>NC_047675.1:15693800-16003956 GCF_011762505.2 Arvicanthis niloticus | reverse complement strand
ATTTGTCTCATATATGCTCCATACATAGTCTAAAGGGAGCTAGATCCAAATTCGTAGGGTGCTGTGTTTCAAGTACAACCTGCCCGTGATGAGAAATTTTCCCACTGTGGCATCATGCTGATGCTCTAAAGGCTTCAGGGATAAGGAGAAAACTCAGGCTGTAAATTATTTGTCCCACAAGTATGAAAACTTAAGTTCAGTGACCCCCCCCCAAAAAAAAACCCCACATAAAACATCCAGGAATGGTGGTTCACGTCTGTAGTCCCAATTTTGGAGAAGAAAAGACAAAAAGAGGTCCTGAAGCTTATTGCTGGCCTGCTTGGACAGCTCCAGACAATGAAAGACCCTGCCTTAAAAACAAACAAACAAACAAACAAACAAATAAGCTTGGTCAGTACCCAAGGACTCATGTGCGCTCTCGCTCTCTCTCTCTCTCTCTCTCTCTCTCTCTCTCTCTCTCTCTCTCATCTCCTTCTCCCTGTCTCTCTTCCATCTGTTTCCCCTACCCAATCCTCTGAAACACACACACACACACACACACACACACACACACACACACACAGAGTTTTAGATTTTGAAGTGTTTTGGATTTCAGATCTCCAGACTACAGATGTTGCAGCCATTCCCTACTGGAAGGATAAACTCATTAAATCACAGAGGCTTTGTGTGTGTCCTGGCTATATGCATATCACAAGAAGAGGTGATCTTTAACCCCGGCACATATCTATTTGCCTGCCACACATGTGTACAGCCCTGAAGTAGAAGCATGTGTCCCTCTTGCCCTCTCAGTTACTCATGAGGCAATGTTATCCCACAGGACAGATGACAGGACACACTTCTTCCATACCCTACCAACATGAAGCCATAGGCTGTTGGATCTGTTGTACAATAACCACTTTAAACCTAGAGGCTTGCCCCGACCCTGTAGCCATCTCTCAATGCTTCGGACTACTGGACGTTGCTGAGAAACTCTGCAGGTTCCAGCTGAGTCAGTGGGAGCGTGGCCTGACTGGCACCCTGAAGTGGCCCACTCTGTTTCTGGCACACTACTGGGACAGCTAAAAGACTGAGATAATTGGGCTTCTCTCTGTTCTATTATTCAGCCTTGGAGTCCCCACACACAGCTTTTCTAGCAAGATGGCTCAGCAACTCCATTGGCCACTATGGACAACAGGAGCACAAAAGACAATATTCCCAAGCCTCGCCAGGCATCCCTTTCCACTGCCTCCTCCTATTGGTTAAAATAGTGCCAGGTCTGCCCAAGTTCAAAGTAAGAGAGAACATTCTTCCAAGGACAGCAAACTCATCAACCACAACTTCTGACCTCCTGCACCTCCCCGTCTTTGCAGCCTGGGTCCTAAGGCACAGCAGTGCCTTTTGTCCCCTCATCCCCACCAGGCAGAAAGCTTGTATCCAGTCCACAACATATTCAATTTAGTGAGTAATTGGTACATTTCCATCTGACCCAAGATGAAAGCAATGGCCTCAGCCCCTCAGGACAGCTGCCAGAATCCTCCAGAATGTATTCATACAAGGACAATTGAGTAACAATGAAACCCTCCCAGCACACACAGGTGTTTAAAGACAATGTACCACTGTGTTCTCTGCCAAGGCCTTAATTTGGAAATGGGTACAGCAAGATCTAGACTCCTTAGGGACCTAGAGTAGGGCTCTCTCTCCCAGGACAAAAGCGACTCTCTTATTGGCCAGGCTCTGGATCTGGCTGAGGATGACCACACTGAGCAGCCTGGGAGACCGCACATCAGTTAACTACAACAGCAATCAAGGGATAATTAGCAATCGGCTCCAAGTGTGAGATCTGAGGCTCACTTGGTTCTAATGGACTAATTAGCTGAGATATCCTTGGGCAGGCAATGCACTCTGACCTTCCAGAAACGTATCAGGGAGATCTGCACATCAAGGCTGAGGTACCTTCATGGGCAGATAACGTGCTCTCTGGTGTGATCACCAGGCAACCTTGCCACCGCTGCTCCCACTGCCACCCTGAGCCATTGGTCCTGCAGCAGCTGGGTGCTGGGCAGTGAAGGGTACATCTCCTGACTCCTGTTCTACTTGGCCCTCTCCAAATTAATGCCAGCCAAGATAAGGGATTCACACCTATATACAACCATTCTGTCTTCCCAGGTCTCAATTTGCTTGTGTAGGCCCACAGCCACTAAAAGCCATTACACTGTCATGAAGTAGAGCATGACTCATCAGACTGGACAGATGGCTTAGTGGTTAAGAGCACTGATTACTTTCAGAGGACCTGAGACTCCCCACCACATGGTGGCTCGCAACCATCTGTAACTCCAGTTCCAGGGGAGTCAACACCTTCCTCTGAATTTCATGTGCCCATGGTACACATATATCAAACCAGGCATTCATACACATAAAATAAATAAGTCTTTTAAAAAAATAGGAAAGACTGGTCAGCTCTGTGCAGCCCAATAGCCCAGAGTCACAAACTCGGAGAGCAGGGACTTGACTAGCCCTCTCAATACAATTGCTCTGAGTTGGCAGTAGAAATCCTCCCATAAGGCAAGAACTGGAACCCTCAGCTGTAAGATGACAGAAGGCGGAGGCTCCGCAGAGGTGAATCTGGGTGTTTGCAAAGTCCTGGGTGCAACTGGAACCCCAACAGGTGCCCTCAGAGAACGTATGTGTGTGTGTGTGTGTGTGTGTGTGTGTGTGTGTGTGTGTGTATACAAGAAATGAACACAGTATTCAAGGGAGAGTACTTGGACCCTGTGGTACTGTCTCAGGGGTTCTCCGGCCAGACGAGCTTGGAAAAGGAGTCACTTAATGGGAAGCCACACTGAGTTGAGCCAAAGCCCCCGTCTGATAGTCACAGCCCGCACTGTCGCAATCAAGGCTCTGAGAAGCCCTGCAGAAAGAATTTAATCGATCACTGTATCTGATGTTTCCCAAACTTATTTTCACACAGAATCTGCCTTTCCCCAGAATCTAGTGGGATCATATATTGGGGGGAGACTGTCTAGGAGACAGGGCAGAAGTGGTTCCACTTTAATCCTACAGGAGCTAGGTCACTCAAACACATAAAGCAGGGCCTTAAATATTTGCTCAGGAAGCATGTAAGAGCATTCTTCAGTTCTTTCATTTGCCTAAAAATAAAGAGCCAGTATGGTTCTTTATTCTTAATAAATAAAGAATTAACTATTTTTAATTTAATTAATTTTAATAAAGAAAGAATAAATAAATAATTTTTAAAAGGCAATAAAATAAGGAAAGAGAAGAGAGGGAGAAACAAGCAGTCCCACTACTGAGCACCATGGGCCTCTGGGAGACACAGGCCCACAGGGCATGGATGCCCTCAGTTCCAGCTCTATCCAACCAGGCTTAGACATGAGGGCATGGGGTGCAATCTCAGCACTCAGGAGGCTGCGGTAGAAGAGCATTCATTCACCTGGGCTACGTGGTGAGACATTTAAGGTTGGGGGTACAGCTCTGTGACAGAACACTTGCCTTGCAGGCACAGGCTCTGTGTTCCGCACATGCATGGTGGCACAAAGGAGACGTTGTTGTTAAGGCTAGAGACAGCAGCTTTCTTGTCTTCATACAAAACTCCAAAATCTAGACGTCTAGGTAAACGCAGCATTGTAAAATGTGGGTCAGGGGGCTAAAGAGGTGGCTCAGTGGTTAAGAGCATTTGCTCTTCTTGCAGAGGACCATGCTATGGTTTCCGTCAACCGCATCATAGCTAACAATCATTCATAACTCTTGTTCCTGGGGATCCGATGCCTTCTTCTGACCTCGGTAGGTACCAGGAATGAACATGAAGCACAGACATACATGTATGCAGAACACTTACACATAAAATACAATAAATAAATCTAAAATGTGGATCAAACGAAACCTTCAAGGGGATAATAAAACCCACTAGGCAGCAAGCTCTGCCACACAGGACACAGTGGTGCTCATGATTGGTGCTGTGGTCAAGTTTGCCTCCAGAGGACCCTCTGGGAACTGTGCCATTGAACCAAGGCATGCTAGCACTGCCCTCCGCTGCTATAATGTGCGTATGCACAGCTACCCTTCTTTGATGCCACAACCACGACTGTCTCCCACAGACACAAGCTCTGTCTCTAAGGAGGTGATGCCAAACACCATGTCTCTCCTGACACATATGGGAAGGGGTGAGCCAGGACAGTGGCACACAGACGGCCAGTCCATCACAGGGACCCTTCATGGTACCACAACAACATGCCTGAAGTACTTGTCAGAAACATGATTTGTTCTGAAACTCAAAGTAACACAGACAAAATCCTGAGACCATCAATGACACTATTCCCCACCATATACAACACAACACACACACACACACACACACACACATTGTCCTTGGTCAGGTGGTTGGACAGTAGCACAAGGCACAGGGAACACCTTGTGGGGACCTCTTAGTGGTCAATGTAATACATGCCCAGGGCTTCCAATACTCTACTCCATCACACCCCATTCTGAGACAGGCTCTCACGATGTTGCCCAAGTTGATCTCCTCTCTCAGTCTTCCTACTGCTGGGATAACAGGCACATGCTGCCTTAAATCTTAAATCTGAGGTCATGGATATAAAGTAATTTTCCAGGGAGTCCCAATGGTATCTGCATTTCCAGAGAGAAACAGAGTTCCTCCAAGATGAGGCATTACCAAAGTAGTGACCCAAACTAACAGTGATGCCATAGCGAACTGTTAGCCAGCTCTGACACGCAGCGTTAATGGTGTACCAAGGGAGGGTGTCCAGAGTGTGGAGAGTGAGTCCCACAGCAAAGCACCAGCAGGCCTCAGTGGCAATGCCACACTGTGAGGTAGAAGAGGCAGAGCCTCCTACAATGTAGAGTTAGACACAGCCATCTGAGAAAGCCACAGAGGAGGCCCAGACATCTGCAAAGGGAAAATACCAAGCTGGGTCTTGAGAAAAAGTAACTGCAGCCCCACGATCCCTGCTTTCTCACAGAAGATGCGGGCTCAGACGGACCATCTCCCAGGCCACCTTGCATCTAAGTGGGGCTGGGATTAATTTCCATTCAGGAAATCTGGGCAGAAGTGAGACCTGCACCTGGTGGTCAGGAATCCAAGCAGATGAAAAGATCTGGCAACTGAAAGCGAATGAGCCACAAGATGGAAGTCACCTGGGCCACCAGATCACTTGGAGGCCAAAAGCCACTCTCCAATCCACACACCTGCCTGTTGGAGCTGGCACATGATAAAATTCTAACGTACTGGGCCACTGCAGTGCCAAGGTTTGTTTATGCTAGTGTTGATTCATCTAAAACCAGAGCAAAAGGGAAGAAAAATACCAGGGGTGGAGAAACAACTCCTCAGCAGGAGAGAAGAGCTCAAGGCAAAAAGCAGCAATGAAAGAAAGATCTGAGAGGATCAGTCCCCACCTCCTCCGTGCAGCCCTCCCAGAACAAGGTCAGCTCCCAAACTCCAGGGTTCAGTTCTGCCTGCCTTGATCAAAAGTGACTTCCGGGGCAGGGAGATGGCTCAGTTGGTAAAGCCTTAGCTACACAGGCATAAAGACT
Source organism: Arvicanthis niloticus (assembly GCF_011762505.2). Lineage (NCBI taxonomy): Eukaryota > Metazoa > Chordata > Mammalia > Rodentia > Muridae > Arvicanthis > Arvicanthis niloticus. The sequence goes on along the minus strand of NC_047675.1, from coordinate 15,998,412 downwards.
GGAATTCAACCCCGAGCAGCCATGTAAAACATTAGCACTGTGGCACAGGCATGTAATCCTGGTACTAGTGAAGCATGGACAGGTGGATTCCTAGGTCTTACTGGCCTAATAAGCAAGCCCTGGTTCCACGAGAGGGGGAGGGGGAGGGCACGGGGGAGGGGGGAGATCAAAGAAAACAAACAACAAACAAACAAAACAAGGTAGACCTTACCTTAGGGATGATACCTGAGGTTGACCTCTTGGTCTTCAACATGCACACACCTCCCAACACGAACAACTTACTGAGAAATGGTGAGGAGGTGTCTCCTGAGACAGACACTGAGCCCACAGATGCTGAAATGAGAATGGTGGCTGCCCAAGAAAGGGACAGGATGGAGGACGAGATCTATTACGCTGTAACAATATTGTATCAAGATTGTATAGGATAGTGTATTGAAACTAACAAGAGCTAGCAATATTGTATCAAAACCTTAACCTTTTCCTAGCTTTCTGCAGGGGGTAATGCACTACCCAGATCTTTATGGTGGGCCAATGTGGGTGTCTCTTGACTATATTGGGGCTCACACCCCAAATCTAGCCCTGAGATGTTAGAACAGACAGACCCAATGCCTGATCGAAGCAATTTGGCAAAGAGTCTATATCTTACTAGTGCCCAACGAATGTTAAAGACAGTGATTCTCACATCTGGAGTCTTTCATCTCCTTTGTCACCTGGGGGAAAAGTGACAAACTGCCCTCATGTCACTGAAATTGGCCACAGACAGTGGCTCCTCCAGGATCTAATATGGGCTCACTTGTGCAATACATACAACTGCCAGTTACCAAGAACCCATAACCTGTTCAAGGCAAAGGTAGGAGGACCCTGAGAGACAGGGAGGAGTGGGCCAAATTAATACATAATCCAAAGTTTGAATAAAAGGCAGCTAGAGACCATGACGATAGTAACCAGTCGTAGGGATTCCAAATTTTGAGAAAATTCTGAAGCCCAGGGTAGGGGATGGACATTGTGGACTCTGCGGCCAAGTGGAGGCCAGGTGCACCCCAGAGTAGGCTTCTCAGCCTTAGCCCTTCTGAAGTTAGGCACCAAAGCATTCTGTTATGGATGGCTATCTTTGGCATTGTAGGATACTGGAGAATCCCCTTCCCCTCTGCCAACTATATCCAGGGTATCGACCCAGACAGGACAGAGAGCACTAGCCGATGGCTCAGGCTCTCCCTGTGAACCCTGCTATAAAGACTGATGTCCAGGCCAAAACCTAAACCTGCTGCTTTCTCTCCATTTCTTAAATTTGGGTAACTAATTAAATTCACACTTTTTCGTGCTGGGGATAGAACACAGGTCCTCACACACTAAATCCACACCTTTACCACTGAGCAGGTCACACTCCAAACCCAATTAAATTGTTTTATGCAGTCAGCGCCATAAAACACACGGGCACGACACTAGCTGCCACCTCCACCAGCTGTCTGCCGGGTCCACAAGGAAAAGCAATACCTGCTTCCCAACATCAAGTTTCCGAAAGGCCACGCTGTGACCCATGGCCCAGGAAGAGGAAAGGCAGGTGAGGATGGCACCCACTTCTGGGGACACCACCCTACCTCCCCTGCCAACCCTCGTCCTACACCATATCCCAGGAGCCCAGGCCCAGAAGTCCAAAGTCAAATCCCTGGATGGATGGCACCTCCTCTTCCTGCCTTCTCCCCCACTACGACCACCTCGTGCTAATGTTCTGCAGGAGGCCTGGGCCGGTGGCACTCTGTGGAGCAACACTGGCCCATAAGCACATGAACATTTAGTGTGCACAGGCATCCTACAGGAAGGCTCTCTCTCTCTCACCGTCCCTCCCGCCCTCCAAGCTGTAGAGCCAGAATCTGGGTTACTAGTGGGGAGGCAGAAGAGCCTAATAAATCTCAGACTATACTTCTTGGCTTAGAAATACACACACACACACACACACACACACACACACACACACACACCACTTACTGAGTGTTGAAACAGCTTTTGCAGGCCTCTGAAGCGTGGCCCTCAGAAGTCCTTACAGTACCCAGCTGCATTAAATCAAGCTAGCTGCGAGGAACGCCAGGCTGTGCTTTTCAAGCGCACCCTGAGCCGATCTGATGTTTAAAGGAAAAAAAAGAAAAAGTTTCCGAGGCATCCATAAATCCCAAGGAGAGGAAGTTTCAAACTTGGGTGTTCGCAGTCCGTGGCTCCCGCATGGAAACAGCTTGGTTTCATGTATTTGGTTTTACTGTTCAAACTTTAGGCCTTTTAACTTTTTATTTTTACAGGGCTCAGAAGAAAAGAGAGACGGAGCCATTTGCTCACTTAGTGCCAAAGAAAACCCCAGCAGCTCCCTCCAAGGGCCTCTGCCTGAGGAGCAGGCAGGACATGGGGGGCTCCTGGCACGCCTCCCATAACTCCTCCTGTCCACGGAAGGCCAGGCCTGGGAGGCCAGCTACTAATTAGCTCTGACAAGATCAACTGAGGCCAGTTCTGGGGAGCAGAGACCAGGCAAGGCTATCACTGAGCTTCGGCCACCAGCACCAGCAGGAACAAAATGGAGCCTCTCTAAAAACAAGACAAGGCCTGCCTGGCCCCAAGGAATCCTAAATTTAGTCTTCGGGGAAAGACGACTGTGTATGCCCAGGCAGAGAGGCCCAGAGAAGTAAACCGAGCTAAACCAGCTCCCAGGGCACTTCAGCCCCAGCCTCAACTTGTGGGTGACTCAAACCACTTTCCTATCCTCCTCCCTCCTTCATTCTGCAGGTGCTATCTACTCAGGCTAAGCAAGTCTACCCATTTGCTAGCTGATAAAACTGAGACCCCAAAGTAGCAGTAGTGAGACAGGATGGGCACAGGCAGCCCAGAGTTCACACCCAATCAGGGTCTATACTGACTGATCCAGAAGAAGGCATTCAACTACCCAGCGCCTCAGTTTTGTTGGTCTGTGAAATGGAAGCAAGAATGCCCACTTTGGAAGAGTATAAAAAGGTACAACATGTCAGGATGTATGTGCACATACATACCTTTTGTTTGTGTGGTGTGTATGTATGCTTGTTGAGGGGATGGTACACATGTGTGCACATACATGTATAGGCCTGACCACTCAGTGTCTTCCTCCCTTGCTCCCCATTTGACTTTTAAGACAGGCCTCAGCGATTCAGAAAGACTCTTCAAGAGTTCCTGGGAGCCTCCTTCCTCTGCCTTTCCAGAGCTAGTATTATAGGCCTAGCCTTTTGCTGCTGTTTTATTTGGGCACTGGGGAATCCAAATTCAGGTCTTCATGCTTGCTTAGCAAGTACCTTCCTGACCAAGCCATCTTCCCAGTCATATGCACACTTTTTGTACAATTGTGTGTCTGTGTCTTTTTTTTTTTAAGGTTGTCCCCAGGTCCTCTTCAGATACATACCACATGCGGCCATTGTTTTGGCCCACTCAGCCTGTCCCCTGCTTGGTAACAACAGTGCCTTGCTGCTCCTTTGGGTGGTCTTTCTTGCAAACCTCTGCAGAGCAGCAGAGAATAGGAAGGGCGCAGAACCCCTACCCTCACATCCCCAGCCTCCTGGAGGGGTGTCTTGACTTTGAAGTGTCCCTACAGGCTCATGTTACGCACATGCCTCAGCTGCTGGCACTTCTGAGGAGGCTGTGGAACCTCAAGGAGGTGGAGCCTGAACAGGGGAAGAAGGGCACTGGGCCAGGCCTTTGAAGACTAGACCTGCTCTGGTTCCTAGCTACCGCCTCCTCCACACACTCCAACTACCGTGAACTGAGCTCCACCATGAAGGCCAGGATGCAGCCCAGGTGTAAAGCCCCTCAGGACAGGCCCTCACCCTCCTGGATCCACGTGGAGCTGCTAGGGAGGGTTCAGGGGCAGAGACTACCAGAGTTCAACTGTGATCCTACAACGCACAAGCTAATGTCATGGAGCAAAATCAAGCTTTCTGTGTCAACAAGGAGGTTTAGAGGGTAAAGGTGCTTGCTCTCCAAACTTTACAATCTGAGTTCAATCCCCACACCTCACAATGGGAGAAGAGACCAACTCTAAAGGTTGTCCTTTGGCCTCCACATGCATACCATAGCAGACATGCATGCATGCATGCACACACACATCGATACAACATGAGGTTTTATTTCAATAAATCTCTTTTTTTAAAAAGTAACATAAACTTGCCCACAAAGCAACTTTAGCACAAGGAGGCTGGCTGTCCAGCCACCCTCTACCTTGAGTTACCTGACCAGAGGGAGACCTGGTGGTCAGGGATCCAGTGTGCTAAAGGAACACAGAAGAAAATAGCATGTGGTCACAAGGACAGCTTTATTGAGCACCTGGGGTTTATACGACCATCTGAGTAACCTTATGTACACCACTGCCCAAGGAGAGGAGGTTCACTGACAGCCCCAGTTTACAGATGGGAAAACTTAGACCTGAAGACAGTAAAGCTGCCTAAGCTTGCATTAGTAGGCAGGAAGTTCTGGATTTAAATATATACAAGTGTAGAGTCCTCTTTCTGCTTCTCTGTGTGGGGAAGTCAGCATCCTTCTCACTTCTCCCCCAGTAGCAAAGCCTGGTTAATAATACAGCCATGCCAGTGAAGAGCCATGGGCTTTGGGCTCACTGGTGCCCTCCAAATTTCTGTTTCCCTGGGTCAACCAATGGAACCTTGACACATACCTCCTATTCATCATAAAGACCCACAAAGAGCACAAAGGACAGGTCCATACCTAATTTCCTAATGAGCTGAATTTCAGCCATTTCCTAATGAGCTGAAAGCCCCAGGGGCATTCCACAGAAATATCAAAATCTACCACCACCAAATTTTAGTCAGGAGCAGAGAGAGGAACTGCACTTACTAACACATACAGTGGGCTGGAGAGATGGCTCAGCAGTTTAGAGCCATAACCTGTCAGCAGCAAAGTGGACAGTTCCTTCAGCTGCCACAGGAAGAAGTCACTAGTGTCTAGTGGTGACAACCACACAGAAGTGGAGAAGCAGGTTCGATAAGGACCCACTGTCTCTCAGGCTCTGGGGAATGCTGCTCTGCTAAACCCCAAAGGGTGAACAGGGAAGTGAGTGAGAAGAATCTCAAGTAGACAAGAGCATGTGCAGAGGCCCAGAGGTAGGACCAGAGGGTCTGGGGCAGAGCAAGAGAGGACCGGGCTGCAGGGAGGGGCAGGAGAGGAGCAGGCACTGCTCTGTCTCTTTACCTGAAAGTCACAGATGGCACTGGAGAGATGCAAGTGACATGGTGCATATCTGCCTGTCTTTCTTTTCTTCCTTCCTTCCTTCCTTTTTTTCTTTCCCTTTTTTTTTCTCTCTCTCTCCCTCCCTCCCTCCCTTCCTTCCTTCCTTCCTTCCTTCCTTTGTTTGTTTTTGTTTTCCTGAGTCCTAGAACTCACTCCATAGACCAGGTTGATTTGAACTCAGAGATCCTCCTGCCTCTGCCTCCTGACTGTTGGAATTAAAGGAGTATGCATCACACCCAGTGGTGATGCCTTTCTGTACTGTAAATGTGACCTGGCTGGAATGCAGATGGGGACAGAAGAGCCCTCTATGGGCCATATGCTAGTGGCTGACACTAGGCTGGGAACAGTGATGCCAATAAAGAAAGGTGGCCATCTGCTGCCCAACCAGAAGTGGTGCTAAGTCTGAGCCCAGACAGGCCTCTCAGACACAGAGGGGTAGGTTGGACAGGCTGGGTTCCTATGTGTGAAGGGAGGAAGCCTGCAGACACTGGAACTAAAGCCCCTCCCCCAACCTCCAAACCTGACACACACACACATGTGCCCTGCTTCCACCAGGCTGTGGACAGCAGATTGTGTTCCTCCTGGATGTTCTGTGACTGGCTATTTCCAGATCACATGTCCACAGGATGCGCACTGTTGGCTCCTCACAGGTCATGGCAGCATATAGCCAGTTTGTACTGTGAAGATGCCTCTGCATCTCCAGGACAGGGTCCAAGTCACCACCGATTCTCAAAGCCTTGATAAGGACCCTGAATCCAACTTCTGGACAGGGCAGTCAACAGTCAATGGTCCCCTTCTGCACCTTACGCAGCCCTCCCATTGAAGGTAGCCCTGGGGAGAGCTGCCGGCATATCCTAGCCCAGAGAGCTGCACAGAACGTAGCCAGGAGGTTCTGTTTGAGCCAAGTGTGGAAATCTCTAGAAATATCCCAGCAATGTGCAGAGCCTTCCCACAAATGCTCTCAGCAACCCATTTCCCACATGGGAACACAGAAACTAACAGATGTGGTCACTCTGGAAGCCAAGTCCTCTCGTCAGAACTTAAGGTACATTGTGAGTAACTGCCTGGAGTTGCCATCTTTCCAGGGGACTCAGCTGCCTACACCAGAGCTCTGTGCTCACTCCAGGGTCTGGACAAGCACAGCTGTATATGATGAGAGGGCACTCGCCCAAAGTCACACAACCGGAATCAGGCCTGCCTGTGGAAGCTCGGCTTCTTGTCCTTCCTCCCCAGCACAAGGTCCATTCACATCCTCACCCTTTGCACCACAGGTGACAGAGCATTTGTTCATTAATGGCATGAAAGCTGTCCCTTGCAGTTTAAGAGAATAAGATCTTTAAAGTCTAAAGAACCAACCTTCAGTGCCTTGAGGACAGTAGCTAGCCTTAGAGAACAGTATAGAGTAGACAGTAGTGTTGTCCAAGAGAACACAGGGGATGTAAGTTCAAATTCCTATAAGCTACATTTTTTAAATGAACTTAATTCTGATGTTATTAAAGCTAGCATGTCCACATTTCAAAGGTGTCACTAAATATAAAAATTATTTTTTAAAATGTTACTGCAGGGAAAGGGCTGGGGGTAGGGAGATAGCTCGGTACTTGAGGGGACATACATCTCTTGCAGAGGACCTGAGTTCAGTTCCCAGCACCAACTGAAGCCACTGGTCCTCAGGAACACCTGCCTTCCTATGAATATGCACAAAAATAATGCCCCAGGTCACGGGCAAAGAGACACCTTAGTGGTGGTGGTGTTCTTACATCAGTCAGGGACGGAGCAGACGGCAGTCCTTCGTTTACCCTGGCTTGGTGGCCAAAGCTGGCTTATACCTAGGACACATAAAAGTCAAATCAAATCAAATCCAGGCAGCACAGCATGGGAAGAGGAAGACAGACAGAGACCTGTGGACTACCATGCTACCCTTCGACATGACCTCCAGTGCACAGCACAGGTGGGCCATAACACCTGTTCGCCACCACACCATGCAGCAGGGATGGAGGATGTCACCCAGGGGCTCTCCAGCCACATGGCCAGCCTGCAGCGGGAACCACCACAGTGTTTGAGTATGTGGTATCAGATGGGAGAGGAAGAGAAGCAGAACAGCTTAAACATTGTGAAGAGAGATGGAACTGGAGACTTGAGAGTGGAGAGGAGGAGCCAGCCATGAGAGGCGAGCCCCGCCACCTGAGGCCATGGTGAGGTCTCATCCCAAGCTGCTGCTGATGGCCATGTCTGAGTCTGAGGCTATACAACAGCAGGGGTTGGTGTTGATGTCCATACTCATATTACCACTAGAGAACTTGGTTGGGGCAGCCTCCAGGGACTGTGGATGTCAGGAGGTGTGCATAACTGTCCCCCCCCCCCCCCACTGGTGCTGCACTCTAGAGAGCTTGCCCCATCTCTCACTGGCAGGAGCTCTCAGGAGAGCGGGCCCTGTCCCTCACATAGGCAGCACAGTGGAGCTGACCCTGGCAGCAGGGGTGTGGGCCCCCGAGGGTGTGAGCATGAGAGAGCTGACTCTGCTACTCATCTGGCATGGGGTGGCACGTGTGCACAGCTGATACCCCCCACACCTTCCTACCCCTCACCACCTCCAGCAGTCAGGAAAGCTGCCCAGAGTCATGAGATTCAGGAGAGCTAGAGCTAGCCCTGCCCCTCACCAACTGCAGCCCTCCAGAGACTGAGCCCTGTACCTCATCTGGGCAGCACAGAAGAGCTGGCCCTGATGGAGTGGTCACAGGTGAGCTGGGGCTGAGAGCACAGGAAGGCTCGCCCTGATACTATCTGGCATGAGGTGGCATGGGTGTATGGGTGATGCCCCCCATCTCTACCCTCCTCACCACCTGCAGCAGCTGGCAGAGGTGACCTTGGGGTCATGAGAACAAGGAGAGCTGATTTTGCACCTCACCAGCTGTAGCACTGGGAAGAGCAGGCCCTGAACCTCGCTTGGACAACATAATGGAGCTGGCCCTGACGGCAAAGGTGTGGTAAGCCAGCTCCGAAGGTGTGAGAGCGGGAGAGCTAGCCCAGCCCCTCATAGGCTCCAGCACCTGAAGAGTGGGGCCAGCACCTTGACTGGGCAGCACAATGGAGCTGGCTCTGGAGGAGTGGGTGCAGGTGAGCCAGCCAAGGATGTGAAAGCAGGCCAGCTGACCCTGACTTCTGCCTATGATGGCAGCACTGAGTGGCCTACCCAGAGCAGTGCTGGAGAGCTCACCCTGGTGGTGAGAGAGCCAGCAGGCTGACCTGCTCAGCTACCACTCAAGCCCAGATCAAGGGCTCTGAATTGACCCACCCCCAAATCTATATCATCTGGAAACGCTGGGATGTGTGAAATGGCCAGTCCTGATGATCCAAACCTATAGGATTTCCATGACACAGGGCAACAGGATAACCAGGAGGAGTCCCAGTGTGGATGTAATATTGATGGTATCACAGAAGCCAGAGATCTTGAACCAGACCAATGACTCTCTGCAACGAACATTTGCAAGTGAAGATGTAGGGACAGAGGGGTGTACTGTGGGACACACTTTCTATGCTTTGTTTGTTGTTTGTTTGTGTATGTGTTTTACTTTGGGTGTGTGTGTGTGTTGCAATAGCATGCATAGACAGAGAGAGAGAGAGAGAGGAATTGGGAGATGAGAGGAACTGGGGTGCATGATGCTAAACTCACAAAGAATCAATAAAAAGTTCGTAAAAATAGTAAAAATAAATCTTTTTTAAATTGTTACTAGGAACTCTCATCTTTCCTTCCCACAAAAGCTTTGGGATACCCTGTGCCTCTGCACCCTGTGCCAGCCTTATTTCCTTACCTGTCAGCTCTGCAGAATACAGAGGAGGCCTTCCATGGCTGGCAGAGCTCACAGACTGCAGCCACTCTGCTGAAGCTCGGCTGTGCATCTTCTCTAAAACTCTCTACAGCCGAGCTCTAAGAGACCTAAGACACCTAAGAACCCTGGATAGAGAATCTGTATCAACCCCAACTGGCAGGTTCCACTCTGGTTCTTAGCACCCGCTCTGGGCAAGACAACATGAGGACCAGCTCTTAGTGAGATGGAAGGCATGCAGGACACCTCTGCTCTGCACAGCGTCCCTCTGTGGGGAAGAGATGAACTACAGTACAGCCAGAGACCAACCCCAAAGACCCTGAGGAAGCAGCTTCTCTGAGAGCATGCTCATACTGTTTTTATCCCTAGTCCCTAAACACAGTGAGACAATCGCTTCAGGCATTTCCTTTGTCTCGGGTATCACAAATCATCAGCATTGCTTAAAGAATGGGAGGGTGTGCTTAAGTTACACACATCTTGTCATTTTGTATAAGGGACTTGAGGAGACGCCCAGGGACCAATGTCACAGGAAGGCTATGTTTACTAAAAGCTACTGGTCACCAGGCCCTGAGGTTCCCTGCGTCCCTGTAATTCTCATTATCAGGAGAAGAGTTCTTATTGGTGGTTTCATTTTACTGCTGGGAAACAAAGGGCATGTATGTCACCCACACCCCTCTGACTTGGACAACCCAAGAACACATCAGCAAAGCAGTCTGAAAGCTCCCTGGAGGAAGGAGGGTCAGCTGAGAGAAGGCTCCCAGAAGGTGGAGGGACATGGTATCCCAGTGTCCTGGTCAGAAAGAAGGAAGCAGGTCCCCAGGATAAGGCAGGGTACACATACATACATGATCAGGAAATATGGGACCAGGCATGACTGATACAAACACAGGATCCACAGAACCAGGTAGAGGCAGGAATTTTGGTGCTGACACAGATGTCTTATCACCAGCCTATTCACAGACACTGTGTGAAAAGGGTCCAGATTCAACCACCTAGTCCCGAACAGCACCCACTACCCACTCCTGGGCCATAATGCCAGCTGAATCCAACTTCCCAAAATATTTACCAGAAGGCTCTGGGCACAGACTCCATTCTGTAAACTTGGATGCGATTCCAGAGCTGAAGAGACAGATCTCCCGGAAAACCAGATAAGCTTTCCCTCACATTCTAAATAACGAGAAGGAGGTGGGGAGGAGAAGGAAATAAATCAGCCCTCCCCACTGCCCAACTTAAAAGGGATTATGGTCCAGAGCGAGGGGGGAGCAAAGATGCCGTGTCCTTATCGGGCACAAGGCCGCTCCAGACACAAACAAAACTTTTGGCAGGCATCCTTCTTCCTCATCAGGAGGGGAGCAAGCAGTCCTTCATGCACAGGCTCAAAGCCACCCTGAATACATGCAGCCTAATCTTCCCCCCATTTTCTGAAAAAGAAGGGCCCCTTCTGGGAACCAGGACACCAGCTGTAGCTTGAACAACAGAATGAGGCCTGTGAACTTCCAAGTCCCAAGGGTAGCTAACCCAGAGTTGAAATCTCTCACTGCTTGGGCCCTGGTCATGGAAAGAGGAGGGGTGAGCTGACTCAGTAGTGTGGGGAGAGGAAGTCGTTCCCTGCCTAGGATCCACTATCCTCAGCATCAAGGGTGGGATAAAGGAGACAGCAACCATAGCATAACAACCCTCAGTCCTGAGGACATACCAAGAGACAGGTACTGCTGCTGTCTCCAGATGACAGATAAGCCAGAGTCCCATGACCAGTAAAGACAGCACCAGATCTGACCAGACCTCCAGATCTCATCTGGGTCCTCCCTGCTAGTGTACCCTCCCCCTGTTTCTGGCTCCATCTTCCAACTCGATGTGTCTCCATCCCTGCCTGATACCCTTAAGTTACACAGCCCTAAATCTCCCAGAAAGAAGAAGAGAACATGTTTACATGCTCACCCTTCCCCCTCCCTACCCCATGCCATCTCCTGGCACCCACTCCCACTCTAGAAATGCAGCCTGGCCTCCCCAGTGGCCCATCCAAGAAGCAAGCTTTCCAACATAATATTTTCCTCCCACAGAACGTGAGAATAAAGGGCTCTTTGCTTGTCTCCTGAAATAACTGGCTCTTGCCATAAAGCAACCTCTGCCCAGTAAAAATATTTCTGTAAAACTTGGTAACTCTATCTGCAGCTCCTTTTCTGAAAGTCAAAAACCTTGGAGAATGAAATACAGCCAAAGCAGACGTTATGACAAGCTCATGAAGTCATGTCTACCCCAGGCAGTCCTCCCGGGCACAGTGATTAATTTGCTGTTAACCACAGGGACTTTGTGTCTTAATACACTCAAAGCAAAACACCAGTTCACATTTCTGCTGAAACAATACCCACCACCCCAGCTCAGGGGGCAGCCAAGTGGGCTCAGGGGCCTGGAAGGATTCTGGAGAGCAGAGAAGCCCTGAGACAGCCATGATACGCAGGTGAGTCACCCTCTGTGGCTTGGCCTTGCTCATAGAGGCAGTGAGCATTAAAATAAGTTAGGGGTATTAAACTGAGACTGGGAACCCCTATGAAAGAGTTAGGAGAAGGATTGAAGGAACTGAAGGGGATGGCAACCCCATAGGAGACCAACAATGTCAATAAGCTAAATCCCTAGGAACTCCCAGAGACTGAGCCACCAACCAAAGACCATACACAGGCTGGTCCGAAGCCCCAGAGCCCCTGTACATATACCAGAGGACTGCCTTGTCTGGCCTCAGTGGGAGAGGATGTGCCTAATCCTGTAGAGACTTGATGCCTCAGGGAAGGAAGATGCTGGGGGTGGGTACCCTCTCAGAGGTGAAGGGGAGAGGGGATGGGGGGTGGAAAGAACTCTGGGAGAAGGGACCAGGAGGTGGGGCAACATTTGAGGTGTAAATAAATACAATAATTAATATTTGGTGCTTAGGTGAGTGTACAAGTGCTTAACCTAACTCACTCCAGGACACTAGGGAAGGCAATGGCTTGCACAGACATCAGTCTTCCCATTTGTCAAAGTGGAAGGCTCACTCTGGAGAAGCCGGAGCTCAGATGACAGGTCCCTCTGAGTCTCTGTGCCACCACACAGTAGTTAAGACCCTTGCAAATGCTGTTTTAGACCCAAAGAGATAGAGACAGGTATACATATGTGGCTACCAGCACAGGTATTGCCTCACTGAACCCTTAAACAAGGTGGGGGCTGCCCCCCACACTACACAGGAGAAACAATGTAAACCACAGTCCAAAGCTGTACCCCGAGCTCTGTGTCCCCTAGAATTGGCAGATCCACACATAGGAAGGCAAGATAAAATGAAGCATGTGTGCGTGCATGTGTGTGTATACATGCATGTGTGTGTGTGCATGAGAGAGAGAGAGAGAGAGAGAGAGAGAGAGAGAGAGAGAGAGAATAAAGAGAAGGATCAAAATATTATATTACTATTTTATTTTTAGTTGTTCATTTGTTTAAGGAGGGTCTCACTGTAGCTTTAACTGGCCTGAACTTGCTATGTAGACCCCAGACTGGCCTCCACTAGCTTGGCCTCCCAAGTGCTGGGATTAAAGTCCTGCGCTACCATGTCTGGTTCAAACATTTCAAACACATATATGAAAATGTCACAACAATTCAAGTCATCTGTTGTTTGGGTGTGTGATTTGCAGTGCTGAGAATCAAATCCAGGACTAGCCTTTTATATTCCATGCACTTCAAGGGAGAGTTTCTGACCCGGGAACTTTGGCTACACTAGTCCTACAGTAAGGACGAAGAGCACACATCCCAGGTGGAGAATACAGGGGCTTCAGAGGGTTGCTATCAGCACTCAGGGTGGGAAGGATTACCTGGTATCCCCGTGCAAAGGTTGGGAACTGGGAAGGAAGGAGGCCCTGAGGGCCACATGGGGGAAACGGAAAGCCACCCAGGCTTTCTGAAACCCAATGGCCAGCCATATTTCTCCCCAAAGCTTGGCTGCTTTACCTGGTAGCGCTGTCCCCAACTGCTAGCCATCCTTTGCTTGGTGAGTCTTCAGCCCGGTGAACTGGGCATGTACACTCTAGGTTCCACCCACTCATCAGCATGTGCAGCCTTCCCGTGGACTCCCAAGGACTTCTCTAATAGATACTCCCAAGGGACTCAGCATGAGACAGTGTGACTCAACTCCATAGAAGTACATGGCCCAGGCCAAAACAATGGAAGTGTAACCTGGAATTTTCTGGAACATTCAGGTGGAGGCAGAAGCCTGGCCTTCTGAGAAGGACTCACACTGACTAGAGAGAGACGGCCTATGAATGAAGCCAATGTGAAGTGGACAGAGACAAACACTGCCATCCTGCACTGGGGCAGGTGCTCTGAGCGCCTGATTACCCACTTTGACCCAAAAACACACCCAAGCAACAGGTGATTTTAACTGTGACATTTTCATACGTGCATTTGAAATGTTTGAGCCAGGCACGGGAGCTCATACCTTTAATCTCAGCATTTGGGAGGGCAAGCTAGGTGGATTGCCACAGACATGATTTAGGAGAAAGGTGAGGTCCTGCTCACAGGGCAAGGGAGAAGCGATCCAAAGCCCTCTGCAAAGACCCAGAACAGAAACTGGGGCTAAAAGGCACAGAGCCTGCAGCCCAGCCGCTGCACACCTGTGACCTCTCCACACTACCGGGATCCTCCAAACCTCAGATATTCTTTGAGTATCTACTGCCTGCCAAGCAGTGCCCAGCCCACAAAGGACTGCTCCATGGAATCTGAGGTATGAGCTCAGTTTCCCCAGACACATAACCCTGGCCAATTAATGTATTACTGTGAACAAGGCTTTGGGAGCCAGAAAGCCTCTGGTTAACACCAGTTTGGGGGCAGCTGCTCCAACCCAGGGGGTTGCCTTCCAGTACCCTACAGCAAACTCTGTGGCAGTGCCCACCCCGGTCCTTTCTCGGAAAAAGGCTCACCTCAGAGCTGCACAAGGAGTAGCACACAGGAGCTCCAAAATTAAGTATTTGTAATGTAGGACACAAATGTTCCATCCCACTCTTCTAGATGGAAGCCAGGATCACTGAAAACCATGCCTATGGCTGTCAGTGGCCAATGGGGCTGGCTTCTCCTGCCACAACACAGCCTCTCACGCCTCTGATAGTCCACAGGGGAGGGTGGATGAAGGCTTCCTTTCAAAGGCATAGAGAAGAACATTCTCTTGTCACCTCCTGCTGCAAATATACCTTACACACACACACACACACACACACACACACAAGGGGCAGGGGATAGGGATGAGAGAGCTGCATGGCCCTGGTCTTCCTCCTCAGACCAGAGCTGGGTGATGTAGGCAGCAGCCATTATTCTGGAGGTTCTTTAAATTCACACATCAATTCATGCAAACCAAGCTTAGCTTATTAGAGCTCAGTAACTGGACTGTGCTCCCACACAGCACACACAGTAGCCCAGAGCACTCTGACTACAAGAAACCCATCAGCCTGTGCTTCACTGCCCACTTTTCCTTTTACTATCCCCATTTGGCCTCCAGTTCAGAGTAGCCATGGGAGTCTAAGCCCTCATGGAAGCTTAGCCACAGCCACAGGAGGAGGAAGTGGGAGACAGACTCATCAACTCAGAGCCTGTGCTCCCTTCCCTTAAATCTGGGCTAAAGCTGTGACCTGTTGTACTTAAGAGGATGTGGGACCACCAGCCCTAGCCCTGAGCTTAAGAGGACTGTCCAGGCACTTGGAGAAGTTAGACAGTAGCCAATGGTTCGCAAGAGAGGCTCCTCCAGCAATCACCGTGGCTGCCCAGGCACACCCCCTCTGAGATGTGGCTCCTGCTCTTCAGGCTCCAATGGTGACCTCAGTACAAGGCCACTGCCTTCCTCATCTTCTTCATTCCCAATGAGAAGGGGGCAGGCTCAGTGTGACAGCATTCACCCAATCCCTAGGAGCTCCTGCCTTGGGGAAAAAATGAAGTCAAAGGCTCTGAAGCCAAGAGACCAGAGGCACAGAGAAGTCAGGAAACTTGGCCAAGGCTGTAAGCTTAAAAGACCTGAGCTGGGGCTTGAACGCCAAGTTCTGATCTAGAGCGGTGACCAAACACCAGTGTTTGTCTAACACTTTGGTCACAATCTATCTACCATAAGAATTACATTATAATGGGCTTCTGTATATATAAACATGGATACACATATTTGTGTTTAAACCAATACAAAAAAGTAATACAAAACAGTAGTCTTCCTATAAGTGATAGTTTGTCTTATTTTTGTTATTTTCTATTTCATTCTTTTTTTCTGGCCACCAGTTGATCTCGGGGATGGAGCTATAACATATAATTTTGAACCCACTGGCACGTCTCTAAGACAACTCTATAATTTTCCAGCCTGATTTGAGTCTTGCTCTAATGAAGTCCTTCCTTCGTGTCAGGTGAGACTCAGCTCGGTAGCAAGCTAGACCCGTTTTTTGCAGCATTCGTCTTCCCACTAGGCTGGCGGTTCCCAGCCTTCCCAAAGCTGCGACCCTTTACTACAGCTTCTCATGGTGTGCTGACCCCCAACCATGAAACTAGTCTTGCTGCTACTTCGTAACTGTAAGTTTGCTACTGTTATGAGCCGTAACGTCAATATCCGATATGCAGGATACCTGATATGCAATCTCCAAAGGAGTGAAGGTCCAGGTTAAGAGCCACTGTGCTAGAGGAAGAGGGACTGCCACTGTTCAGATATGTTGTCCCCAAAAGCTCAAGTACTAAAGTCTTCATCCCGAGGTAATGGCACCGAAGCCTTAACGGAGGAGAGTATAGCTAGCAGAAATAGGTCCGGAAGGGGAAGAAGGTCCTTAAGGGTGTCTTGTCTCCGACTCCTCCCTGTGCCTTCTGTCCTACTACGCTCCTCCACCCACCCCAGCCCTAAGGGCCTATACCTTCTGAAACTGTAAGCAAAATAACCCTTCCTCCCTTGTTATTCTCCTCGGGCATTTTGCCATTAGAGTAACAAGAAAACTGATTAATATCAGGAAAAATTATCAACGCCTGCCTCACCAGGATGCTGACAGAAGTAAGCAGAGAGGACAAGGACGGCACAGCCTCCTCAGGTGCTCTGTAGACAGAAACTGTGCTGCAACTATCTCTTCTTGGTAGGCACCCATGCTGTGTGCACACAGGCTGCAGCTACAAAGCATGTGCCCAGGGCTACCCCGGACACACACTCCCACAGGCAGGGGCAGGAAGAGAGGTCGCAGCGCTCACAGACAAAGCAACTGTGTTCCCAGGTAACCCAAGTTTCCTTAAGTCCTCTTTTGACACTTGCAATCTGTCTAAGCCACTGGGAGAAACGGTGCTACGAGAAAAATTCAAGGTCAAAAGCAGCCCTGTAACATGACGCCCTACAGGTGTGGCACAGGTGCGGACCCCCAACCAACACCTACAGGAAAGGCCTCTGGGTGAGGCTCCCTGACCAAGCTTCTGAAGCTAAGCAAAGGAGAAGCCCCCAGGATGGCTGCGGGTCTCTCCTACAACCCTAGGACAGACTCTGTTAGGCTCTGCTGTGCCTAACCCACTCCATAGTCAAAACTAGGTGCTCAGAGAGCCACCGAGAGGGCAGCAGCTGGCGTTGGGAAGGTTTGCAGCGGATACCTGATCTCCCCACAGGATGTGGCACACATCACCACCCACCCCAGCAGGCATGGCCCACCCCTCTGCTGGCTCACAGACTCCTGACCTGACATCTAGGAGACTAGACTCAGTCTCCAGGAGGAGGCTAAGGACTTCGTGCTGTCCATATGGCCTCTGTGCCGTTGTACATCTACTGTGCCTGGAAGGCGCATCTCCTACTTGTTCCCTCAGCATCACTCCCTAATCTAACCTTAACCATTAGTCCTCATGCTCCTTCATGCCCCTGTTCTGAAGCATACTCAGGTGCCCACTCTTTGTATGCATCTGTTTGATCATGAGTAGACATGCCAGAAAGCTCTAAGAGGCCTCCGAGTATCTGCTGCTCCATTTCCAACTTGCTGACATAATCTTATTTCACCCCACGTCGAACTCCAAGTGGCAGGAACCATTCCTTTACACATGGCACAGATGTGAAGATGAAGGAAGGGCCTGAGCCATTGCTGGTCCCAGGCCACCCATCAGGAAGCCCTTGTGGGACGCAGGTCTAAGATGTCACACCTGTAGACCAGTAGCCCACACGGCTGGTCCTCAGCAAGAGCACTGACCCTCGTCTCTGCTCCAGTCGCTGCCTGCCTTCCTGTTGTCCTGCCGACCACAGAAACAAGCTGTGGCTTCCCAGCTCAGAGAGCCACCTGCTCTGTTCTGTCTGCAGCCAAAGCCAACTTTTCCTGTCAGGCCAGCAGTTTTAGCTTAGGAGTAGCTGCTTCCTCCACGTGATGAAAGTGTCCTCAAGAGACAGATACAAAGATCTCACAAGGAAATGTAGGAAATGCTTCATCCAGCCTGTATGCATGTCTTATCACTACCTCCCTGAGCCCACAGGGCTGAGCTGGAAGCAATTACAAGCACAGTGCGCAGGCCAAATCCAGCTACCTGCTCACCCAGAGAAAGCGATCCCTAAAACTTTCTTTAGTTGACTTGTTTTTATTTTATTTATTTATTTATTTATTTATTTATTTATTTATTTATAGAAATGAGCTCCCATATATAGCCCAAGCTAACTGCAAGCTTGTAATCCTCCTGTCTCAGCCTCCTGAGTGCTGGAATCACAGAAGCATGTCATCGTGCCTGCAATGTTTTAAATTCAGAAGGTTCTGCATAAAAATCCAGACATCTGGATTTTCTAAACCACCAGATGACAATGTCAAGGCCATGTCCCCCAGAGGCTAAGTGTTGGCTGGGGCTAAGTGGCACTGCCCTCTTAAGGCAGGGTGTGTGTTCAGCCTGCTGCACCTATCAATGTGACTTCTCTGTCGCCGTGGGTTACTGAGTTCAGTATTAGCATCCTACAAAGGCTCCTTCATGGACCTCCACCCTTGTCTCTAGATTACAACTTCAAGAGCCCCACGTGGGATTCTTCTGAACCATGCTAACAAGCAAATAATACTACCAGCCCAGTTCCCAGTTGTGAAAACTGAGGCAGCCATGCTTATGCTACTACCAGCATGTACACCCGGTCCCTACCTGCTCTATGATACCCCTGGGCACCAGTCCCCTAGGACCTGTTTGCACACTGGCTTCTGAATTCAGCTAAAAGAACGACCTGGAAGGTAGAGAGGAAGTGAAATGGTTCCTCCCACTCTTTGCCACCCCCACACTATGGCTCTAACCTTAGTGAATCACCTGAGCCTTAGCAGTGGCTGGTGCCAGACCACAGTTGTTTCAACCCCCAGCAGGTCTCTTCCAACCTCACTTGCAACTTTCAGACTTCAGAAATCTCCTTTAAATTATCAACAACGAATCTGTTTCCCACCGTACTCACCGGTTGACAGAGGCCCGGCGTAGTACCTGAAGTCTCAATGAGAAAGCGTGCAGGCAGGATTCGAACCCAGGCTGGGGGCCTCCACAGCCCCTGCTCACCTTGCATCCTACTCTGTTTCTCTGCCTTCTTGCCTGCCTGCAGCCTCCCCAAGGGCCCCTGGATGGCCCCCAGAGAGCCAAGAGCTGTGCTCATCCTCACGGAGCCCATGGAACCGTCTATCCCTGCCTTCTTCTTCCAAAGTACTTTACAGAGAGCCCTTCCTCACACTCTCC
This sequence comes from Arvicanthis niloticus, assembly GCF_011762505.2. Taxonomy (NCBI): domain Eukaryota; kingdom Metazoa; phylum Chordata; class Mammalia; order Rodentia; family Muridae; genus Arvicanthis; species Arvicanthis niloticus. The sequence goes on along the minus strand of NC_047675.1, from coordinate 15,979,672 downwards.
TCCACAGAACAGATCACAGGCTTCTTCCTTCACACCGACCTCACACAAGGATACTTCACGGTTTCCCTCTGGACAAAGACCTGAGTCCACAACACATAGGATGGTGGCCAGGGGCTGGGTATGGTGCCTTGTGCTTTAAATCCCAGCACTCAGCAGGCAGATCTCTGTGAGTATGAGGCCAATCTAGTATACACAGAAGGTAACCAGGCCAGCCACGACTTCCACCAATATCTCCAACAAACTATGCTCCGAGGCTTTCTCCCTGATGCTTATCAAACATGCAACACCTTGACATCCCCTCTGCTTCTAACCCTGACTCGCTGCTGGTGTTGGCTCAAACCAGGTCTCCTCTGAGGACAGATACCTCTGACCCCAACAGTTCCTGTTCAAGACTCAAAGCCCCCAGCATGTCCCCTAACTTCCCTTTAATATATTCACTGTTCGACATGTATCTTCCAAGCGTGGACCAATCTAACTTAGAAACCCAGAGTATGGCAGCTACATTGAAAATACAGATGTGTTCTTAAAAGCCCACAGCGCAGCATCTGCATAGCAAGCAGAGCATCTGAGTAGCAAGCACTGCTGCATTTTAACAAAATACAGTTGTATCCTTTACTAGTTATAGGGCGCTAATATAGATCATTCCCCCATCCTCACTCCTGAATACCAAACATTTACTGCTCAAGTCCCTTATATAACTAGAGACCATACATGTTTATAACCTGTGCACACTCTCCTGTATACGTATATCAAATTCACATTGCTTATAATACCTAATGCGGTGGTTTGAATGACAGTGGCCCCCATAGGCTCATATGTTTGAATGTTTGGTCCTCAGTTGGTGGAGCTGTTTGGGAAGGATTAGGAGGTGTGGCCTTGTGGAAGGAGGTGTGTCACTGGGGGTGGGCTTTGAGATTTCAAGAGATTCATGCCATTTTGAGTTAGCACTTTTTACCTCCTACTTGTGGATCAAGATGTGAGTGCTCAGCTGTTCCTGCTGCCACGCCCTCACTCCTCCATCATGAACTCCAATCCTCCGAAACCATAAGCCCAAATTACAAGTTGTCTTAGTCACGGTATCTTTAACGCATCATAATAAAATGCTATCTAGTCATCGGGGTGTCTTATTTAGGAAATCACGGCAAAGGAGGAGGAAAAGCCTCATCAATTTAGATGCATTTTTTTTTCAAATATTTTCAGTTTTCAGTTGATGCAGGGCCCAGTATGGATAGCTGACGCCATAATGTATCACAATCAATGGAATTACTTCAGGAGTGTAAAGAAGTTGAACACCAGGGAACTTAGTGATATGGGTTACAATAGGTATGGTGGCACTCACTGTAATCTCAGCAATCAAGAAGTTGAGGCAGGAGGATAGTGATTTCCAGGCTAGTCTGGCCTACACAGCAAGATCCTGTCACAGAATAACACCAAAAACCTAAATCACACACCACACCAGTAGAGTGACCCAGCCCATCAATATGCCAAGAACATTAGATAAAACTGAGCGATTATTCCTAATTTAATAAATCTTAGAGGGCCAAGTTATTTTAGCTAAAGAAATAGCACACACGACATCTCACTGTTATTAAACAGAACTTAGGAAACACTCTCATAAGTTAGTTCCAAGGCAAGGACAGAGGTGTGAGCAGAAAGACCTGCCAACATGTAAAATGAACAACCACCCAGACCAGCTCTGAGCCTCAAGGTACCCTGCCCCTTACTGAAGCATCTGGCCAATTTGTATTTTATTATTTGCATTTTAAAACATTTGTTTTCTACCAGGCTCTAAGCCTTGCAAAAAAAAATGGCTTGTGGTCAGTGAACATGTAGAGATGTACATTGCACATCTACTGCAGACACACGAACAATGGAACAGACGGTGTCCTGCACATGCTCAATTAGAATGACATCATCCCACTTCTCAGATGGAGAGGCCAAAGTTCAGGGGCGAGAAAGGCCCTTTAGTTGATGTCATGAGATGCAGCAAAGCCCACCTTACCCTGGGGCCCTCTAATAACCCTCAGCCACACACAGGACCACATGCCATAGCCAATATGGCTCAGAAAGCCAGAACAGTGACGCCCAAACTAATTCCTCAGGGCTGCTAAGCAAACATGGCCCTGGACAGGCCCCTCGGACAGAGCCGCACTGGCTGGCCAGAGTTCCTACATGCCCTGCTGAAGCTGAGGGTGACTTCAGCAGAAGGACCTATGGCTTTCCTCCTGAGCCTTGTGGCTGGTGCCCACATGGATAAACATCCCTCTCAGCTTGCCCAGGCATCTATCAAAGAATTACTTATGCCTCTGGAAGTGCATGTTTAGAAAAGGCTCCCCACCCACCTGGGCTTGGCAGGGTGCGGCCTGGCCGGACTCTTGGGCTACCCTTTATAGAGGACTACCCTTCATGGAGTGGGCATGCCTCTCCTCTGATCCAGCTTGAGAGCTTGCCTCTGTCCATGCAGAGAGGCTGAGGCAGCTTCCCAGGATAAACGGAACAGGGTGACATCAAAGCCCAGCTTCCAGATCCAACAAGCGAAGCCTTCAGCTCTCGGCCTTTCGTCCAGGGTGTTCTGAGCTCCTTCCTTGCTTCTCTCTGACAGAAGGACAGATGTTTGGTTTGTGAGGAACTAGATTCTTTTCTTTCTCAGGAAGAGAGGCCTAGGGAAGATGCCAGGGATAGAAAGCAAGAGAGGACTGTCTGTGAGCAGCGAGGAACACGGGAGCCAGAAAGAGAGGATAGCCCGGAGACTGCCGCAGGAAATACCTAGATCCAACAGGCAGCCAAAAAGATCTCAAAGTTTGCACAGCTAAGCAGAGTGTAAATTCACAGCTATGGGCACCTGACTCATTAACATAATGAACTCCACTGCGGGTTCCATCCCTGACTCTGGGAAGCCTAAGCAAGGGAGCTCTTCCCTCAGCTCAGCCTTGTGCTCCATGACACAGTGAGCTCTCTGGGGTTGCCTGTCAACAGCCTCTTTCCCCCAGGCCCTTGAGGTGATCTTCTCTGCCCTTCAGCAGCCAGTGTCATCCCTCAGTTCTCTACCGCACAGCTGAGATTTCGACCCGCAAGCTGACTTCCACCTACAACCTGGCTCCAGAAGCCACCAACCCAATTGACAGCTGGGTAATAGCCCATCCTCAAACTACAGGTTAGTAAATTCTAAGGAATAAGCAAGCAGCCTCACACATCTGTCCCTGGACAGGTAGCTGAAGCATGCCAACTGCTGTTCATCCACAGGGCTTATCCAAGAATGAGTTCCAAGGACACTTCCGCTCCCCATGAGCTGCCAAGCCACATCTTGGTATAAGGCTTGAGTCTACAATTCCACTAACGATAATGGACTTGGGGAAAGATAAAACCTAGCATCAGAAATAAAGGGTTTTAAAAGTTGGCTAGAAGGAAGGAGGCAGCAAGGATAATGATCAAGTTTTCTTTCTTCATTCATACACAGCAAGTGCCTGTTATGTACTTCAGAAAAGAAACTGCATTTGGTGGCTGACTCCTTTGTTAATGACAACACAACTTTGACTAAGTGTCCAAGGAGACAGGTGGTTACTGATGGGGTTGAGGGAGATGGGGAAGTGGGCTTCCTGGTCCAAACAAGGATACTCTCACCATCCCATTGCCTCCTCCTCCCACTCGGCAAGGAAGTAACCACCGCCCCCAACTCTACCCTCGGCCACGTGTAGGAGATGCTGCCGAAATTGGGAATGGAGAGAGACACACACGCCTATGGCTTGTAGGGTACAGACAACACATACTGCTGGCTCAAGACCCAATATCCTTCTTAAAGAAGTTTCAGAGGGAGAAAAGGTACTAGTTAAAGCACCTCCAAGAAATCCCATCACACGGACATACCACAGCAACAGGTGATGACACTCTCTTGGAAAGATACAGACCAGGAGCAGCCTGCAGTGATGTCTGGCACCTGACACAGCTCGGGCTTCCCAGGCCACTCCTTGCTGGCTCCCATGGACAGGAAGCTCTCAGGGCTGTGAGGCTGTTCCCAAGTGCCATCAGCCGAGGAGACCCTCCCTAGACCGCTCAAAGATGTCTGTGAGTGAAGAAACAACGCCTCTACCCTGAAATCCCCACCATCCTCAAAGCAAATCATCTTTCGATTGTTCAACACTGGGTATTTAATTTATGCTCTACCTCAAATGTCAAGTCCACCTCCCAACACATAGCTTGGAAGCCACGTAAGGAGGCTAACACTTTCCATATGGTGAAGACATGGGGCCTTTTAATTGTGCCAACTGGTATCATTCAAGGGTAATTCCCCTGGAATCCAGGATTCAGGCAGCAGCTGGGCTGGCTCCCAATCTCATCACACAAGCCCCACCTGGCCCCCATGCAGCATGCCTGCACCCTCCTAATCTCCCCTAAATATCAAAATGTGCTAGGTGCCCCCTAATCAAATTACCAAAGTGCCTGGCAACCGCCTTTGATCTACAGGGGGCTTGCCTGCCCCCAAGCCCCAGCCTATTTCTGCAAGCAGTCTTGCTATAAAAGAACAAAAGGATCATGGTGTGAGAAGTAAAGGTTGTTTGGAGCCTGGTTGCACGCATCCATATACACATGTGTGCCCACGCTCACAGCGTGGACATAGGCAAAGTGTCCTTCCTCACGCCTGAGCCCATGGCTCCAACTACCTAGGGAGCTCCACCATGATGCCTCTGCTCACCTAGCACTTCCTCTGGGCCTTCTCTTGCAGACTGATGCTTTGTTTTTCCTGGCTCTCGGAGACCACTGTCTAGCCTCTAATACTGCTCAGTACGTTTGCCTCAGCCATGTCCTTGGCTCAGTCTACTATCCTTCTTTCTCGTGCTTTTCTGTCGCCAGTCACTCTTGACTCTTCTCCTTTGAGCTTATACTCCTCATCAGGTGTCCGTGGAAAAGCAAAAGCCCAGCCCTTAGCCTGGGTCCCCCCCAGATGCGCCTGCACTAGAAGGGTGCACAGGGAAAGAGCACACACATCAGGATCCCTACGTAAAGTTCAACTCTCAACCCAGGTCCTCTTCTTGTCCAGATTTATCTGCGAGAGCTCTGCCGGGGATGATAATATTATTGTGCCCATTTTACAGATATGCTAACGAAGACACGCAACATTAATGTGACTTGCACAGGGTGACAATGTCCTGTGCAGAGCTCGACCTCATTCACTTCTGTATGTGTGTGTGTGTTGGGCAGGGGGTGGGGGGCAGGGAGGGTGTAGGCTGAGTTTAGTGCCTGTGTGGCCACCCTCACACTTTATGGCTACATATGCAACTTGGCTCCTGTCACAGACACAGGAAAGGCAGGGCCCCGCCTGCTTTTTCCTACCCTGCAACCAGTTGGTGTGGACATGGTGGCAACTGTCTATGAACCCCTGACTGGAAACAAGGCAACGCTTGGCTTCACACAACTCAGTCTACAGCAGCTGACCGCAGCTCCAGAGGGTTATGGGGAGATTGGGGTCACGGAAGTAATGTGCTGGGCACAGACAGGCGCTCAGGCAATAGTAGTTCTCATGGCAACAATAATGTTGTCTGTTTGAAAGCCAGCAATGTGTCCTCAGCCTCTTCGGTGACAGGACAGGTAGAGAAGTAGACACAGAGTCCTTCCCTAAGATAGGCCTGGTACAGGCTACAGGAAACTGCCAGCCCTGGAAGCTAGCAGACTGCTAGCGCCCACACCCATCTACATCCTGATGATATCATAGAGGGACCCTGCCAGCCACCCCTCCCATGCCAGTGAGATCCATGGAAATGGCAGGACTTCAGTGTGTTCCTCACCGGCCTGGCCGCCACTCTCAGTGGTCCCGTGTGTGAGCACTCCTCCTTGCATTCCCAACTATGACCACTTGAACCCAGTCTTTTCCCCTGTGTTGCCTTTGAACTCACCTACCTCTTTCAACTTTGATTTATCCTAAGTGATATAACATCCATGAAATCATGCGTTTGATGTCCTAGTTATTTTTCACTGATTAAAAAAGATAAGTATCTATAAAGATTAAAGATATCCCCCTCTAAAGACCACCTGAATTGCTTCACAGGCCACCACCGGTATGGCCCCACACTTTGGCTCAGCCTGGTCCTTCTCTAGGGTTGATGTATGACCCCCACTACTGTGGCCACCGCAGACTGGAACCCAGGCATCCAGGTCTGCTATTAAGATCGACTCTCAAGGAAACAGAGACCTCCCTTCCCCCACTCAGCATCTTTGATGGCTGGGCCCACCCTCTAACTATCCAACACATGTCACACTGATGGCTCTATGCCTCACATCTTCAAAAGGACTTTGAACAAATATTAATGACCCCTCCTTTTCTGAGAGGGGGGTGAGGCAGGAAGGCGAGCAAGCACATCCATCCCATGCTGTCCTCAGCTGGGGGAAGAAACCAGGCAACAAAATTCCGTGACTTCAGCAAAGCCACAGGCTTAAGCAGGGGCCCCCCTCCCCCTGCTTCATTTCCCCCAATGGCAACTTTTACTGGCTTGCATTCCTCTTGCTGGGAACACTACTATTTAATTAAAAACGACAGACTTTTGTTTTCCTCTCCTTCTTCCCCCCTCCCTCCCATCCTCCCAGCCTGGATGCCAAGGAGACCCACCAAAAACATGCGGGTAACATTTGTTATAGCTTTGAAGATAAAAGTCAGTGGAAGCAAGCCCTCGCTGTATTTCAAGTTTCCCCTCTAGCATGAAGTAAAAGCTGCCTGGCGGTTTAGGGGAAAGGGGGGGGGGGGGTACAGAACCTAAATAAATGTCATTCTGCAGGAATACTTTATGAAAATAAACAGGCTGAAAAAAACCAAAACTTGATTAATGGAAACCCTCTCTGTTGGCCTGCACTGAGCCACAAATGCATCTGTTCACATGTCTGAATTGGATTGTTTTCATTGGTCCTTAAATAAATAAGAACATCACAAACTGGGGATGGTGGGGGGAAGGAAAAGTTTGTGGTTCTGCTGAAAGGCTCTAACTGCAGTCCCCCCCACCCCCACCTCAGACCAGTTGTGACCTTTCTACTCGGATAGCAGCTCCAGTCCCAGCCAGCAGCAAACTGGAAGGCCAGGAAGAAGGAGCCGGGTAGCTTATCCCAGAGAGAGAGGACATTTACCACACATGCACGCACACTCCCACACGCGCGCGCGCGCGCGCGCGCACACACATGCACTCACACACACGCATACCCAAGACACCTCTCTGCACTGGTGCTGCCAGGTGCAATACACACATACTAACACATATACATACACATGCATGCATGCACGCACATGTGCACGCACACACACACACTCACATCTGAAGACTCTACCACCCTCACCCAAAGAACAAGACCAAAGAACTAGCCAGACCTGAGGCTTGGTCTCTTCCCCCTCTAAGTTAAAAAAAAAAAAAAAATTAAATGTCACATCAAAAAGTTGATTCATCCTTTGATCCTCGGCTTGCAAGAGTTCCACGCAGACCATCTGAAAGCCCCGTGCAGAGTTCTGGAGCTCACAGGACATCTGTGAACACCAGTCCCAGGCCAGGCACAGAGGGGCTGGAGTCGCTCACTCCCCCAACCCACTTGTTCCTGCAGAACAACTCTAGCCTCAAGAATCCCCTGGGTGAAGAAAGAGGGTACCCAGACCACTCCACAGAGACGCCCCCCCTCCCTCTCAGGGCCACGCTAAGGCGACAGCCAGGTCTCAATGCCTCCAAACTCTACAGTCAGATGGCAGATGGCACTGATGAATGCCACAGACACAGTTGGAGGTAGCCACAGATCCTGGGCCAGCAGAGCCCTGCCCTCTACCCAGACACTCGTGTCTCCCTTTAGTCTTAACCCCTCCTGGTGGAAAAGCTGGCCACAAAAGGAAAGCAGAGGAGCCCACACCCCCCAACACACACACAGGCAGATACACAGTACAGCTTCCCCAACCCACTGGACCTGTATTACCTCCTCCCTGGCACTTCCTCCCCAAGCAACCCTCTGTGCCCAGCTGGGCAGGAGACTGGTGCCTACTTGATCGACAAGGGTCCTCCAAAGCATGGGGCACACAGTGGCTGAGAAGGGATCGTTAGACTTAAACAATGTGCAAGCGGGATGCTAAAAGTTGGAGTCGGGGAGATCCTCAGACCCCTCCCAAGGCTGAAAGGGGTGAAAGGGTGGAACAGAGTGAGGGGCCATACCCGGGTGCCTCGACCAACAGTGCCTGCCAATCTCAGCTGACGGGGTCCTGAGACGCTGCCTGGACAGCGCTGCCTCCCGATCCACTCCTCGATGCCTTTCCTTGCCCAAGCAGCGCTTACGGCAAAGCTGTCACCTGAGGCGGGAAGAACAGGAAGACATTGAGTCTGGGACCCCCCCGGCTGGCAAAAAGTTACCTGAGAGTGAAAGGAAGGAGACAAGGCGGCACAGCCCTGAGAGTAAAGACTTGGCAAGAGGTTCAAGCGCCGGACGGAGCAGAATCCAAAGGAGGGAAATAGCCAAGAAAGGGGGCTCAGATTCTAAGTGCAAGGAGGATTCAGAGGGTGAAAGGGAGCAGGCAGTACCCTGACTGAAGGAGTTCGGGGATCAGAGGAAGGAGCGCGGGAGGCAGGGACTGTGGAGGAGAGAGCTGAGGGTCAGCACAGAGGGTGCAGTGGGAGCAGAAACCAAGTTCTCGGAGAAGGGGCTGGCGGCTAGAGGAAGGCGCAAGATCTTGGGGATCTGAAGGGAAGACGCCGCCGCCAAAGTGGAGGGGGTGAGGGTCAGCGGTGGGAGCTCTGGGCTGTGGGGAACGGGTAGGAGGGGCAGAGGGGCCCCAAAGAGCGCTCCCGGGGCGGGGCTGGGGGCTGAGGCAGCCCTGGTAATGAGATCCAGCGGCAGGGCGGTCCGCGCCGCCTCCCTCGCGCCCCCCGGGCCGGTGGCCCGCGCTCCTACCTTCCGGGCTCTCCCTGCGCTTGCACACGGCGGCTGCGGGCACATCGCGCGCGGCGGCGGCGGCGGCGGGAGCCGGAAAGAAAGGAGAGGGAGAGTTAGCACCGGCGGGAGGACTCGGGGCCGCGGCCGGCGCGCGGGCGAGGACACTGACCCGGCTTCGAGTGAAGTTTCCCCATGCTGGGGCGCGGCGGCGGGGCGTCCTAAGCCATGCGTCCGGCCGCCGACCCCGCGCCAGCCTCGCTCGCCTCCTCCTCACAGTCCGCGCGCCGAGCGCAGCCTTAGGCGGCGCCGGGACGCGCTCCTGCCGCCGTCGCCGCGGCCGGACTGACGCCCGGGCGCGCCGAGCCCCCTGCCCGCCGCCGCGGCCCCGCGCCTCCCCAAGCGCCCATTGGCCGGCAGCGGCCCATCAAAGGCGAGGCGGACGCGGTGGGGCGGGTAGAGGCGGGGCCTGAGGATAGGGGCTGGCCGAGGGGCGGGCCCACGGAGGGCGTGGCGTGGGCGGGGATAGGGGTGGGGCTCGGTGGGGAGGGGCTTTGGGTGCGCAGGGCCCCAAGCCCCCTGTGCGAACCTCGGGGCGGGAGTGGGGACCGGGCAGAGGCACTGGCCGCTGGGTGGTGGAGCAGCGCTGCCCTCGCTGGTGACACTGAGACTTTCCTCTGCATTTCCTCGGAGCTGCCAGAGTGGGACTCGACGGCTCGAGTTCACAGGTGGGGAAACTGAGGTCACAGCTGACGACCTCAGATGCCCTAGCGCACGGGTCTACTGCTCTCCCATGGTTTTGTCCCTTCCCAGACTCACAATGCCCAGGCTTCTGCAGAAAGTGGTCCCTGTTTTCAGCTGCCTGCCCTTTTCTTTGACTCCTCTGGGTTTTGGGTTTGTTTGATTTTGTTTGTTTGTTTTGTTTTGTTTTGTTTTTTGTTTTTCCATTTGGGAGTCTAGTAGACATCAGAAGGGCACCTTGCTGGCTAGAGCGAGTTCAGCCCACTCCTACTAATGACAAGTGTACAGGAACCCCGAGCTGTCCCCTAGTCGCTTGCAAGTCTTCTTTGCCCATGGGCTCCCGAGTGCCCAACTGGGGTCGGGGCGAACTGCCAAGCTGTGAGGCCGGGAGCAGTGAACCGCCGATCTTTGATCTTTCTTAGTTTCCGTTTCCCCCTCCTCCTCCCCCCCTGCAGTTCTGCAGACCCCAAGGGCCGGTTTGTTTTGTCTGGGGAGGTCTCTGAAAAGGGGAGGGCGACTTAAAGGCTTCCACCACACCTTTGTGGTCCTCAGAACGACGTCTCTGCTGGCCCTGCCCTATGCTGATCCTAATATCTGGCAGCCTGGGCGTGGGAAAGACCCAGTTCTGCTCTTACAGCTAGACTCGCTGCTTCGAGCCTCAGTTTTCTGATCTGTACAATGGAGACTTAGTTCTCCCCATTTTTTAAACCTGCTCCCCTGTGCTGTGCTACTCAATAGAAACAAGTGGTCGTTTGGTTGGTTGTTTTAGACTTACAAGTAAGCACTTTGTGGAAAGGGATCTGGGTCAATCCCGAAGCACTGGTTTGACAAGCCAGTGCCAGGCAAGCAAACACTGTTATTGAGCTATGTCCTCAGCCTTAGGCACTACAATTTTTAAAAAGTTAAACAGGTGTGTCATCCAGATGGCTCGACTGGTAAAGTTGCTTGCCACCAAGCCTGAGGATCTGAGTTCCATCCCCAGAGACCACATAGTGAAAGGAGAGGCCCGTCTGCTGCAAAATTACCCCCTACACACACACCTCCACACTCATGTGCCCACATACATATTCACATACTAAATAAATAAATTTAAATTCAAAATTAAAAATAAAGGGTGAAGTTGGTTTGACCCGAAATCGCCAAAATAACATCAATACTTAGTAAGTTGTCACGTTCTTTGTTTTCCACTGTCTTTAAAGTCTGGTGTGCATTTTACGCTTAAGACACATCTCAAACAGAAGAGTCACACTGCAAGAGACCTCTGCATGTGGCTACTGTGCTATGAAGTACAACTCTGAGCGCCTACCTGCCTCAAAGGACAAGGGAACCTGGAGCTGTGTGTCTCTCCAAAGTTCTCTTCTTGTTTGTATACCCTGTCTGGAGGAAATAAAAGGTAATCTAAGCAATGCCCCTAAATCTCATACAGCATGCATTTATCCAAGCGTGGCTGGGATCTCACAAAACAGCAAAATAATGCTGTTGAGGCTTTGGGTTTTTTTATTTGTTTTGAGTCAAGGGCTCATACTAGGATAGCCTGGAACTCCCCCATGTAGCCCAGGCTGATCTTGGAATCGTAGCAATATTCTTGCTTTAGCCTCCTGCAGACGGGGATTGTAGGTACGAGCCACCACACTCGGCCTGTTGTCGGTTATATAGGCCACATCTTTAGTGCCTGTTGTATTTCTGCACCCATCACCCTCACGATAACTCTAAATGAAGACTTTTGTACTTGTAGAAAGGACAGATCCTCTTAGGTAGGCTCAGAAAAGTGGGATTACCTATCCAAGGAGTTGCCCATCATGTAGTCGATTAGTGATCTAGTTAAGAACCAACCTCAAACTGATCCTTGGCTGGTATGCATTTTCACTACCCCAGGTTTTCAGCACATTCCAAGCAGAACATCTGGAAAGAAAGTGTAAGTGCCAGCTGTGCAGTAGGCATTGTTCTAACACCTCAGTGAACAAGAGAGCCAGTACCACTTGCATGAGCCTGTTCCCAGGTGGAAGCACAGGGTGGAGGACAGAAGGCAGCTTACATCCAGGAAAGGGTTAATATTGTCCAAGACTGCCAGGGAAGCTGCTAAACACCTACTATACCCAGGTCACCCCCAGAATCACCTGGTCCACGCGTCTAGGATGCAGCGTGGTGCATAGGAACTGTGTGGGAATGGAAGAGAAGACCCAGGTCACAGGTCCTGAGCTAACAGGGAACATCCTGCCGAGCATTTGCTATAGAAGTGGAGTTCCTGTGGGGTCCCTACTTGTCTTTCTCACCCACACCCACACCAGTGCCAGGGGCTTCAAAATCAAAGCAAAACCCTTTCTCACAGAGCTTAGAACGTTGGTTACTTCCTTAAACCTGTCATGGCTTTCTTCTTTCATGAGAAAACAGTATCCCCTCTGCCCCTTGGGAATGTCTCTTTGCAGTTCAAAAAGAGATAAAAGCAAAGACTAAAACTCTGTAGTTACCAGCTTGAGTCTTAGGGGAAGTAAATCCCAAGCGTCTGGTCAGACACAGAGGCCCCACCAGGCGCCTGGGACTTTGCTGGCCGTCAGACCCTCACGGTTTCTACAAACACACACCTCTGACCCTGGCATGAGAAGCCAAAGAGTGGGCCAGGTGAGGACCGGGTCACCTGTCCAGGAGTCCCTAGTGGCCACTAGGGCACCATCCATCTTGAGTGGCTCTTTGCCCTCTGTGGGCTCCCCACCCCATCACTTGCTGGTTTTTTGGTTTTTTTTTTTTTTTCTGTTTTAATAATTTATCTGGCCCATTTTCTTGGGCTGTATACTTACAGTGACACATCGCTTTCTTTGAAGATTTCCCATCCTTTGGGGGAGGAGAACAGGAGAGGAAGGCCATGAAGAGATAAGAGAAAGAGGTTAGACCCACCGCCTGCATGGGGCTGCAGATTTCCGAAGACTGATTTGAGGAAATCTGTCAGATGAAAGGCTGGGAGATTTTTATTTTTTTTTCAAAAGCCCCATCACCCTGGTTGGCTGCCCATATCCCAGGTTAAGCTATCTGATCTGGCTTCCATCAACACCACTTCCTAGGTTAGAAACCCTCCTTGGCCTTCCGTACACAAGGCATGCTCTCTAAACATCAAGGCACCTAGCCCTCTGCATCCAGTTGGTATTCCTTCATTCTTAATAGGGAGCTGCCATCCCTTTTGAGTCAATTCCATCCACAACAAGGAGCCTAAACCCTGGGGTGAATTGATATCCATAAGAAGTAGAAATATAATCTGGAGACAGGCATCCTGGCTCAAGTTTGAAATTCCAGCACTCAGGAAGCTAAGGCAGGGACATTGTGAGTTGGGGACCAGCCTGGGCTACAAAATGAGACTATGATCAAGGGAATGATACTAGTTCCCTCTGGTTCCTTACAGGCCCCTGCCTTTGGTGCACTTCCATGTTTCCCTGGGAAGCTAGGACTGCTGGGGCCTGGAGACCTGTTTGGGGAAAGGGGGTGGAGGAGGGGTGTAACCCAGGAAGAATGGAGGTCTCGAGATCAACAGAGGGTGAAACAGGAGTGCTCATTAGAAGTGGAAAGGGGGTATGTCCATGGATGAGCCAGTGACAGAGCTCACCCATGCGGCGCTGACCACAACTATCATCCAGGGAGCCAGTTGGCTGAAGGAAAGATTGGGAGAGAGGCAGCCAGGAGCTACACAGCACCCCCAGCATTGGCTCCTGGAAATGTGATCGGAGAAAATGGAATGCCCAGAACAAGCACAGGGTCCCCTCTGTATTTGGACCTTAAAGAGGCTGGAAGGTAGAGTCCCATCTCCTCCAAGTGCTGGCTGCGTTGAACATTTGTGGCAGTCACTCTTCCTGGCCTGGAATGTTGTTCTAAGCTCAGAGCACAGGCGTCCCCTGCCCCTCTGAGAAGTTCCCCCAGCATTCTTTCACAAGAGAGAGAAAGCCTTTGGGGTTTGTTCATTTTCTATTAAATGCAACCAACATAGGCTTGGCCCCCACACCCAGTCTCCCTGTCCATAACCTGAAGGACAAACAGGAACAATCAGCAGTTCTTTTTCATGTGTATTTATGTAAACGTACATATGTAGGACAAGGGATGGGCAAGTGTGTGTGTACACACAAAAGGGGTAGGGGTGAGGCAGTGTTCAAAGTAGGTGTTTTTCCCCAGTCACTCTTCACTTTATTTTGAGACAGGATCCTTCAGAGAACCCAGAGGTCACCAATTCTGAGAGACTACCATGTGGCCAGCAATCCCCAGGCATCTACCTGTCTCCCCCTCAGTGCTGGGATTACAGGAATGCTTCCATAGGAAGCCCTTTACCAATTGAGAAATGAAGTGTTAAATTACCAATTGAGAAATCTCTCCAGCTCCCACCACAAGTTCTTTATCTTCAAGACTTGTCAGGGCCCTCAAAAATCTGCCAAGTTTTGCAATTCCCTAAGAGAAAGAGAAAGAAACAGTTTCTTGAACTTCTTGAACTTGCCAGACCAAGGAACCCTTAGTGAAATAGCAGTGTAAACAATCATTCCTTTACTGTGCAGGATGAGAGAAGTTCTAGAGCTCCTTCCAGGTTCCACATCCCAGGCTAAACTGAGAGGAGTGTGTGTGTGGGGGGGGGGTAGCATACTGGGGACAGAGCTGGCATAGAAAGGGTTCCTGAGGTCAAGAATCCATTTATATCTAGTCACCACATCCTTGGAATATCCTTGATCACTTACAGCCTCTGAAACCCTCTGTCTGAAACTCTGTGTTGGCACACAGGCATCTTAAGGGCTCCACTTGGGGAGTGTATTGGATTATTTCCATTGTTGTGATAAAATACCATTACTAAGACAACTTACAAAAGGAAGTTTGGGGCTTACAATTTCAGAGGGACAGAAGTTCAGAACTGTCATGGTGGGGAGCATGGTACCAAGCAGGCATGGTCCTGGAATAGCAGCTGAAAGCTTACATCCCCAGCCCTAGGCAGGAGGCAGAGAAAGCATACTGGAAATGGTGAGGCCTTTGAAGCCTGAAGCTCACTTCCAGTGACACACTTCCTCCAACAAAGCCACACCTCCTAATCCTTCTCAAACAGTTCCACCAACTCGGGATCAAGTATTTAAACTTAAGAGCCTACAGGGGAAGGGAATATTCTCATTCAAATATCACAGGAAGTGAAGAGAAAGTTCTCACTACAAACATCACCAGCAATGGCCTGAGCCACCAGCCCTCCCTCCTGGCTCAGTTTCTTCCTCCTTCTGCCCCACAAACAGGGGTTTGGGTGGCCCTGCTCCCATGTTGGCAGCATCTAATACTTCATTCCTTAGACACAGATGATTGGATGCCTCACCCATGAGTCTGACCAATGGAACTCTTTTTGCAGCATTTGAAGGGGCAGTGTCTCTGGGTACCATGTAGGCTGATGGGGAAAAAGTATGGAGAGGAAGCAGGGATGGGGACAGAGGTGATATATGAATGGATCTCTAGCTGGTGATGCTATGAGAGGTGATTAGTTGCATAGATGCATTCTTAGTTGGACAGGCTGTTGACAGTCTCTGGGGAGGTGGCAGGGGTTCACTGGAGGTGTGCCTCTGAAGGAATCAGCTCTTTCTGCTTCCTGGATGCCACATGGTAAGCAGCTTCTCCTACCATGCCCTTTTCCTGTCCCAGGCCCAGAAACCTAGAGCCAAATAACACTAAAATAAATTCTCAGAAACAATGAGCTAAAATAAATCTTTCCCATGTCTCTCTTTTTTTTTTTTGGGGGGGGGGGGTGGTTGGTTGGTTGGTTTATCCAGACAGGGTTTCTCTTTGTCAGAGATCCACCTGCCTCTGCCTCCTGAGTGCTAGGATCAAAAGTGTGCGCCATCAGCACCCAGCTATCTTTTCTCATTTTAAATTGCTTATGTTCAATGTTTTGTCACAGTGACAAAAGGCCAGCTAGCGCAAGTGGAAACACAGAGACAGGCACATAGACAGATGACTGTCATGGTCCCTGATCTTATCTGTGTTCTGATCTTAGAGCCCTAAAAGCCCGGCAGTTCTTCTTCATTAGGCTGATGTCAATCTCTGAAGCCTCATGGATGGAATATGTGTACCAGTCCCCAAGACCTTGTTAGGATGCAATACCAGTGTGGCCTGAAGATCGTACTTCTGACAGGTCCCAGATGAATGTGAGGCTCTAGAGTGGTAAGCCATCTGAAGCAGGGCAGGTAGCCAGGGGTGCTACTGAAGGCGGGAAGGGACCAAGAGACGCATGCGTTTCTCTTCCCTTAATTCCGCTGTGCAATGAAGATGACTAGAGGCCTCACTCAGACCAGACTTGCATCTGTACAACATGAGTAAAAACGTCTCCTGTCGTGAAGCTCACTGGCTAATGAGGACAGCATCACACTCAGGTAAGCCAGTGAAATAGATGGTAAAATTAACATCAAGTAAGAAGCGGGAGGAAGGTGCAGCAGGACGAGCCACAGATGAGATAAAGTGGGTAAAAAAAATTTCAAAATCTTGGGCCAGTGAGATGACTCAGTGAGTGAGCAAAATGCTGGCTATGCAACCCCGATGATCCTGTAGAGTAATAATAAATTAATAAAGTTTTCAAACTTCAAAATACTCGAAGGCAATACCATCCTGTACCCCCTCGGCATCTCCTGGCTTAAGGTAAGCCCTTACTGTAAATACATCACTTTGTTTCTTTTAATTGTGTGCCCAAGAGGAGGACAAAATATTGAGGAAGCAGATCTCAGCATGTGCAAAGGGCCTGAGGTCGCAACAAACTGAATGCTTAGAAATAACAAAGATGGCACAGGCCCTGCAGCAGAGACCATGAAGGTGAAGGTGACAAGGGATAAGCATGAGTCTTTTATGGGCCACAGAGAGGGCTTTAGCTTCACTGAAGTAAGACAGTGGCCCCCTGAGAGGAGCTAGATTGAGGGATGACTGTAAGAGGTTAGCCCCAAGATGACAGTCATTTAGACTAGAGTGACAGCAGTGGAGATGGAGGGGTTGTACGCTAAAAGTTCTGGGAAGTTAGAGGTCACAAGATTAACTGATGTAAAGACCTGGAGAGAGAGAGAGAGAGAGAGAGAGAGAGGAAAGCCTTAAGTAAGACTCAGAGGTTGGAGACTGCAACTGCCAGTGGTTGATGGGATGCACACAGTGTGGCTGGTGGAAGTCCCAGACGGAGGAGGGTGCTCTTTGAAGCAAACTATTCTGAGAGCACAAGTAGGTATCTGAGTGCAGGGATCTGCAGATAGACAGTTGGAACCAGAGTTCAGATGCAAGCCACCTTCGCCTGCAAGACCCAAGCCTGGAGAGATTCCTGAGGAGTGGGAGGGGACAGGGAGAAGACAGTCAGGGTTAGAGCCTGGGGCTGGCAGTCACTGCTCATCCTCTAGTCAGTTCCTCCTGTCTCCTAGCCTCACAGCACCACCGCAGCTTCTGGAGCCTCACTCAGTCCTTATGGAGTCTGTTCCTGGTGACCCTTCCCGTACCTGCCCTTCACCCCTCCTCTTCAGTGCCGTTGGCAGGCAAGTTCTAAGAAGAGCTGAGCTCTCAAAGCAGCGCTTTGTTCTGTCCTCTCTGGAGACAGATAAGAACCTGTGTGTGACCTCCGCATCTGGCAAGGGGCAGATGGGGAGGATGGCAGCTCGTTGTAATGCCCAGCATCCTGCCGTCACTGGGGTCCTGATCCAACTCCACTCCCTCCACGCCTGCCTCACACTATGCCTGGTACACGGTAGCCATGCCATGGGATAGATGGCAGAAAGGCAGGCCACCCAGCCGGAGGTGACACCATGCCCTCAGCATCTTCGGGCCCTGCTTCAGCCTTTCCCACCATCCCCACTTTGCTTCATCTGACTGTACCATCCTAGGACTCCAAGTAGCCAGTGCTGATCACAGCACCTCGGTGAGGGCAGGGAGCAGATGGAGGCCGATGCTCCAGACCACTGTCGTTTCTCGCCTGGGAAACCCGAAGGGACCAGAGGCAAGGACCGTCCATCTGCATCTCAGCAGCAAGCCGCCCGGCCTCCACCTGGCGCCTTTTTAACACCATCTTCCGAAGGCTTCTCCGAGTGACAAGTATCTTTGTGCAGAGCCCCTCCACCCCTCCCTGTCTCCTTGGATCCTAACTCTCGCTGGCTTCCTTCTGCACAAAGGGTCCATTGAGAGGCAGGCAGTGGGGTGCTGCCTTTGATCTGGGCTTCTAATAACGTGTGGTGTTTGCGTCCCAAAGCAAGGCAGCAGCCTGCCTGGCTTGGAGAGGCAGGGAAAAGAAAGTCTGGAGATGGTACCCCAGTGTGCACATGGAGGGCACTCTGCAGATTGGTGAGGGATGCCTATTGCAAAGGCAACAGCTGATGCAGCCATAAACCACCCAGACAGTGCTGCAGCTATCCACAGGCCTATCCTGAGTTCCAAATTCACCCCAGGGGAGAAGCCATGTAACCTTGGGAACAACTAAGTGCCATGCCCAGCATAAGGGGTTGGCACTGCCACACTTTCCAGGGGCAATTTGCAAATTAAATTGGGAGAAGAGGCAACTACATTTAAAAATATGTGGCCAGGTGTAGTGGCACATGTAATCCAGCACTTGGGAAGCTAAATTAAGGGAATCATAAGTTCAAGACCAACCTAGGCTGTAGAGTAAAACCCTGTCTTGAAAGAAAAGAAAAGTGGCCAAGCATGGTGGCCTTTAAACCCAGCACTCAGGAAGCAGAGACAGATGGATCTCTGAGTTCAAGGCCAGCCTGGTCTACAAAGTGAGTATCAGGACAGCCAGGGTTATACAGAGAAACCCTGTCTCAAAAAACTGAGAGAGGAAGTGAGAGACAGACAGAGAGAGAGAGAGAGAGAGCGAGAGAGAGAGCCAGACAGAGAGAGAGCAGCAATAGCAGGAAGAGACAACAATCCCTGATCCCTGTGGTCCCCTTCATGATCCCTGAATTCATCCCAGAGAAAAAGTATGAGGCTTAGGAGGGATCAAGACAGAGGGCCACAGAGGAAACAACTGCCTGCTACCCATCTCCCTGGAGTCCTTGCTGTCCTCAGGGTGACCCTACTGGGCCCTTGGCAGATGCACCCGGTCCTATATGCCAGGCAGAGCTGGATACAGAGGCTAATGTATTTGATATAGGAGCTGACTTCCCCATGCAAGGAGGTTCTGTGCTAGGGTCTGTACGCGGATTGTAACCAAGGAAATCCCAGGAGAGATGGGAGTGCCAGTTGCCATCTCTGCTTCGTGGATAAGGACATTGGTGAGGAATGAATGATGGGATTTCTAAGCAAAGTAGCCAAAAGCAGACTTCAACCCCACTGTTAGTTGGCCAAGCCTATGGTTGGCTGCCACTGTCCACTGTCCTAGGCTGTGGGGCCAGGTGCCCAGTGTCTGATTAGCATATGAAGTGCTCTCTTCAAGGCTCCCATGTTGAAAGCTAAGTACCCAGCTGTTGTGGGGGAAGTAGGTCACCAAAGGTGTAGTCTTGGGGTCTCTCTTGCCTCCCTACCACGCACCCTTCCTGGCCATCAGGATGGGAGTTCCTCTTTTCTTCTACGCTCTCTGAACCACGATGTCCTGTTTCACAGCAGGCTCAGAGACAACAGCCAATTCACCATAGATCCAAGCCTTTTGAACCATGAGCCAAATATATCTCCTGCCTTAATTCTTATTTCTCAAATGTGATGTAAGAGCTAATTACCACATGGCCAGGTTTATGGCGTATCGCTCCTGGGTATGTGCAGTATGTGTTCTACACTCCAGCTGCCAACCCTGTGGCAGGACAGACAGATGACAACAAGTTAAGCATTCCGTCAAGGAATGTACCAAGCCTAGGCTTAGCCCAGGAAGAGAGGTGCCCCACCTCCATCTCTCTTCCTGCTTCCAAGGAGAAACATTGACTTCCTTCGTCCAGACCTTCTGCCTGTCGTGCCTGTTAGAGGCAGAGAAGGGGAGTAATAGTAGCTCTCGCAGTTCTCAGTCTTCTCATCTGTAAATGGAAATCTTCAGTCAGCATCGCAGACTTACTGCTAGGCTATGAACCAAGCATCCCTGGAACTACTGGAGAGTGATTCTAGGCTGTTGAGAGGCCAGTGTGTAACCTCACCCTCCCACTGTGCATGGACAACTATCTACCTCACTCACTGAGGCATCATCCGCGGCCTGTAGGAGCCACAGTAGGAGCAAGCAACCATGACTGTTAGTTTATCGCTGTAATTCCATAACTCACAATGATCCCTAGCTCATCTCCTACATATGACACCCCCCCCCATGGCTCCCTCTTTCTTCAAGGATCAGGCCAGTTCCTTCCAGAGCTCACGGGCAGCAGAGCCAACCCTTCTGGTAGCATTTGTGACACACAAGCAAAAATGGCAGACTCCCATACCACGTGACACGAGACAAGCTCACACTGCCTGCTGCCATCCATTCTTGGTTGTTAGACCCTGGGCAGGTGGAAGCAGGTTAAGGGTAAAGTCGAGGTTCCTCTGTCTACCGCCTGGTTTCTGACCAGGGAAGTTGCTGAGGGAGAAAGTGGTCTCTTCTCATGCATTCTCATCCAAGTGCGAGCACCACAAGACAGGGAGTGTGGCGATATACACCTGTAATCTCAGCGCTTGAGAAGTGGACAAAGGGAGACTTGAGTCAAAGGCCATCTTCATCTACACAGTAAGTTAGTTTAAGGTAACCCTGGGTGTCAACAAAAACAAACAAAGCCCTGAGCCGGGTGCATGAGCACTGATGGACTGTAGCTTTCTGTGACATGGATCCCTTCCCAGGAATTGTCTTTTCCAGGCCTCTAGATGATCAGTGAGGCCAGGGACCTTTACTGAACTTCACTGTTCTCACATGTCCCCAGAGCATCTTTGATGAGGATAAGGGTTGAGGGTGGGTGGCAGGAGTTTCCCACCCAACTCCCACACTAGCTCTCTTCTTCCCTTTGCTTTCCGAGGCCAGTCCTGTCTTCCAAGAGGCCAACCTGGGAATCTTGAATGATGTGTGTGACGAGGCCACCTCTTCCTCAGCAACTTCCCTGGTCAGAAACCAGGCGGTAGGTGAAGGAGTCTCGGCTTTTTGCTTAAATCCACTTTCCCTGCGTGATGCTCACCTGTGCAGGCGCTCATCCGACTCAGCTACACTCTCAGCCCCTCAATCCCCTTAGCCTAACCACGAATAAAAGTATACTTATTTTTCTGTTTTTTCTACTTACTTATTTGTTTGTTTGCTTGCTTTTTAGATGAGCTAGAGTCTTCAACCTACTCTCCCTGGGGTGTCCACTGTTCCCTGGGACTCAGGGGCTCTATATGGATAATAGCAGGTGTAGGCGAGATGGCTCAGTGGGTAAAGGCGCTAAGCTAAGTCTGACCATTGGAAGCAATCACCAGGATGCACATGGCAGAAAAAAGAAAACTGATTCCCAAAAGTTTTCCTTTGACCTCCACCCCCATGACAAATAACAAAAATTTAATATAAGAATTGTTAAGATGAATATTAGAGGCTAGAAAGATGGCTCAGCAGTTAAGAGCACTGGCTGCTCTTCCAGAGGACCCAAGCTTTTCTGCTTTTACAGGCACTGCATACATGTAGTATACTACACACAGGCAGACAAAACATTCATATACATAAATAATTTTTTTTTTAAAAAATTAAGGATGAGCCAGGCAGTGGTGGCAGTGTGTAATTCCAGCACTCAGGAGACAAAGGCAGACAGATCTCTGAGTCTAAGGCCAGCCTGATCTACAGAACAAGTTCCAAAACAGTCAAATCTACACAGAGAAGAGGAGAAGAGAGAGGAAGAGAAGAAGGAAGAGGAGGAAGATGATGAGGAGGAAGAGAAGTAAGAGGAGAAGGAAAAAGAAGAGGAAGAGAAGAAAAAAGAAAAGAAGGAGGAAGAGGAGAAGGATGAGGAAGAGGAAGAGGTGGGGGAAGAGGAGAAGGAAGGGCAGGAAGAGGAGTAGGAACAGGAAGAAGAAGAGGGAGAGGAGGAGGAGGAAAAGGAGAAATGAAAGGAATAAGGATGTCACCCTACACTGACACCCCACCCAACTCACAATGGATGCCACATTCTTCAGTCTAAGGTGACTTACTGAGGGGCTGTCATTAGGCTCCCACACACCTTCTATAAGGTACTCAAAAGGTTCACCAAACAATGCTGAGACAAATCTAGCCTCAAGGAAATCAGGTGCAGGTGAGTGGCACCATACACACACATGATAGATGGATGGATATCAGGAGCTGTTGTCCGCCAGCGCTCAGCACAGAGCCAGGTAAACAGCAGGCCTGAGGTAAAAGTAACTCTACTTCATCTTTTATTATCATATTTAGCATCAAAAAATAAGTTTTTTCTTTAAGACTTTGTCTGTAAGGTGAAGTGATTTGAGTGAGCTGAGACAAGGGGAAGCATAAAGGAACTTAATGGGGTCACGTGACCGGGGTGTTGGGACTCGGGTAATGAACAGCTTCAGGCTAACAATTTGGGGAAGCATGTAAAAAGAGAGCTTTTGGGTTTGTTTTTTGTTTTTTTTTTTTGTTTTTGTTTTTTTTTTTTTTTTTTTTAAATGGGGTCTCATGTAGCCCAGGATAGCTTTGAATTACAAATCCCCCTGCCTCTGTCCCCTTAGAGTTGGGATTGAAGGTGTGCACCACCACACAGGGCATAAGAGAACTATCCTTCCCCAGCCTCTGTGAGAAAAACCCCAGGAAAGAACTCTGACTGGCCTAGCTTGAATCATATGCTCATTCCTGGACCAATCACAATCCGAGTTTGATCATTTTACCATGAGCCAGATGCCCAACCCTCTGACCAGAGTGATGGGCCAAGTACAGGATGAGAGGGAGGAAGTGGCCTAAGAGAAGGGGTAGCAAGAAGAATGTGGTGGGATGGCGTTACAATTCAGCCCATTTTACAGATAGGGAAAGTGAATCTCAAAGCTGTGGAGTAGTTCGTCCATGCTCATGTGACACAATGGTGACCTTGGAACTCAGTCTAGTTGTGTAGGCATCCACTATTCCCTAGTGCTCTCCTTCTGAGGAGAGAAGGGTGGCCTGAACAAGAGGCTGACTTTCCCTCCATACCACTTCTTATCTCTGTCAGCCCCTGCCTTGTACACCAGCTTTAGTGATCCTGTAGGTAACGGTGACAAGAGAGCTGAGATCCAAAGGGAAACCTACTTTGTAAGGCAGTGATTACTTCATCCCCAAAAGGGAGGAACAGATTGAGACACTGCGACTGCCCTCCATAGCCAGGTCTCAGTGGGCCTCAGCAAAGTGACTTGAGAAGTTTTTCCCTATGAACAGAACCATGTGAACTCATCATGCCCTGAGGGCTCTCAGAACCAAGAGAAACTTGAAGGGGTAGTGCCATCAAGGCTTGCTCCACCTGGATAGAAACCACTGTCCCAGAGAGACTCAGTCTTTGATAGTGCTGGGGCCTGGGAGTCATGGGAGTTCACTTTACCCATCCCCCGACTGCTCACATCCCAGCTCATCCTGACTCCTGTAGCCTGCTTCTCTAGGGATAGCCTGGAGCTCCCCTCTTCTGCATCCCTGTCATCGACATTTCCCGTCCTTCGTCCTCATCAAGAATGTTGAGTGAGGGACACAGATCCCCAGGTGAGCCGATGATCCCACATGTCCTTCCCACTCTGCTCCCCAACCTATAATGGCGGAATCACCTGTGATCACAACCAGTGGCCTGAGAAGGGGGGGGGGTTATGGCTGGAGGTGATGAGGCCTCTGGGGGCGCAAGCACAGAGAGAAACAGACAGGAGGCAGCTTCAGTAAGACAGCTCCTTTAATTAGGGGGAGCAAAGGGTTTTTAAGCCTTTGGGAGTAAGTAGGGGCCATTGGGGTGGGTGTACATCGTTGTTTGGGGCCAGGATGCTGGGGATGTCTCATTTGCATAAGGAAGAATTGCAGGTGCTGCTGGACATGACCTTATAAAGAGAGGGAAAGTTTAACCTGACTGCGACTCTGCGACCTCCTCTAGTATGGGCAAAAGTGGGTGGGCACAGGACTATGAGAGCCAAGACACACAGGTCCAGGGCAGGGGAGGGAGTGGCCCCACTCCTACCACTCTCGAGAGGACACTTCAGGGGTTTAGGACAACCTGACCCCATTCCTTTTCCACATCAGCACCTCCTAGTGCCACAGTTCCCCGGCTCCACACCTGGAGTGACTGTGAGCACCTTTCCCTCTAAGGGCACACCGGACACCAAGCTGAGAGGCCAACATCAAGTGTTGGAGCTCGATAGCTAACTCACAGAAGTGGCTGTCCCGAACAACCCCACTGTTTACCTGCATAGCCTCACAAAGCAGCTAGCTTTCTCCCTTGGCATAACAAAATATATCCCCGAGAAAATCAACTTTCAGAGGCTCCTGGCTTGGTCAGGCAGTGGTCACGTGACTCTGTTGCCTTTGGGCCTACACTGAGGCAGAGATTCCTGGTAGAAGCCTGAGGTAAAGGACACTGTTTGCTTACCTCATAGTAACCAGGAAGCAAAAACAAAGGAGGGTCCAATGTCCCAACATTTCTTCTGGGGAAGTTCCAGAGATAGGGTCCTAGGTGGAAGAAGTGGCCCACTAGAACACACCTGGGAAGAACTCAACTTATGGCCTAGTCCCTCCAAGCAGGAAGCAGATCCTGAAGTTTCACTACCTCCCAGTAACACAGTTAGGACTAAGCCTTCAACACATAAGCTCTAGGGCAATGGTCCTCAAGATGTGTGTCTTGACTCCCTTGAGAGTCTCATATCAGATATTCTGCATATCATATATTTACACTAAAATTCATAACAGTAGCAAAATTATAGTTATGAAGTAACAGCGAATATTTTTATGGTTGGGATTCACCACAACATGAGGAACTGTATTAAAGAGTCAGAATGTTAGGAAGGTGGAGAACCACCGCTCTAGAGAGACATTTAAGATCCAAGCATAATAATGACTATCTCCAATCTGACTACATCTCCCATGATGCTGCAGCCGTTCCCTCTGCCCTGCACTGCTGTGGCTAATTAAAACAGCTAAAGTAAATGACCCATTGCTGCCCAGGAATCCCTTGGGTCAGTGCTGGCCCTGTAAGCAAGAGCCCAGGAAGTAAGTAAGACCCAGGGGACAGTGGATGCCCTAGGAGTAGTTTGAAGATTCTAGTGTATCTCAAAAATGGATGGATGGATGGATGGATGGATGGATGGATGGATGGATGGATGGATGGAATGGAATGGATGGACCCACAGACTGATAAATAGACTGGTAGACAGTCAGATGGATGAACAGATGGATGGATGAATAGATGGATAGATGGATGGATCAACAGACACACAGACAAATGGACGGACAGACAGACAAATGAAAAACAGAAAAATGAGTACTTTTATTGTTGATTAAGCAAAGTTGGGATTGAGGGGCCGAGGATGTAGCTGAGTTGGATGAGTGCCTAGCTAAGCAAGCATAACGCAGGCGAGAGTGGATTAAGGATAAAGTTGAGGCTTCCTCACCCACTGCCTGGCTTCTGACCAGGGAAGTTGTTGAAGGAGAGCTGGTAGGAATGAGGCTAGGTCCAGCCGGCTGGCAGATGAGCCCCTGTTGTTCTCCTTCTGTGAATGGTCACTAACTGGGCATCCTCTCTGAGAACCCAGCTGCATGCAAATCCAAGCTGAGTGGGAGGGTCGTGTATGGGTGTCATCTTCTAGCTCCAACTAAGCTCCCACTGCCAGCCAGCAACATTTGCTCACCATGGGTGTGTGTCACCTTAAATTCCAAGCACCAGCAAATCTCCAGGTGACTGCATCTGAGGGGTACATCACAAGATACACACCAGCTCCACTAAATGACCCTGTGCCCCAAATCAGCAGGGGAAATCAGTTGGTGTCTTAAACCACCAAATTTTGTGGATGTTTGTCACACAGCCTGAGATGAACACCAGGTTCCAGCTCCAACTCTCCACAGCCACGTGCTTCCCAGGCATCTTGCAAGCCCAGTACTGGCCATGTCATTCTTCCACTGGATGCCTCCCATGACCTCTCAGTGGCCCCACACAGTCTTTCTGTGTGTAGGAATGCAGGTCAAAACCACTAGGGCAGCTTGCAGAACGCAGGCAACGGTCAGAGCCTTGGAACCTGGCCCCACACTGCAGCAAACACCCCAGTCCTCCTCTCCCTGTATCATGACTCCCCATGAGCAGAGGGACTGTTCTACATCAGTGTGTTTGAGTCAGTCATGTGATTCATTTGTTTAAATGAATACAAGCAGAAACGGCAGGGATCCGGTTCCAAGCCAGGGACGTGAGAGGCAATGCATACTTCTTCTGTACCTTCCTCTTCCAGTCTTGCTATTCACATGAAAGGCTTGGTCGGGCAGCCTGGGTCCAAATATGAAAAATATACATGGGATGGTTTGTATTCCCTCAGCCTAGGGAGTGGCACTATTAGTAGGTGTGGCCCTGTTGGAGTGGGTGTGTCCCTGTGGATGTGGGCTTTTAAGACCCTCACCCTAGCTGCCTGGAAGTCAGTCTTCCACTAGCAGCCTTCAGATGAAGATGTAGAATTTTCAGCTCCTCCTGCACCATGTCTGCCTGGATGCTGCCATACTCCCACCTTGATGATAACGGACTGAACCTCTGAACCTATAAGCCAGCCCCAATTAAATGTTGTCCTTATAAGAGTTGGCTTGTTCATGGTGTCTATTCACAGCAATAAAAAATCCTAAGACAATACAAAACAGTTCCAAACCTAGACACTATCCTAGACCCGTGTGCCACCAGTTCTAGTCAAGTTCACTAGTTACCTCAGCCAACATGAAGATTTATAAAGAGGAAAAAAAAAAGCTTCTCATTATATGTCCTGAGAAGGTTTAGTTGTTATGAAGCATTGCTATAGTAAGTGCTGACTGATACAATAGGTGACTCTGGAGTTTGTCCCTGATGAAGAACATTAGAGTAAAAATAGGCATACTGAACATTGAGCATCCCACCTTCGACCCAGCTCCTGTATGCTTCTAGCCTCATCTTCCAGCTCCCCCACCCCTACTGAATCAGCTATGGTTCAGATGCCAAATCCAATCATCATCAACCCTACCAAAAAAGGATTCAGAAGAGGCTATAAAATCAGACTGAAAGAAAAAAAAAGACAAGACCCCAAAATGTTAGGCAGCTGTGGCCAGTGGCACAGACATGTGGCCTGATATATAGGTCTAATGTGTAAGCTCATCCTTGGGGACCTATAGACCTAGAGACTGAGTCCTGAAGCTTCTGTTTTCAAGGATCACCAGCTCCTCCCGTGTGTCTGCTCCCTTCCTGTCTTAGTCAGGGCTCCTATTGCTGTGATGAGCCACCATGACTGAAAGCAAGTTGAGGAGGAAAAGGCTGACACGGCCTACACTACCACATCATAGTCCATCACTGAAGGAAGCCGGGACAGGAACTCAAGCAGGGCAGGGACCTGGAGGCAGGAGCTGATGCAGAGGCCATAAAGGGATGCTGCTTACTGACTTCTCCCCATGGCTTGCTCAAACTGCTTTCTTGTAGAACCCAGGACCACCAGCCCAGGGATGCCATCACCCACAGTGAGATCGGCCCTCCCCCCCCTCAATCACTAATTAAGACAATGCCTTGCAGGCCTGCCTACAACTAACTCAGTCGTGTGGATTTTACGGAGGCATTGGCTTAATTGAGGTTCCCTCTTCTCCGATGACTTTGGCTTGTGTCAAGTTGACATAAAAGTATCCAGCACACTTTCCAAGTGCAGAAGCACCCTCACTCCAAGTGGAGAAGCTACTACACCCTAACTATTATGAGGTAAGAGAACATATGTAGGACTCCTTACAACAGAGGCACGTGCTGGGCAGACCAAATCCCCACAAGTGTCCCTCGTCACACTATACAAGTAAGAACTCGGTTTGTACGTATGCAGAAGAACTCTCTGGAGTGTGTAACCGCCATGCAGATGCTTCGTGAATTAAAGTGACAGTAAATTAATGAACCACAGAGATCCTGGGCGAGGCTAAACCTGTAAATGCCTCCGTGTTTCCAGCCATGACAATAATGAACTAAACCTCTCATCTGTCAGCCAGCCCCAATGAAATGTTTTCCTTTATAAGAGCTGCAGTAGTCGTGGTGTCTCTTCACAGCAACCAAACCCAAACTAAGACAGTGATCATAGCAGAAGTGGGGTCAGAAAAATGTTAAGAGCCGGAGAAACAGGAAGTTTGCTAGGATATTGTGTCTCCTAGAAATGTCGCAGATACTACCCCCCAAAAAGTCTCATCAACATGTCAGCCTAAACAAGACCTGAACAAGGATGATGCCACTAACATATTAGGTAGAATTCAGGGGGTCTAAACCCCACACCAAGAGCAAAATGGAACTGATGAATGCTAATGATAGAGAAATATTTTTACCCAGGGAAAAGCCCCTCAATCAGTTATTCTCTTTCTTTTAAAAGCATCACTACGGAGCCCAGGGTGGCCTGGAACTCATAACCCTCCTGCTTCATCTTCTCAGGGCTGAAATGACAGGCATGAACCACCATGCCAGCCTTGGGCTGGATTTCAACAAACATCCCCTTAGCTTTGAGCTGAGCCTGGAGCACCTGGGTTTCCAACCTTCCTGTTCAGAAGTGCTTTGCAAATGAGCCACTCCCAGGAGGGCACCCTGGAGCCTGAGTGTGTGAGCTCTGGTCACACAGAGCAAGGCTGCCTAGCCTTACTTCTGTGCATACTTAGGCCAAACTCCCTCACAAAAGGCTTTTTCCTGTCTTCCAGTCTGTAAAACCGAGAGCAGTCTGGTGCTGCAGCCATGTTTCCAGAGCGCCTTCCCCTGACTTGATGTCCTTTGTCTCCCATTCTCAGTGGACTGCCTCAGTATCCCAGGGACCTGGACCAAAGGCTAGCTTGGTAGAACTATCAGTACCCTAGGTCCCTTGTTCCCTGACCATGCAACCCCAAACGGTAACTTCTACCCTCTGTGGGACTCAGTGTGGCCTCTCCCTGCCATGCTTTGTCATTCACTGCATGTCTCCTCCTCTCTGAAACTTAACCTAAGAGAAGAAAAGGGAAGAAAACTTAGATGCTTAAAAGTCCCCATGCTTGCTACTATGCTCGCTCAGCTCCTAGACCCTTCACATACGTGCTGCTTTAATTAGTTCATCCACCCTATAAGAAGCCTTGACCCTCGCTTTAAAGATGAGAGAACTGAGTCTCTGAGAAGCTAAGCAGCTTGCTCGACTCGATGTAGCTCATGGGTACTGAGGTGAGGCTGCATGCATTACTTCCCACTAGGAACATGTCACTAATAAAGCCTGTACACATTTTTGTGAGTTGACACTTGGGATAAAACCACAATCTAGGGCCAACAAGATGGCTCAATGCTTGTTGTGAAGCTTGACAATGTGGGTTCAAGCCTCAGAACCCATGTAAAGAACCAACTTCATAAAGACGTTCTTTGACTTCTACACTTGAGC
Source organism: Arvicanthis niloticus (assembly GCF_011762505.2). Taxonomy (NCBI): domain Eukaryota; kingdom Metazoa; phylum Chordata; class Mammalia; order Rodentia; family Muridae; genus Arvicanthis; species Arvicanthis niloticus. The sequence goes on along the minus strand of NC_047675.1, from coordinate 15,950,635 downwards.
CATGACACACAAACCCACACATAGACATAAATACAACAACAAGCAAGCAGATAGATAAAATCCCATCTACAGGTATGGAACTCCTTGGTAGAATACTTGGTCAGCATGTACAATGCCTTGGGTTTAGTACCCAGTGCTGAAGATAAAAAAAAAAAAAAATCAACCTAATACTTAATCTACTAAACAAACCTGAATAACAATGGCATCAGGATCCCAGGTGTGGGGATTGACTTTACTTCTTGCAGCCCATTCTCCTGGTGCCTCCAACCTACCCCGAGCTGATTTTTTTTCTAATCCCATAGGGTAATCATACAGGTTTTCTCCACACCCAATCCTGGTGCTGAGACTTAAGAGACTAAAAGTAGCTTCTCTGTGATCGTCAGAGTGGGAGATAGCACGCCTTGGCTCTGGCCCCTGACATCCTCTGGCATGAAGCTCTAGGTCTGCCTCCTCAGCCCTTCCCTTCATTCTTGGATGCATTCCAACAAAAACCCAAAGGGCTCAGATTTTCCTCAGCCTGCACTGCTGCTGTTGACAAGACACCCCGGGTGGTGGAGGAGCTGGTGCCAGGAGTGGCCAAAAGATTCATGAGTGACCTATGAATATAGAGAGAGGGCTGGGTAACCTGCTGGAAGCCAAGGTCCTCTGCTGCTTCTCATGATGTAAGCATGGCCTTTGCTGTTTAAAGTGTGCTGGCACCCATCAAGGTGAGCACCCCTGCTCAGGTGAAGTGTTACCTCATTCAGGTAGGAACTGGCCTAACATATCACCAAAGAGACAACTGGGGGAGGGAAGGAGACGGTGCCTCTCGCTATACCCTGACTTTGGGTTTACTGAGCCCATTACATGAGACAGGGGATTCTCCAAGGTCTTCTAGACCCCGTGGATTTGGAGTTTTTGAAAATCTGAGGATGCCTGCCTGGCCTAGATCACTGCACACGGTCTGGATGGGAAGAGCCCAAGTGGCCACCAGCCTGGGGACACTGTTGAAACTTGAGAGTCCATTGGTGCCATGTTCCTGTTCTTCTAGTTCTTTCTAAAGATCCTGCATCTCTCCTTGTGTCTGCCAACATCTAGTCTCTTGCTCTTTCCTAGCCATGGTTGGTCATGTGGTGAAATCCTACTTTTTGGTCTCCTTAGCAGCGATGAGTGAGTAAGAATGTCCCTTAGAGGTTCCTGTATTTGAGTACCTGGTCCCCAGTTGGTGGAACTGTTTGGGGAGGTTCAGGAGGTGAAGCTTTGCTAAAGGAAGTCTGTCACTGAAGGTGGGTTTTCAGAGCTAAAATCCTTCTGCCACTTACACTTGGATATCTCTGTTTTGTGCTTGTGGTTCACGATGTTAGCTCTCAACTTCCTGTCCCTGTTGCCCCACCCACTGCCTGCTACCCTGCTGTCCCCACCATTACGAACTCGAATCCTCTGGAACTGTCTGCAAGTCCAAATAAACCCTTCTTTCTATAACTTGTCTTGGTCATGGTGCTTTAGCACAGCAACAGGAAATAACCAACACACTGTGCAAATGAGACCTGAAAAGTCTAAGTTTGGGTTTTACTGTTTCAATGAAGAGACACCGTGACCAAGGTGACTCTTATAAGTCCATGCTCACAGTGACACACTTCCTCCAACAAGGCCACACTTCCTAATAGTGCCACTCCCTGGGCCGTTATGCTAGCCTTCCATTCCTTCCGAGGTACTGTACAGAGTAAACTTGAGCTCTAGTTCTGGGCTAGGCAGACAACAGAGTGGGAGGGAGCCCTTAGTGCTTGGCACACAGTATGGACTCCCATCACCCTCTTGGCTCCTCACTTGGAACTTCATACAAGATAAAGAGCCTCTTCTTTTGTCTAAGTCATGTGCAGGGGACTTTCCTCTCAGCAGCTCACCGTCCCTAGCAGCTGCTACCTCTGCATCTCATGGCCAGTTCTCAACCAAACACAAAGGGTCAACCTGCACGGAGTAAACAATAGGGATGGAGGGGGGTTGACCTAGAAAGACAGCACTTGGTGGGTGCCTGTCTCCACTTCAGTCATTAGCACTGTTATCTTAAAATCTATCATGTGATCATTAGGCGCACAACATACCCACCATTTTTCTTTTCTTTTCTTTTCTTTTTTCTTTTTTTTTTTTTTTTGGTTTTTTTTAGACAGGGTTTCTCTGTGTAGCTCTGGCTGTCCTGGAATTCACTCTGTAGACCAGGCTGGCCTCGAACTCAGAAATCCGCCTGCCTCTGCCTCCCAAGTGCTGGGATTAAAGGCATGTGCCACCACTGCCCGGCTCCCACCATTTTTCTTAAATCGACAGACACTATGTTCATTTTTTGAGAAAACATCTGCTCAATCCTGAAAACCATGATTTCTATCAGCCCTTCCCATCGCCTCAGGTAAAACAGTGCTGAGGTAGCTCAGCCCACACCCCAGCTGCACAAACGATTTGCTCGTGACGCTCAAACGTCGGCTGCAGGAAGAACACTGGGTAAAAACTTCTGCTTGGTTACACTGAATGTTAAGACAGACCATCCTCAAGCACAGAGAAAAGAACCAATTAACAAATTTTCCAGCTTTGGGGACACTACAATCGAGTCTGTCTCCTAAACTGGTTTTTTGTGTGAATGAAACCACATCTCTGCCTGACATGCACCGCACAACACTGGCAGGTGTGCCCGCCTTTGTTCATGCATCATCCATGCAAATGTCAACTGCAGAGGAGGACAAATGAGGCCTCTCTGCTCTAGGAAAATACTTTGACCTTATCGACCCCCTGAAAGGGCTTTGAGGTTCCCCAGCCACGTTTCAGTGAACGCTGCGTTCTCTGCACTGTCCTTTGTCACCAGCATACACATGCACACGCACACTTGCGCCCACAGACCTTTACTCATTTGATTCTTAAAGTGATATTTGAATATCAAAAAGAGAAAGGACGTCATCTCAGAAGAAAGGACAGCCTTTAACATAAGCTCACTTAGTGTCACAAACAACTCCACATTGTCCTCCGGCTTCTGCTTTGCCAAGGCCAGGGGCAGATATTGGCATGGAAGGCCAGTATTTGGAAACAGCCTTCAACATCCCTGCCATGCCTCCCTTTGTGCATAGGAGGGTACCAGCAGGACACACAGCTGGAAAGGGCTCAGCTGGCATCTCTAGCCAGGGTACTGACCCACCGGACAGGTTGGACTCCCCTCCCCAGTCTCTCAGGAATGATGGAGCAGGGCCACTGCTCCTGTATGAAGTTTGCATAGAATAGGCTGAGGCTAGTGTAGAAACAAGATGAGACCCTCAGATAGTTCTGGTCAGCACAAATCAGAAGCAACAGATAGGGAAGCATATGAAACAGGTAGAAACTTATCCTTAGGAGAAAAAAAAAAAACCAGATTAAAGAATCCTGCCCCAAAGAAAGAGCAGCCCTGTTTTCTCTGTGACCAGTATCTCTAGGACTCTTGTGGGAAGATTCCCCAGAAGCAGGGTTCCTTGAAAGAACAAAAAGCAAGCAGCATAGTACATGTTATCCCGGGCACAAAGACACACACACACACACACACACACACACACACACACACACACACACACAGCAGTTATCCCTAGGGAGAGATGTGCTAGCCAATTGTGGTACCAGAAGGAAGGACCTACTGTCCCAACAAGTTCCTAAGAGATCTCTGTCCATCTAGATGAATCTGATGTGACCTGGGACAGAATAAACAGTCTTTGCAGGCTTTCTCTGGTGAATGGAGTCACCAGTTTATAAATGGTAAAAGCCTTCCAGCCCAGAGAGTGGAAGTGAACTGGGGATGGTGACAGATGCATGGTCCACACTGTGGACTTTGGGGGTCCAGCTACTCAAGCTCAGAGATGCATAGCCCTGCTCCCCAAGTGTGCCTGGGCCTCAGTGACTTCACAACAAGCAGGTAGGTGCTACCTGTAATGACACCCACTGGATTCGTAAAGGATGGACCTCGAGACACACAAAGCCCCAAGGTGTCTGCTGGATTCTCCCTTGGTACTAAACACCTTGGCAGTGCTGTATCCTGAGCTGGTGACACAGAGAAAAGTGCCCAGGTAGCTTCAGTTTCCCAGTGCAAGCAGCTTGTTTGGGTGATGTCATCCCACCCTCTAAGAGCCTCAGTTTTCTCATTTGGAAACCAAAAGAGGCTGTCTTATAGTCTTGAAGTCATGGAGAGAAATGAAAGTATGGGGGGGGGGAATCATTTGCTGGCTGTCTATAACTCTTCCTGTGGTTATGCAACACATAATCAGAGCAGCCTGAAGAAGATTATAAAACACCCAGCATGCCGGAAGATACCCCCATGCCTCTTTCAACAGTTGTAGCAGGAAGCAGGCAGGTCTTCTATTCTGCAGTCTGGACTCCACTAGGTTGCAGAAAGGCTTGGAATCCAAAGGCAGAGACATCTTCCAGAGGAAGGCCTTTGGGGACAAACTTGCACCACACCAGATGAAGGAGGGCCACTCTGGCACAGGTGGCTACATCTGTAAAAGCACGGGGTCATGCTGCAGCAAATGGCACTGCTGTCTTTTCCGGTGGCCCCTCTGTGTGCACCCAGGATGCCTCACCCCAGACTGGAGGAACCAAGGAACCGAGAGGGGTCTGGATACTGGCCCTTTCCCTTCTCCCACAACAATTGGTTAATCCACTTCAAATAGGGCCACTCAGAGGGAATCCAGAATGACACTGTTTTTCTATTACCCTTCATTACGACCACTTAGATCTTTTATTTTACTGCAAACATTCTTTAGCCCAGTCACGGGCCAATCTCCTAATTGGAGCGGAGGCCTCCACCCCCACTCAGATCAAAGCCGCCCTGTTTGTTTGTGGAGAATGGAGGATGAACGCCTTGCTGGCCTTTGAACATGAAGGCCCCTTTGTCTCTCAGCTGAAGTCATCCCTGGCACCAGGCAGGGGTGGAGGGTGCGGGGACAGGAATTCTGTGGCCCTGTCTGAGGCTTAGATCAGACTGAGAGTGGGGACAGCTTTCGGAGGGAAGTCCTTAACATCTCCAATGCATCTGGGGACAGGTCTTATCCTGGTAACCCAGGGTACATCTCATTAAATAAAAATAACAAATTTTTATTTAAACACTCATTCAGATATTAAAACCTTTTTTGAAAGGATGAGAAAATGTATCAGATCCCTAACTGTTTCTTAAAGAAATAGAACATATCTGCAATACTAGACCTGCCCAGATAGAATGAGGGGCCAATTTTCTGAGGCCTTTGCTTGGTCCTTGAGGTATTTGACTTTAGCATGGAGGAAGGCTTGTTTGCTTGATTTTGACTGTAACTGTATTTTATTGATTCTCTGGAAGGTCTTCCTTTTGTAGACTCCCCACCCAACCCCACCGTCTCTTTACCTTAACTTTACTCCACTGTGCTGGATGATGAGTGTGCCCTTTTGCAGAGAGGAAAACCGAAACCCTGTGACATTCAGACAATTGACCTTAGATCACACAGAGGGTAATGACAAACTCAGAACAAGAAGTGCAAGACAGAAGCCATTAGGACTTGTTTGCCGTTTGTAGTTTGATGAAACAGTCAATTGAGCCAGCTTGGAAGAAAAAGGCATAATGTTGCTTCTGTGACCTCAGGAACCTTGCTTGGCGTTCACAGTGAAGATGCTGAATGTGAGGGGCTGGACTGATGTCGCCCCTCGGCTTATATCATACAAGAGACAATCAAGACTGTAGAGACTGAAGGACCGACACAAGGTTCCACAGTGAGGAACCTCTTTCTGCCTCCAACCTCTCCCTAGCAGCTCTGCCCTGGGTCCGTGATGAGCTGGGCAAATTTCCCATGAAGGACTTCTTAGAGCCTGTGGTGCACCAGCCTTTCGGCCTTTTGTGCCACCCTTCTCCTGCCATTTGGACACAGGCCAAGCTTGGCCAGCCGTTCTTCCTCGGGAGTTTGGTGTCAAACTATGTGAAGCCACAGCAGGGTGAACACACCTGCCCCAGGCATATGGAATAATAAAACGTCATGGATGAATGTGTTATAGAGAGAAATCCAGGTTTGGGGGCCGTCAAGGACAGAGGTCTCCATTCTCCTAGTCAGACTCCCTGTTAGGCAGACAGATAGGGAGTTATGGGTAAGTAATAAAGATGGTGAACTTTCTACATGGCCAGCTGCTTCCTCACCTCTTGACTTGAGACAAAAGCCTGGAAGCTCTTGTCTCCCACCAGAAGGTCCCTGCAGATAGATTGACTCAGCAAGTTCAAGCTAGATGAAGATGTCACACATCAGTTGTGGATCAGTCAACCATCCTATCTGTCTTCAAACTGACCAACCCTAAAGTAGGGGAGAAAGATTCTTCAGGTGCTTTAAAAGCCCCAGACCTCAAGAAGAGACTGGATTTTTCAGCCCCAAGTCGCACCTCTGCTTTGCAGAGAGTCTTTTTCTCTGTGTGTCTGCAGCGTGCCTATGTTTTCTTTCCCCTAATAAATCCCCTTTAGCGGCTGATTCTGTCTGTGATGCTTGAGACCTCTCTGCTTCCCTATTGTGTCCCAGATTTTTGCTGTCTTTTAACTCTTGAACTGCAGAGAAAATGAATCTGACCAAGACTCCCAGATTGCGTAACAAAGACCAGCGTCACCCCTAACCTTTACCTTTGACACCCTCTGTGGTGGTTTGAAGGGGAATGACCCCATAGGCTCATATATTTGAGTGATTAGTTATTAGAGAGTGGCACTATTTGACAGGGATTAGGAGGTGTGGCCTTATTGGAGGAAGTGTGTCACTGGAGGGTGGGCTTTGAGGTTTCAGGTGCTCTAGTCAGACACAGTGTCTCTTTTCCTGCTGCCTGCTGATCCAGATGTAGAACTCCCAGCTCCTCTCCAGCTCTATGTGCTGTCAAGCCTCTTGCCATGACAACAATGGAAGCTGTAAGCCAGCCCCACTTAAATGTTTTCCTTTATAGGAGATGTGGTGTCTCTTCACAGCAACTGAACACTCACTAAGACCCTATATTGACAATGTGTGGTGGTTTGAAAGGCCTTGAGCTCCTGACATTGCATTAGGCTCCATGTGAAGACATCAGACAGATTTGGGGTCAAAACCTGATTTTGTCCTTGCAATGAACTTCTAGCTAAATCAGTTAACCTGTTTGATTTAATGGGGCCCAGGGTAGATGGCTCAGTGGTTAGGACCACTTGTTGCTCAGATCCATAATCCACATGGAGGCTTACAACCATCTGTAACTCTAGTTCTAGGGGATTTGACTCCCTCTTCTGACCACCTCAGGTACCAAACACCCAGGTGATATACACACATATATACATACATTCATGCAGGCAAAACACTCATACGCACAGAGAGACAAAATAAAATAAGAGTAAAAAATAAAAATGTTTAAAAAAAATACAAAACCACTTTAATGGTAGACAGAGCAGGTGATGAGACAGACACCCCTGTCTGCCCACTGGCAGATTTCCACACACCAGCTGTCAACCTCTGAGTCTACCATCCATTTATGAAGTTGAGCACGCTGTTCTTATTGTTGGTCCGTCTTCTGCAACTGTGAACACAGAGTTGCTCACAACTGAGACCTGCTAGAGCAGGCAGGACTTGGGCACTTCAGCCAAGGATTTTTAGTTAATCATGTATTCTGGATTTCCCCAAAGGCCTATGACCTGGGACTTTATATTTGGACACAGGAAAAGCTGAGGTCAAATAGCTTGCTTGAGTGTGCATTAGGAAGAGATTTTCATTCAAGTCATTGTGGTTTTGTCAACAAGGTGGGAGGAATTTCAGCAAACTTCCCACCCCACAGGAACACAGTGTCAACAACAGTCCCTACATGCTGTGCCTTCACTGGGACTGAGGAACACAGGTGACAGAATAGAGGATTTACATGGGACCCAGAAGACACGAGGATCTGGCTTGGACCCTGTTCTTGCTACCCAGCCATGCTTCCCCAAGCCTAGGCTCCATTCCTACTTAGATCTGGCATTTCCTTGCTGTGTTCCCATTCTTTCCTGTTGAAGCTAAAGGTTTCTTCTGTGCCATTGTATACTGGAAATACACATCTTATTTCATTTTATTGGCATTCACTCAGAAGAGAATTGGACTGTGGACTTTTAAACAAAGTCTGACCTGTTTTAAAAAAAAATATGGGGACTTTAGTTGCAGTATATGCATTTTGCATTTTGAGATGGCCATGAGTCTATGGGAACAAGAGGTTGCAGATTATGGTTTAAAGGTATATTTGGGGGAATGAAGAGATCACTCAATTGTTCTTGCAGAGGGCTGCAGTTTGGTTCCCAGCACCCATGCTGTATGGTTCACAATGGCCTCCAGCTCCAGGGGACACACCGTCCTCTTCTGGATTCCATAGACACCTGCACTTACTCACACATACACAAACTCACACAGAGACACATATATACATGCATAATTAAAAAATTAAAGATAAGTTACAGAGTGATATGTTTAGGTGTCAAATTGCCTTGCGGCGATCAATATTGATTGTCAACATGACAGGTTCTAGGATAACCTAGGAGACAAACTTCAGGCTACGCCTCAGGGAGAGTTTCTAGACTGGGTTAAGAACTGCACCAATCTGGAGTCCCAAACTGAACAAGAAGGAAAAAGTAAGCACAGGCGTTCTCCTCTCTCTCTCTCTCTCTCTCTCTCTCTCTCTCTCTCTCTCTCTCTCTCTCTCTGTGTGTGTGTGTGTGTGTGTGTGTGTGTGTGCGTGTACGTGTATTCTTCCTGTTGTAATATGGTAATATGAGGTAATATGACCAGCGCCTCATGTTCCTGCCCCCATGCTTCTCTGCCATGATGGGACTCACCTTTACCCTGTGGGTCAAAATAAACCTTTCTTCTTGAGTTGTTTTGTTAGGCATTTTGACACGGTAACAACAACAGAAAATAACCACTCTAGCCTCTGGATTTGCATCAGACAAAACAGACCTTGAGTTAGAAGTATCAAAGATTCTGAGTTCTTCACATCAAGCTTATTATATAACATCATCAGAAAGACATAACAATTATAAGCATGCGTGTAACCTATGGAGGAGCACCTACATATACACAGTAAATAATAACAAAACTCAAGGGGAAAACAACTCTAAGAGTAAGGGAACTTAATACCTTCGCTTTCAACAACTTCATCTAGATGGAAAGTCAACACGGAGTCAGACACCCGATGGTTTCAGAGGACAGATTCTTTTCAAGCTTGCAGATCATATGTTAACCCACAAAATAAATCTTCAGATATTCAACAAGGTCAAAATCATATCAAATATCTTTTCAAACCACAATGCTATGAAATGATAAATCAGTAGCAGAAAGAATGATGGACAATAGGATAATAGATAACCTACCTAACCAATAGGTTGAAGAAAAACATCAAACTGCAATGTGTATGCGTGTGTGTGTGAGTGTGCATGTGTATGTGCACGTGTATTTGTGTGTGTCTAGATAAATGAAAATGTAAACACTATGTAGCCTATAGAATGCAGGGAAAATTCAAAGGGGGACATTTGCAGTGACAAATGTTCCATTAAAAGAACGGAAAGACCTCAAACAACCTATTTTTGCATCGTAAGGAACTGTTAAAAGAAGAAACTAAAGCCAAGCTTATCAGAGACAGGAAACAGTAACAAATCTGAACAGGTTTGAGTGAGCTAGCACAGAGAACACAGACACTATCAATGAAAGTTTAGATAGAAGTAGCATGGGCTCTAGCCATCCCACCTCTGCGTTTATAAAGGAATAAAATCCATAGCTTACGGAGATCTCTATACTGCCGTGTTCCTCAATGCAACTTTTACCATAGGCAAGATGCAGAACCAATTGTCATGCACACCAACAAATTAAAAAATAATACGGGGGGGGCCAGATTATACCAGCCCATAGGACACTCAGTGTGACTAGCCATCACAGAAAGGCAAATGGGAATGGCAAGCTAACACTAAGTGGCCTCAAAGATAGCTTATCCAGCCAAGAAAATTGGCCAATACCCAGTGCCGACAAGTAGGTGGGGAGCCAGAACTCTCGCTAATAGTGAGAGTGAAAAATGGTCCCCTATGTTTTTGTTTTTTTTTTTAATGTTTTCTTTCTTCTTGTTGTATTTTAGTTTTTAAAAAGTTTCACTAAGAGTACAAAATAATGCATGTGTGTCAGTACAATGATCTCGTATGTACTTCTCTCCTCTGGTCTCCCTCCCTGTCCTCTCCCCAGATAGTACTTCTTGTCCTTTCTTGACACCCCTGTCTATGACAATAAATACTATGTATTTATATTCATGTGTTTAGACCTGGGGTCTGTGCAGGAGAGCATAGACAAGGTCTGATGTCCTTTCCAGCTCAAGTCAAGTCTCTTTCTCCTCCCACTTTCTACTTCAGTATGTGACATTTTACATCTGAGAGGAAAACAAGATATTAGTCTTTCTGAATGTGGTTTATTTCACTGCAGCCATGGAGGGTGACTTCAAGCCCCAGGAGGCTCTGTAAGAAAAGAGCCAGGCTGAGGGTAGCAGAAATTATACCAGATGTGAAACTCCTCGTAAATGAACCCTCTTATCCTGCTCTGCAAGTGCCCTCGTTGGTGAGATACCAGCCCTCCTGGACTCCTTCTATGACCAGGAGCAGCCAAATGCCAATGCCTGCTCAGCCCCTGATAGAGGTGCTGCCCTTGAGGCATGTGCTCTAAGTGATCCCATACAGGACAGGCCTCAGGCCTGGAGCAACCAAGCTAGGGTAATACAGAAGCTCCTAAAGGAAGCAAGCAGGTCCTGCAAACTTGCCACCAAATTCTTCCCATGAAATGGGAGCAAATACCATCAGCATCATAAGGAGTGTGTGTGTGTGTGTGTATGTGTGTGTGTATGTGTGTGTGTGTGTGTGTGTGTGTATGTGTGTGTATGTGTGTGTGTGTATGTGTGTGTGTGTGTATGTGTGTGTGTATGTGTGTGTGTATGTGTGTGTGTATGTGTGTGTGTATGTGTGTGTGTATGTGTGTGTGTGTGTGTGTGTGTGTCTTACATAACTGTCATGTACCAGGCTTGTGCTAGTCTCAGGAGCCAGCTGTATACATGCTAACGAGGTCTTTGATGCATTACACTGAGTTTACCTCCAGCATCGGTCAGCTCTTGGGGCTATTTCCTCTGGGCTATTTACCTATCTCCCACCCCATGCCAAAAACAAAACCAGAAACAAAAATACCAAAAACAAACAAACAAAACAACAACAACAACAAAAAACCCTGCATTCTGAAGTTTAACCCCCCCAAATTTTATCTCAATGGATTAAAAGGGTAGAAACATCATTCTCGTGATGTTTAGAGATGGGTTTTACAGAATAGTCAGATTAAGTTAGGCCAGGAGGGGAGAATCCTGTGATTGAACCTGGGTGACTTCATAAGGAGAAGAGACACCACCCAGAGAGAAGCAAGCACAGGCTCCTGTCATGGTGCCACTCCAACAAAGGGAACCCTCACCAGAAACAGCCTTCGAGTCTCTGAAACTGTGTGCTAAAGAAACTTCGTTTCTTATAAAATGGCCAGGCTCTGGTGCCTCAGTATAACAGCAAAACAGCGACAGATACACCCTGCATTGTTTTTGTTTTGTTTTGTTTCAGCTTGAGAAGCTGCAGTCCCACTGTTTTTAAAGACTGCTACCAAGTAACTAACTTAGACTCAAATGTCTCTCATCTCCACAGGCACTGAGCTAAGGCCCCAGTCCGGCTCTGCCCCTGACTCACTGAAGGAGTCTGGGAAAGTGCATGGTCCTCTCTGGCCCTCAGTTTCCCCATCTTGATGATCACTGGCCAGCCTCCCAGGCCTTAAAGTCCCATACCCTAGAACTGCTGCCCAGCACAAGCTGCCCTTCTGATCTGTAGGGAGCCCTCAGCTAGGCTCTGGCACTGTCCCCAGGCCACTAGCCCCAGGGAGGCACCCAGGTCTGAGCACTGGGTTTTCTGGAAGAATAACCCCATTCTGTCTGCTCATTGCTGCCAGAGCTAAAGAGGTCTCTTCCTCCTCCCTGCCCCAACAGACAATACCCCAGGCCAGGAGGGCCCCTTGCTTCCTGCCCAGCCCTCCCCCACCCTGATACACACTCACTCCCTCAGCTCTCAGCACCAGGCATCTGCTGCCCTTCTGGAATCTGTGACAGCCAGGGCAAGGCAGGCAGGCCTCCAGCCCCAGAGGCCCAGGGCCCCTGAATGCCCTGTAGACCCCAGGGGCTGCCCAGGTTGCTCAGGAAACCATTTCAGGTCAATGGAGACAGTGAGGACTCTCATCTCTGTTTAGAGCCAAACAGCGTAAAGAAAGAAGGCAAGGGTGTGCAGGGGCTCCGCAGGGTCCTTCAGGCCTGGTGCACACCTCATGGCTGAGGGGCTGGCTCTCCAGTCTGCTGTCCTTCACTCCACAAATATTCACGCAGGAAACTACTACTGGGCTAGTAGCAGTGTTGAGGGAGGTTGGTGAGTGCATGGGAGGCCACTGGAAGGGGAGGGGGGACCTTGATAATGCAGATTTAATCTCTAATGGAGGGACTTCTTTTTCAAAGCACAGCATATGACATCTGTGCTATGAGAAGCCTGTCCTTGTCATAGTCACGGTAGCTCAGAGTAACCGGAATATCGAAGGGAAAGGCCTGAGGTGATACCCATCTTTCCCTTCCGGAAAGGAGACCATCTTAGAGTTTCTGTCGTTGTGATAAAACACCATGACCAACCGCAACCTGGGAAGGAAAGTGTTTATTTCAGCTTACAGCTCGCATCACTAAGTGAAGTCCGGGCAGGAACCTGGAGGTAAGAACTGAAGCAGAGCCTTAAGAGGGATGCTGCTTACCCTGCTTACCGGCTTGCTTCTTCCCCATGACTTTCTCAGTCTGCTTTCCGATACAATTCAGGGCCACTTAACCAGTGGTGGCCCTGCCCAGAGTGAGTTGGGTTATCCCACCTCAATCACTAATCAAGAATAAGCTTGACAAGCTTGCCTACGGGCTAGTCTTAGGCAGACATTTTCTCAGTTGTGAGGCCCTCTTCCCAAAGGATTCGAGCTAGTGTCAAGTTGATGTGAAACTAGACATACAGAGGCACCTTGTTCTCTCCCTGGCCTTCCCTCTTTGTCTGATGAGCAGTCGCTCCCCTGACGATTAAAAAGCAGTGGTCCCCAGGCCGATCCTTTGTCTGCTACGAAGATGATTTATTGGAGGAAGTTGTAAGAAGTTATTCAAAAAAACAAAACAAAACAATAGCCAAGCATGGTGGCACACACCTTTAATTACAGTATTCAGGAGGTAGTGGGAGAAAGAGCTCTGTGAGTTCAAGGTCAACCTAGTTTATATTGCAAGTCCCAAGACAAACAGGGCTCCTTGGTGAGACCCTGTCTGAAAAACAACAGAAACTGGGAAATAGGAAAAGAAATACAGAGAAGGTACAAATCATCCCATCCTTAGCCACAGGTCTGGTGTGGGAGAGTGCTTGCTCTCATCCTGAGCTGAGGTGATGCAAAACGGAAAGAAACTTGATACTTGGGGACTAGGGCTTTCCCAAGAACCTCTTCCTCCACTGTGGGAGCCACGGGTGAGGGCCTGCCTGACCATTGCTCACCAGGACCGCTTCCCTAGGAGCCTGGGATCCCCATGCCAGGGCTGGTCCATGCTGCAAATCACCTGAAGGCAGAGGTTTCCACATGGAATGGCCCAACCTCCCATATTTGATTTATCAACCTGATATTGGCAGTTTAAAAATAGGTGCTTTATGCCAAACCAAGCCATTTGAAGAGGAAGTTGGTAATTATGAGTTCTTAGGAGGTCACAGAAGCATGGACAGCTGAGGAACCAGAACAGGAAAGTCTGCCTCATGGAATAAAAACGTGAGGCAAACCTCAGCTCTCCGCATCCAAATATATTCTTCTGCAGAAGCTGAAAGTTTGAAGTGGCACGCAGCTTAAGCCAGACTTGGAGGTACCCAGTCACTCTTCTCCCTGGGTTTCAGCTTCCTTTCTGAGTATGTGGGTGCATGTGTAGTATATGGGTATACATGTCTGCATACGTACACGTGTACATACTGCATATGTGTCTGTGTATGTGCACATGTACGTGTGTGTGTGTGTGTGTGTGTGTGTGTGTGTGTGTGTGTGTATGCTTGTGCAGGCCAGAAGGGTTGGGTGTACTTAGTCACCCTTTACCTTCGTTTTGAGACAGGGTCTCCCTCAGGGTTAGGAGTTTCCTTAGCCAGGCTGCCTTGCCAGCAGGCTCCACAAGTCTAGCTATCTCTGCTTCCCCAGCACTGGGATTATTAACTGAGTCCTCTTCCCACCCACTCCCTTCCTCATTTGTCTGTTTCTTGCTTGAAATGTCTGAGTCTCCTTCCCCGTCTATCATTTCCCCCCAATAACAAGTGCTTTCTCTTCACAGTCACACTGCACATCTATACCCAGCAGGCTTTTGGAAAGCATGGACACCTAGGCAGAGAACAGGGTAGCAACCTAGGAGAAGCAGGGGGGAAGTGGGGGAGAAAGGCCGGTGGGTCTAAGCAGAGAGAAGAGGTCTGGGGCTGTTCCTGGTTGGGGAAGAGTCTTGTGATACCCTAGAAAGAGAACAAGGTAGGAAGTGGTTGGCAAGAACACATCCCAGAGGGCATGTATTTTCTGGATGGTTCTTCTGGTTATAAAAGTAGTATCCTGTAAGTCAGTGGGGTTGATACTCAGGCCTTCCCAGCTGGGAGACCCAGACAGAAGGATGGGAGAGGAATCAGAGTCCTGCCACATCCCTCTGCCCTGTCATGATTCTGCTTCTTCCCCTGGGACCTCAGGGACCCTAGGACTCATCTGTCCTGGTGGGTGTGTGCAAGAACCAAGAGGGCTCTGACACCTGATTTTGCCTCTAGCACCTCTTCCCCTCAGCAGCCTTTGAGATTCACCTAGTCTGAACCTCACCTCATCTCAGAAATCTAACCCTGCAAGTTAAAATGGATCTCGAAACCAGGACCAAGAGCAGTTTGATCACCTGACTCAACCATCCCTCACTTTGCAGATGGGGAAACTGAGGCTTAAAGAAAGCTGCTTTCCCAAGTCAACAAATTTATGGCTGGGTAAACAAAAACGGCAATAATCTTATTGACAGCAGTGTCAGATTTCAGTGGCCATCTCTTCCTCCATGATGTCAGCTGAAGCCTCGGGTGCGGGGGCAGACACCTTCAGCCCCACCTGGACTTTTGAGGTACCTGAAGATCCTCTACACATATAGGGACCTTTCGGTGATCAGGAAGATGCCCGTGCTGCATAAACAGCTCCTGAAGTGGACAATTGAGACAGTGAGATCTTCTGTTCCACCCTGTCCCTCACCCCATCCCTGCCCCCCAGCAAATGGGTAACAGGAAACAGTCAAAGCGTCTTAACTTTCTTTAATCTTCCAGCAAACTGAAAAATCAAACGATAATTGTCTGGGTGATCTCATTATTGTCAACAAAATCCAAGCCTTGAAGTCCGAATCCAGTGAAGCGCTGACACATTAAGCACAAAGGGAAACTGTGCTTGCATGTTGTTCAATAAATAAATAAGGCTGGTGGGAGCCTGGCGCAGGCCGGGCATGCTGTACCAGGGCAGTCAGGTGTCCACAGAGATCCTGGAATCCTGGCATCTCGGAAAGGCTAGATCCAGGAAGCCAATGTCCCAGTTTTTCCTCTTTTTCAAGGAATTCAGCCAGGCAAGAAACAGAAGGTCTCAAGGGTGACAGAGGAGAACTTCGTGGCAGGCTAGTCACAACAGAGGACACAAGAGATCAGTACTGCTTAGAAAGGCACCCCGCGGCCTGAGAGACAGGAGGCAGAGCCAAGCAAGTACCTGGACTAAAAGCAGGTGGTCTTTGGAGAGCAGAGACTTGGAGGAATGGGGGACTCAGCAGCCAGCTATGGTCTGACATTGAAAGGGCCTTTGTCTTCTACTGCCTGGTCTTTCATTGATGCCCTCTGTCCATCAAACCCAAGCAGAGATGGAGGTCATGGAAGTCAGGGCAGTTAGAAGGGTGCAGATGTCAGGCTCAGCTGGTCTGATCACGGAGCAGGTTCTGGAGGAGCAAGGGGATTGAGCATAGTGAAACACCCCACAGCACCCCACCTGGGACACCCTCAGTGCGAGCGCATTGGGAGTTAGCTTGTCCCTGCCTCCACTTGCAGCTGTCCATTGGGGTTTGAAGTTCGAACCTCAGTTTCTGCAGAAGTAAGGGCTAGACTTGGGTAGCTGGTCACCCTCACACTAAGGAGGAGGACCTGTGTAGATGTCAGAAGAGGTTCAGAGAGGAGCTGCATACAAAAGGTTGCTCTGTTTATCTGCCTTGTCTTGATGAGTCTTGGTCCTGATTTTTTTTTTTAATCTTATACTCTTAGCGAATGCTGTAAGAATATATTCCCTACCACCTTATGGAAGTGAGATGCTTTGGAAAACTGAAGTGCTATGGGACCACTCCCCTTCTTCCTGCCTTGCTGTTTTAGGCCTTTAGGATGGGGATAGCACATCCAATGGAAGCCACCGTCTACACCCAGAGCCCATGAGCTGCCGCTGACTTCGAGCACACAGATCTCCCTGCTCTGCTCCAGAGGCAGCAGAATGACTAGGGAGGTGTGTTTGGGGGCTTGTTCTCTCCTACAAAGGCCACTCTATACATGGAAGGAACCCTGTACAAACCTCCCTGTTCCAGATCTCAACGTGTCCCACCACATAAGAACTTTGTTCCTAATCTTAATTGTCCTTAAGATGCCCACACAGAAGGCCCATTCTCTGGCCATCCTCTCTTCTCAACTCTCTTAGATCCAGGAGGGGAGCCATGGGGTAAAGGTACTTAGCAACTGGGATTAGAACCCTGTGGTGGTTTGTAGATGCTTGGCCCAGGGAGTGGCACTGCTAGGAGGGGTAGCCTTGTTGGAATGAATAGGTGTGTCACTGTGGGCGTGGGCTTTAAGAACCTCATCCTAGCTGCCTGGAAGTCAGTCTTCCACTGGCAGTCTTCAGATGAAGATGTAGAACTCTCAGCTCCTCCAGAACCATGTCTGCCTGGATGCTGCCATGCTCCCACCATGATGATAATGGACTGAACCTCTGAACCTGTAAGCCAGCCCCAATGAAATGTTGTCCTTATAAGACTTGCCTTGGTCATGGTATCTGTTCACAGCAGTAAAACCCTAACTAAGACATACCCTGAGTATCATCCTCAGCACAGCATGGGGGGGGGGTGGAGAACACAAAAAAAAACCCACAAAACCACAAAACAAGACAGCTGTTCCCATGTTTTCATTCTTGAGAAACTGCTACAAGCACCATGCATTCTGCAGAGGTCCACTGAATATTGTCCCACATGGTATTTTGCTAGTAACTCCTGTTTTCCTTTTCAGCTGTAACATAAGCAGAAAGGTGGAGGGAAGATCCAGTATCCTTGGCCCAGCCTTTGAGATGGAGATGGCTCAACCCCTCTCCCTGTCATTCCTCACACTAGAGTGGGTTAGCTCAACTCTGAATCAGCATCCTCACTGGTAAGGCTGGGTGTTGGAAATAGCTCCATGATAGACAGAACAAAGGACTCAGCCAATGCTGGTGCACAAGAAGTACTCCATAGACAGGAGGCTATCACTGTCCATCTGTCTATCCCTAGAGGTCTGTGAAGGGTCAGTCCCACATTCTCTGCAGAGTCTGGTCACAGAGTTATACAGAGACAGCAGGTCCACATGTGCCCACAGGTGACCAACAGCCCCATCCCTGAATCCTCTATTAACATCTTGGGTTTAAAGAAGAGAAACATCCACCATTAAGCTTCTACAGGGTGCAAAGGATGCCTGCTTCTGAGGAATTAAAACACATGGTGATTATTTTATCTGTAGATGTCCCGCCACCTTGAATAGCTTCTCAGCTCTTTGAGGGCAATAAATGAAAGCAGAAAGTGACAGTTTAGAACATTTTGACAGATATCACAAGGCCTCCCAGATACCCGGACCTTTTTTTTTTAGTTCCAGAACATAGAGATTCATTCTTTGTCTTAAGTACAGCCATGGATCTGGCCTGGGCCAGGTCACTGAGAGCAGAACCACTCTGGAGTGCTCTGGTAAATTCGTTAGTTGACTCCGCCTGCCACAGAAAGTGTGGCAGCTTGGTGTTGGAACGGTAAAGCCAGAATCCAATCCTCTGGAGCCTTATCTTTCATGAAGAAAAACTGCCTGAGCTGGAATTTGGACACGCAGCAAATTTAGAGTAAACTTAAAGTCCTGCTGTGTTAAACATGGAGGGACGTTTGTTACTGTGCATAGCCTTACCTGGACTAGCTGGTACAAATGCTGTCTTAAGCAAGAACTCTTCTTACGATTGTTTGAGTCTCTTCATTCTTATCGTCCCCTTTAAACCTGTTTTTATGATCATACATTAGTCATAGGTGGTAATAGGTTTATTATGACATTTTCACGTATGTTTGGATCACATTCATCTCATTACCCTATCTTGGGTTCCCCTCTCCCTTCCATTAATCTCTTTTCAACTAGTCTCCCCCCTTCTATTTTCATGGCCTTCTTCCTCCTTCTGCTTCCCTTCCTCCCTTCCTTCCTTTTCTACCTTTTTGTTTGTTTGGTTTTTTTGGTGGTCCAGTGAATGTTCATTAGGGTTGCTTACATGACCCTGGTGAAGGTTTGTTGATAGGAGCATAACATTTTATTAGTGGCTAAACCACTGAAGAAACTCTCCGTGTGTGTGTGTGTGTGTGTGTGTGTGTGTGTGTGTGTGTCCCCATGAGCCACTGAGTGGGATGGGGTCCCATGAGCCTCTCCTCCCTCTATGACACAGTGTTAAGGGGACCAGTCACATGCTGGCCATCACAGCTGCTGCGAGTTCAAGAGGGCAGCAGCCGAGTCACGGCCAGTGTTCCGCTCCACTTCCTCACTTCCTCTGTTCACTCTTTCAAGACTTTAAAAAGATGTTTGTTTATATTTGTCCGTATGAGCAAGTACGTAATCCATGTGGAGGTCGGCAGACAACTTTTAGGAGTCAGGATGGGTCCCTAGGATCAGCCAGAGATACTGGCTAATTATATATCTACTTGACACAAAATAGAGTCATCTGAGGAGGGAACACAAATTGACAAAATGCCTCCATAAGACTGGGCTATCTATAGGACATTTTCTTAATTAGTGACTGATGGGGGAGGGCTCAGACCATTGTGGATGATGCTGGTGCTTTTGGATTCTATTTAAAAAGGAAAAAAAAAAAAAAAAAAAAAAAAAAAAAAAAAAAAAAAAAAACAAGCAGACTGAGCAAGCCATGGGAAGCAAGCCAGTAAGCAGCAACCCTCCATGGCCTCCGCATCAGCTCCTGCCTCCAGGACCCCCTACCCTGTGTTACTTCCTGCCCTGTCTTCCTTCAGTGACAGACTATGACGTGGAAGTGTGAGCCAGGTTAAACCCCCCCACACACACACACACAACTCAGTTTTGGCCATGTTTCATCACAGCAATAGTGACTCTAAGACTCCGGGCTTGAGACAGTACCTGCCTTTCCCCTCTGAACTGTCTAGCCAGTGTTTACTACTTATTTTGTAATGTTTCCCTGAGACTTGGAGGAAATGATAAGATGTCACAGCAGCTGGGCTTTCATCAGCCACTTATCCTCAGTACTTTGACTAATTATACATGTCTATTGAACAAGAACTTCCCCCTGTGTATTATCTCATTTAAAGTTCACCACAACTCAAGAGGTGGGTGTGACTATTTTCCCCACGTTCCAGATGAGAAACTGAAAGGGATACCTCCACCATTTGTGTAAGTCAACAGGAGCTCTGTCTTTACAGGTAGGCAGGTTTTAGCACCCCAGGAGAAAGAGAAAAGAAACAGGCATATAACCACCCAGCTCAATGCAAACACACCCTTAGGCAGCATGGGACTCTATTTTCACCCTGGGGGAAAAATGTTCCCAGCTAAAAGTAGGTCCACAGAATGTCCCAGCTAAAGTCCAACCCCAGGTTGGCAGAATTCTTAGATGGCTTGGGATTCCTGCTGGCCAGGGCTCTGCTGGCATGGACATGTTTACACTATCCTCAGACTCCTTCTCCCATGCTACTCAGAGCACCAACCCATATTTGGGATGGAAAAGGAAAAATGCCTCCCAGTGGGGATTCAAAAGCATCAGGAAAATCCCACAGGGGCTGCAGGCTCTCCACACAAGCCAGGCTCTAAGTGATTCCATATCCTGGGTCCTCATACCTGAGCCCTGTGGCCAGGAGGACAGTCAAATCAGAGGGCATGAGGTCCCTCCACACTGATCCAAACCGAAGGCGTTTCTGGAAGCACTTAGAAAGTAAGGACAGTTACACAAAGGGAGTGCCAGAACTGAGCAAGAAGGAAAGCACTAACATGCCTTTCTCATCTGCTGAAAGCGACCTCCCTTCCTGCATTCGAGCATGCACGGTGAGATCTCACTGCCTGCCTGTGTGAGGATCAGAGAGCCTGAAAAGTGTGTGTGGGCAAAGAAACTTCCCGAAAGCCCATTCGTCATGAGTGCTTTTCATAAAGCTCAAGGTCAGGTAAAACAAAGCAGTGTGTGGTTCAGACAGACATGTATATATGATAAGACCACATGCATAACCCATGCACAGGAGTGATAAGCAGACTGAGGGTGCTGTAGAGGAAGGGCTTGGCCAGGACATGAGTCTTTACTCTTGATGACATTTCTACAATCGAGCAACCGCCTCACAGGTGTTTGCCATCTTAATTAATGGAGCAGCAGTGTGTCATATGCCAAAGCTTATGTTTCATTCAATCCTGTCTCCCTAAGATCTACTTTTTAAAGGGGAGCTAAGTAAGAGCTAACACTTACCCATCAGATCCTGAGTGCTGGGCACCGTGATTCGTCGTCGCCGTGTAAGTAACAGGCATTTACCTCAAAGGCGCCTTAGGAGGCGAGTCTTACTCTACATCCATTTTACAGGGGAGTTAAACACCATACAACTAGTAGAGTGTTAGTCTGCCCTCTACCATTGTGACAAGTCACCTGAGACAGGCAACTGAAAGGAAGGGAAGCTTTCATTTGGTTCCCAGCTTGAGAGCTTTCAGCCCATGGTCCCTTGGACCAATAGTGACCCAGGACATCTCATGGAATCCCATGGAGGAAAAAGTTGCTAACTTCATGGTATCAGGAAGCAGAGGGAGAGAAGGGGGAGGGGCCGGGGTCCCAGCATCCCCTTCAAAGACACGATCCCAATAACCTGACTTCTTTCCACTAGGCCCCACCTCTACAACTTTCCGTCACTGACCAGCAGTGTCATAGGTGATATGTAGCCCTTAGCAAGCGAGCCTTCAGGGTTGCCTAAGGTCTAAACCATAGCATGAGGCTCTCAGAGATCAGATTCTTAGGTGCTATAGAGTAAGAGTGCTAAGTACCTCAGAGGCAAAGCTGACATTGGGAGGCTAGTCCTGTGGGCCAGTGATGAAAATGTCACCCTACACATGCAAGCTTTTCAGGTGACCACATGTACTTGGGCATAAGCTTCCTCCACTGAGGATCTTCTCCCAGTCTAACATTGAGGCTTCCATTTAGGGCGAGGGAACAAAGTGCATCCTGTACCAAGACTCAAATAATTGTTAGCCACCAGAATGGCCTTTATAGAGCATTCAAAATCCACTTTCTAAGAATGCAAGGATAAAATGGTTGGTAGGGAAGCCATGGAGAGTGTTTGTCTGCATTACTGGTAGAGGGAGGAGGAATGGGAGGAGGAGGAGGAGATGAGGACTTACTAGACAGATAGCTTGGCTCAACCCTGTCCCCATGCCAAGTGTCTTGTTCTATTTTCTGTTACTATAACAAAATACCTTGTGTTGGGTAAGGTATGGAGTGACAGGGTTTCTTTAGCTCATTTTGGGGGAGGCATCTGCTAGGCTGTGGTGGAGCCATCTGGCTCCAGAACAGCATAGTAAATGGTATTACGGTAAGAGGACATGGAGAAAGAGGGTTCACATGCCCACTACAGAACTAGGCAGAAAGCCAAGCTTGCTCAATAGCAATGTATTCTGGCTGGAAATCAATGTTAATCAAGAGCAATGACCAATCAATACTATGACACTACCACACAAGGATCAAGCTTCCAGCACAAGAATATTGGGGAGCAAAACATATAAACATAGTACCTAATGAATGTCCATCAGACAGTGGTTTCTAACGACACTGGAAGGGTCAGTCCTAACAGGCTAATTCCCTGCTGAAAGAAGAGGTGACAATCTGTCCTTGAAGCTCAGATAGCTAATGCCTGTCCCATCTTACACTGGACAATCAAGAGTCAGTCACCTAACCAGGTGTGGTGGTACACACCTGTAAAAGAAGCCCTTGGGTAGCTGAGACAGAAGGATGACAACTTTAAGGCCAGCCTGTAATACACAGTGGAACACTGTCTCAGATTAAAAAATGAAACTCATCTGATGAAAGGGAGTTATACCATAGGCTATCCAGGCAGCTATGATATCATGGTACACAAATCTCCTACCAGAATGAGGCTGGCTTAGGGATGCTTTAATCTGGAGACCCTGGAAGGCCTGTTTGTGAGCTTACACATGCACACAGGAGGTCTTCTCATCTTCCATCCTGGGTCTTCCTCAATCTCTTTTTTCAGTGTTTTAAATTTTTCATTATAGAGATTTTTGGTTAGGTTTATTCCAAGGGGTGGTGTCTGTATGTCTGTATATGTCTGTGTCTGTATCTGTATGTGTTTGTGTGTGTATGTCTGTGGTTATGTCTATGTGTGTGCCTGTGTATATGTCTGTCTGTCTGTGACTCTCTGTGTCTGTCTGTCTGTGTGTGTATGTCTCTGTGTGTGTCTGTGTGCTTGTGTCTGTCTGTCTATGTCTATGTGTGTATGTGTGTGTGTCTGTATGTGTCTGTATGCATGCCTTTGTGTATGTCTCTCTGTGTCTATATGTGTATGTCTGTGTGTATGTCTATGTCTCTGTGTGTATCATTTATAGATCTCTATAAAGAAATATTAGTGTTTCAGAAATAGAAAAACACTTAAAATTGGGAAGCACAAGAGACCACGGATAGCCAAAGCAATCCTGAGCAAAAAGAACCCTTGCTGAGGCATCACCATGCCTATTTCATGCTGTACCATGCAACCACAATAATGAAAATAGCACAAACTGGCACAGAAACAGATACAAAGATCAGTCAGTAGAACATACTTGGGAATCTAGATACCAGATACAAAGCATCCAATTGCAGCTACCTGATGCCAAAAATACACACTGGAGAAAAGATAGCATCATCAATAAATACTGCTGGGAAAACTAGACATCTACATTTAGAAAAATTAAACTAAATCGTCTCTTGCCAAGTGTAAAGGTCAACTCCAAACAGATCAAAGGCTTCAGCATAAGATCCTAAACACCAAAGCTGCTAGAGGAAAAAATAGGAGTAAACTTCAAGATGTAGGTATCTGTGTAGCTGGAGGGATGGCCCAGTGGTTAAGGACACGCTGCTCTGTCAGAGGACCAGAATTCAGACCCCAGCACCCTTATGAGGGCAGTCACAGTCTCCTGGGACTCCAGCTTCAAGGGATCCAGTGCTTCCTTCTGGCCTCTGTGTGCACATGCATGCACTCCCTCATTAATAAACTAAAAATAAATATATATTATAAAAAGATAGATGCATATGTAAGGACTTTTTAAATAAAACTCAGAAAATAAGGCCAACAATGAACAAATGGGATTTCTTAAAGTTGAAAAGGGTTTGTGCAGCAAAGGAAGCCAAATCAGGCGAAGAGGGAATCTACAGAACAAGACAGAGCCTGGTCCAGCTAAGTGTCTGACAGAGGATTAGTATCTAGAATATACAAAGAACCCAGGATATTCAACATAGAGAAAACAAACAAAAACAAAACAAACAAACAAAAACCCCACAGGCTAAGGAACTGAACCCAAGAGTTCTCCAAAGAAAGAAATAAAGTCAGGAAACCAGCATTTTAAAAGGTGTTTTTTGAAGTGTTCAGCACCATTAAATGTCAGAGAAATGCAAATTAAAACTGACTTGAGGTTGCATCTCGTTCCAGTGAGCATGGCTATCCTCCGGGAACCTATGAGCACACACACTGTTGAGAATGTAGAGGCGGGAGCACTTGTTCTTACCCGCTGTTGCTAGAGTAAGTGGGTGCAGCCACCGTGGAAATCATTGTGGAAGTTTCTCAAAAAGCTAAATACTGTTATGACCCCACTGTGCCACCCCCCTGGTCAGAACTAGAGAATGTTACATGAAGGTGACCCAGGCCCCAGAAGACAGGCACCCTGTGCTCATATCTGGGTCCCAGCTTTACGTTTTACAATTTGGCATTTCATTTGGAGTGTTCCCAGCTTTGAATTTTAGAATCTGGTATTTAATTTGGAATGTCTGTAGAGGTTAAGAAGCAAAAAGAGCCGACCCATGAGATGGGGAGTAGAAGAGGTCTTAATAGTGTGACAGTAAAATAAAATATACATGATGTGAAACGGGGAGGGATATTAGGGACAAAAGGTTCAAGTGAGGGGTGAGACAGACATGGAAACCAGCAAGGGGGAGTGGCAGGTCAACAAAAACCAAGATGAAAGCCATTTTTAAAAAGTAACTAAAAAATAATAATAATTACAAAGGAGGGTGAACACAGAGACCCTGAATTTGTAATCAATGTCCCTGAAACCAGCGTTATTAAATTAAACTCCCAGTGTTGGTATAGGATACCTGCCTATGGGTCAGAGAGACCTCAGGCCCCCTCACAAATAATACAAGTTCTTGACATTGCTCTTGGTGGCGTACCAGAACCAGATGTAAAACTCTTTTGCTGGAAACACAACACACTGTAGTTGCAGGACGTAGAGAAATTGAGATGTAACTGACCTGAAAACATCCTGCTACTTGCTAGCTCATAGTACCAGTAGGTCCTTATCTGGGAGAGAAAAACGATCAGTGATGTCATCCAGAAGTGAACCTTGCATTGTACCATTCTGACCTGCCAGGTGAGACATGCCCACTTGGCTCAATAGTGGCTTAGAAGTTATGGGGGTAACCAACCACTTTCTAAAGCTCTGAGGTCTGCTGCATGGAAAGCAATCCATGACTAATACTGTAAACTTGATCAAAAGCCTGTGGCTCAGCAGGTCATAAACCCTCAAGAGGAAGAAGCTAATACTTGTGTCGTGCTAAATGGATGTGTTATCAGACCATCTTCTAAATATTTGGGTTCGGACCATAGATGAATGCTGTTCTCAGCCTCGCCCAGAGAAGCTTCTTCTGCAGCAGACAGCAGTTAATGCAGAGAGACCCACAGCTGGACACATTGATGAGAATAAGTGGCTGCAGAGAGCTGAGCCATAAACAAGACACTTATCTTAACACCCCCAAGACCAAGGCTCAGGGAGCAACTCAGCATTGGAGGTTGCTGTGTAATGAAAGTCTTGTGGACATGACATGGCCATTGCACTCAGGTAGTGAATACGTGCAGCTGCAGTTACCTGCACAAGATCAAGCCAAGAAAACCAGTAAACACTACTGCAGGCAGTACTAATTGGACCGGGAGACAGGGTAGCAGAGTGGATTAGATCAAGACACATTGCATACAAGTACAAAATTGTCAAGGAACAAACAAAAGATAACAATAAAGTGAACAAAGGACTCAAGTCAATATACATATGTTCAGTAGACATGGCGGGGTGGGGGGGTGGGGGTATGACTCTCTGTCATCATGAGCTAAACGCAAATTGGAAGTCTGAGAATCGCATTCGCCCCATGAAAGTGGCTACTGTCAGGTGAACAGAAAGCAGGGCAGGAACTACAAACTGTGATGCCACAGGGATTCATCAAAGATGAGACAGATCTGTAAGATGATGCAGCCATCCCACCTTTGCACATAGACATCTGAAGCAATAAGAGCAGAGACTGAATCAGATATGGACACACCCATACTCACAGCATCATTATCCACAGGGGACAAGGGGCAGAGGTGGCTGTGGCCCATCCACTGTGAACGAGAGAGGGGTAATCCTCTACTATGCAGAGAATTAAAGGCTAGTCTGGGCTACAGAACTTGTCTTGAAATCCCAACACAAGCTACAACTGGATGAACTTTAAGGACGTTATGCTGAGCAAAATATCCCGGGCACGAAAGGACTAATGTTGTAGGATGCCACCTACATGAAGTACTCAGGGTGACCATTCTCAGTGATCAAAAGTCAAAAGACTCTTTTATAAACCCTTATACCTTCATAAGCAATGTTCCCACTATAGGCAGTGAGCATCTCACCAAGGTGGCCAGGTACAGTGTGATAATGCTGGACCTAGACCCGGCTTATGTGGTTCCCTTCTTATCCTCTTCTGGCTGGGACCGAGTGCCATTCAGATACAAGAGAGGCATCTTCCCATGTCCTTTGGCAGTAGCCTCTCCCTGAAACTCATGAAGTGTTTGCCCAGGAGCCCTTTCTCTCTCTCTCTCTCTCTCTCTCTCTCACCTTCAGTGTCTACAGCCTTCAAAGAACCTGATTAGTTGAAGCTACTTCCCTGTCGCCTCTTCAGTGTGATCTCCAAGGGGAGGGCTGCCTCTCACTCTCTAGGACCTGTGAATACAGTAGACTCTTATCACCATAGGCATCTCTGACTGTAGTTTCTGTAGTCACGTGGGAGCAGCGACCCTTTAAAGAGCTCACAAGTGGAGCTAACTCCCCATTTGCATCACAACAATGGTTACCAGGGGCTGGAGTGGTTGTTGATTAGTAAAGAGTTTTTGGGGATTAAAGGAAAATTCTAGAACTGGATAGTGGCGATCACACAAGAGAGTAAATGCATCTATACCACAGTTACTGGCTTTGAAGTAGCCAAACGGAAGCCAGAACTGTGGTTCAGGTGGTAGAGCAGTTGTCTACAATGCTCAAGACCTGGGTTGAAGTTCTAACACCACAGAAATTAGGCAGACAAAAACCTATGAAGTTCAAGGTCACCCTTGGATATGTAGGGCGTGGAAGGCTAGCTTGGGCTACAGATCCTGTCTCAAAGAAAAGATTAAATGAAAAAAAATGTAAAATTATAATTCTGTTTATGTTTGATTTTGCTACATACCTCTGACTAGTCTTCAATTCCTGATTCTCCTGCCTCAGCTTCATGAGTGCTGGGCTTACAGGATGTACCCCTATACCTGCCTGAAATATTAATTCTTATGAAAAGCATAATTTACCACAATTTGAAAAAAAAACACGAATCAAGTGTTTAATCGAGAAAGCTTGTAGTCCCTGAGACCATTGTGTGGATGGGACTCATTGAAGGGAGAAACAATGATGACAGAGGCCGGAAGAGAATAAAATAGCTTTATACTCAGGCTCACAGAAGGGCTCCGGCCCTGGGACATACGTCATACCTGCTGCTCACAAGGGTTTTGTGATCCATCACCAGGCCCATCAGCCACAACACTGAAGTCTCAAGGCTGGGAAAAAGCAACAGAGACACAGCTCCAGTATCATAAGAAAAAGGCTTAATATAAAAGCCCTCAGGAATGCCCATTCTGTCTGTCACCCTGAAGGGACCCAACAGGTAGTCCACTGAGGAACTCCTGATTCCCTGCATCTCTCCAAAGGTTTCCTCTGAGTTTCATTACTTCAGCCTTCCCACACCACCCATATCACCTGCTTTTCCAATGGCCCCTCTGACATCTATTTGTGGATAACAAAGTCTTGGCACATGCACCACCCTGTGCCCTCCCGTACCTTTGCAAACACTGCTGATCCACGGAGTGCCTGCTCTCTGCTGAGCATGATAAAGACCTCAGAACCACTGTCCACCCAGTCAGCCCGAGCAGCACACTCACTTAGCGCTCACACTCCCGGGCAGAGCCCCTTGCTAGTTTTTATTCACACTGATCTAAAACACTCTTCTCCCCCAAGCAGCACAGTGGAGCTGGCCCTGGTAGTGAGGGTGTGGGTGAGCCAGCACCAAAGGTGTGAATGTGGGAGAGTGACCTCACCTTGACTCATCTGTGATGGGGTAGCACAATGCAGTGGTGATAATTCATGCCCCTCCACACCTCCGGCAGGCAGGAAAGCCACACACGTGCTTGGGAGAGCTAGTCCTGCCCCTCACCAGCTGGGGAACTCAGGAGAGCGGGTCCTGCACTTTGCCTGGACAGCAGAGCAGAGCTGACCCTGGTGGTGGGGACACACATGAGCCGGCCTGAGAGTGTGAGTAAGGGAGAGGTGACCCAGCTATTTATCTGCCATGAGGCAGCTTGGGTTGGGGGTGGAGATGCTCTTAACCTCCCTGCCCCTCCTGCCTCTCCCCTCAGTACCTGAGGCAGTTGGGAGAGCTGACCCTGAGGTCATGTGAGCTGCCCCTGCCCCTCAGTGACTGGAACATTCGGGAAAACCAGTCCTACTGATCCAAACCTGCAGGATCTCCATGACACAGGGGAACAACAGGATCACCAGAAGGGATACCTATGAGGATTCAAAATTGATGGTGTCACAGAAGCCAGAGATCTCCAACCAAACCAGTGATTCATTGCAGTGACTATTTTGCAAGTGAAGATGTGTGGACAGAGGAATACACTGTGGGACACACTGTGGTACACTACAGCTTCCACGATGAGATGGTGCGTGCGTGTGCGTGTGCGTGTGCGTGTGCGTGTGCGTGTGCGTGTGTGTGTGTTTATTTGGGGGAGAGGTTGCAAAGGCAAAAGGCAGATATGAGAGGACAGGGAGATCAGGACTGGAATACATGATATGAAATTCACAAATAATCAATACAAAAATTTAAAAATATATTTTACAAGTATTTTTCTTCTCTTGCCCTCATTGCTTCTGCCTGTAATATGAAATGATTTTTCTGCTCCTGCCACTCTGAGCCATTGGCCCCTTCCCAGAACTGGAGGATACAGAAATGGACAAGTCTATATTGCAGACCATTGATCTCAAGGGAAATGCTCTTAAATATATTTTTCAGATGTAAATATGTCTTTCATATCTTATTTGTGTCAGCCTGGGCCAAGACATTGTGGGCTCCAAGGATACTGGAATGTGACTGAGGATTCAGGGTTCCCCATCCTCCAGAACATTAGGCCAGCTGAGTCATTTGTGTTTCCCTGAGAGCCATTTCTCATTTTTTGGAAGGTCCCAGAGCCAAGATGACCCTAACCCTTCTCTTAGAGTGAGACCCTACTGGCTTACCCAGCACTTCCAGTAAGAAGGCTCAGGGCTGCCCCCTGTTTTCAGTGCTGGAAGGGTGGTTACATTCCTCCAACCGGACAATGACAGCCTTCCTCAAGTGCTTCCCACCATTCACCCTCCAAACTGAAGGAGATGCGGCAGAGGGAGGGGACACTGTCAAGCACTATAAAAGAGAGAACTTTAAATCTTGGCTTCTACAGGGACCAGCCTTAATTAGGATGGCGCCGAGTGTGCTGCCGTAATTAACTGTGTGTCTGTGTTTCCACCCCACACCCAGCTCCAGAGTCTTCTGGTGCAGCCTTCTAGAGGAGGCTCCAGCGGAACTTGGCCCCCAAAGCCCCGGTGGGAGGAGGGCAGCCACTTCGCTCCAGTCTTCAGAAGTCAGAGCCACGGACCTGACAGAGGAAACCATTAGAGGAAAACGTCGGAGAAACACTTCAGGACATCGGCTGGGGAAAAAAAAGTTTTGGAGAAGCTCTCAGACAACAAATCAAAACATGACAAAGAGGCAGGGATGCCTCCAATGAATGTGCTTCTGCAGAGCAAAGGAAAAATCCATGGCAGGGAGGGGTCGGGGGTAGCAGCCACCACACGGCAGGCAGTGTTGCCAGCTGAGCATGTGACAAGGAAGTCGGCTCCAGCATTCATGAGGAATTAAAGTTAATAGCAAAAAGACAAAAGGGAAATGACTGAATAGACTCGTCTCAAGAAGAGGATACACAAATGGTCAGGAAGAGTATGGTGTGGGCGGAGCGGCACTGTCAATCACGGGGGAGACGCAAGGCAGAAACACCGGATCTGGTATCAAACCCCAAACAGAATGCCTGCTGCCAAAAGGCAAAGGGAAAATGCCTTCTGAGGTGGAGAAAAGAATAAACTGCCCGTCAGAACGTAAAAGAGTATAGCCATTACTGAAAATAGAGAAGATCCTCCTCAAACAGCTTGAAATAGAATTACCATATGGCCCAGCAATCTTGCTATAGGACACAGACACCAGAGCTGAAGTCAATATGTTGGAAAGACATTGGTACTCCCACATTTTCTGAAGTGCTTCCACTACAGCCAGATGTGGAACCAATCCACATATTTATGGGGGGGATTAAGCAGTCTTTTAAAATGTGGTATGTATACATATTAGAATCTCACGTATCCATAAAAGGAATGAAGTTCTGAGCAATGTGGATGGAACCAGAGGACAGTGTGTTAAGTGAAATAAGCCAGAGGCAGAAAGACAAAAGCCCACGTTCTCTTCTTTGTGTGAAGAACAGTTATCAGCAGTGGCTGCGGGTAGAGGCGAAGTCGGGAGGGGTGGTCAGTGAGCACACGGAAGATAGATAACTCCAGTTCACAGTGACGTGGGAGGAGACTGACGACTAGCAACGATTTACAGGACATTTCAAAAGAGGCAGTGAAGAAATGTAAAACATATCCCCAGCACAAAGAGATGGCATGGCTGAGGTAACACTCGGGTATGCTGCTCCGACACGGCACTTTGTGTGTATATATATATTGAAGTACCACACCCACCCTCTAAATACATACCAGGACAATGCCAGTTCAAAATGAAAACATAGGTTATACATGAATCGATTTAAAAAAAAAAAATGTGACCATTGTGTACCGAGAACTATCACCTCTGCCTGGCCTCCAACATCAAGGAAACCTGGAGGTCTGTCACCAGCCTGGAGACCAAGTAGCGCTGGGACCCGAGCACACCTGTGACAGTACTACTGTCCATTTTCCAATATTCCATTCACCGTTACCTTCCCTGAGGAATGAGTGGCAGCCTAATGTACACCAGGGAAGGGCTAGCACATTTAGTGATTGGTCTAGCCAGGGTCACATGGCTGACAAGACAGTAAGAGTCTGTTACAGGAATTCAAATCTGCTCCTCAGCCTTAGGAGATGTTCAGACTTTGTGCATGATGTGAGGTTTTCTGCTTGTTTCTTTGTGACACTCAGTAGCCCAGGAAAGACTTGACTTTGCAGCAATCCTCCTGCCTTGACTTCCGGAGTGCTAGAATCCAAGGAAGCACAGCTATAGTGATGTGAATGGAGTTTCAACCCCGATTCTTCTCACTTTCCCATCTAGGGAATCCAAAAGACTCACCTTGACTTTATAGATCTCTGAGCAGGCATTCCAACCTACCCCCCCCCCACACACACACACACATCCACACACACTCTGTGTTATTCTGTGCGTGAGCATCCTTGAATTTCAAAAACTATTTTGAATTGGATCAAATATCGAAGAAGCAAACAGATGAAACGGTAACAGTGAAAGGTTGGAAAGGTTAGCTTTTTTTTTTTTTTTTTTAGGTTAGCTAAAGTCAGCAATATACACAGAAGAAGAGAATGCTGCTCACTACTAAAAGGTCTTCAGGTATTTGTGGCGGTGATACTGTGTTAACCAAAGAACATGGGGTCCCAGGAATCAGCCTCCTTCGCTCTGGGTGAACCGTCAGCTGGCCCCTCCGCTTCTGCTGTTGCAGGCAGCATTTCCTGCAGCTCACCATCTGACATGCAGGTGGTTCTGTGGCAGTAGCCATCCTGATGTCTCTAACCCTTTTGCCAGCCACTGAGGTTTGTGGCTGCCATAGATTAGCTCCTTTGAGCCTTTCGGAAGCCTGTTGAAACCGGGGCTCTTATTGTCCCCACTGGGCAGAAGTAGGGCCAGCGGAGCAAAGGCAGGCACGTTTTGCATCTTGAGTCCCATTCCCTAGCTGCCCTCAGTATGACCGTGCTACTTCATCGCCAACAGAGCAGAGGGTCGCATTCCGGTCCATGCTTGCTGACGTTGGACCTATCAGTTATTTCAATGGCCGGTCATGTCAAACTAATATATGAAAATTTATAGCTCATTTCCCCCATCCCCTCTGTTTCTGTCTCATGTAACCCAGGCTAGCCCCAAACTCTCTGTATAGCTGAGGGTGACCATAAGCTTCTGATTCTCCTACCTACTACTCCATCTGAGTGCTTGGAATACAGGTGTGGACCATCATGCTGCGTTTACGCAGTGTTGAAGATCAAACCCGGGGCTTTACGAATGCTAGTCAAGCACTCTCTCAATCAAACCATGTCTCCTGAAGTAGTCTCTGGTGTCTTACTAAACAAGAGTTCAATAAAACTGGACATCTCTAGGCCCTGTTCCTCTCCAAAAAATTTTTATTAACTACCTTAGTCTGTCCAGGCTGATATAAGATAATTCTTGGGTGGCTGATAAACAATAGACATGCATTTCTCACCATTCTGGAGACTGATGAGGCGGAAGCCAGCACACTAACAAGTTTGTTGTCTGAGAGGCTCGTACCTTGGGTCACAGGTAGTACCTTCTCCCCATGTCCTTACAGACTGGAAGGTTAAAGAAGCTATTGAGAGCAGTGTTGTCTTAGTTTGTTTGTATTGGTATGGTAATGACCATGTACAAAAGAAACTTGGGGGGAGAAAAGAAATATTTGATTTACTTATCCCAGGTCACAGCGCATTGAGGAAACCAAGACAGGAGCTCAAGGCAGGAACCTGGAGGCAGGAGCAGAAGCAGGAGCAGAAGCAGGAGGCAGGAAGGGATGCTGCTCACTGGCTTGCTCTTCTGGCTCACACCCAGCTTCCTTTCTTTCTTTTTTCTTTTCTTTTAACTTCTTTCACTACTTTCTGTATCTATGTGTTTTGCCTACATAGATGTCTTGTACCACGTGTGCCCCCTGGTGCCTATGGGGGCCAGAAGAAGGCACCTGATCCCTTGGTACTGGAGTTACAGACAATCGTGAGCCACCATGTGGATGTGAGGGCTCAGACTCACTCCCCCCTGGCATAGCAGCCAGTGTTCTTAACCACTAAACCATCTCTCCAACCTCTCAGCTTCCTCCCTTACACCTCCCAGGACTTTCTGGACCCTCCTACGTTTATCATTAATCAAAAAAAGTGCCCCCCTCAAACTTCCCTACAAGCCATTCTGATGGAGACATTTTCTTAATTGAGGTTCCTCTTCCCAGATAAGTTTAGTGTGTGTCAAGCTGACAGAAAACGAAGCAGCGCGAATCCTGGGAAAGGATGGAGCTCTCAAGCCCACTCCTATTAACACCACTTCTTAAATGCCCAGCATCTGATACCATTTCCTACAGGCTGCAGACTCCTGTCAATACACTGGTAATGAGTTTTAACATGACTTTTGTTTGATTTGGTGCTGAGGACAGAATCTAGGGCCTCACACATGCTAAACGCTCTCCACCAGTATCCCTCGGGCAAAGCTTGGTCAGTCTTAATAGCTCAGGGGGCATACGACACACCGTATAGCAAGAGCGAGACAAGCACATGCACTCCGCTGCCAGCATCTCCCAGTCTTTAGGTTCCCACTTTCTCTTGGTCCCCACTCAGGCATTGGCCATCTCTCGCCTTTTCCTGGGCTCTTTCCCAAAGGCTCTGGCTGGAATGTCACTTTGTACAGACAAAGCGCACTGGGTCAGCTACTTTTCTGGGGGCACATTGTGCCAGCTACAATGAGTGAGGTAGTTTACAAAAGAAAACACTTAATGTGGAGCTCATGGTTCCAGGGGGTTAGAGTGTATGGCTATCATGGCAAGGAGCATGAGTTTATGACCATCATGGCAGCAGAAAGTCAGGCATGGGGCTGGAGAAGTAGTTGAGAGCTTAAATGATCCACCAGCATGAGGCAAAGAGACAGAAGCAAATTGGGAATGGTACGGGCTTTTGAAAATGCAAAGCCCACCCCTAGTAACATATCTTCTCCAACAAGGCCACACCCCTCAATCCTTTCCAAACAGTTCCACTAACTGTGGAGCAAGTATTCAAATATATGAGCCTGTGGGGACCATTCTCATTCAAAACACCACACACATCTGGCCTTCTCCCATCCTTTGTCTTAGGACCAGCTTATGCCTGTGTGGGAGACAAGTGACTGTATCTCCAGGTAGATATACTTCTCCTGACCACGCCAATCAATCTTGACTAGCTAAGCCAATTGTATACAGAAATGCCATTTTTTTGTGGGAAGAAGAGGGCCTGTGATGTAATTCTGGAAAGTGAGAGAAGTCTGAAAGGACCACTTTTGGGAGATTTTGTTAACCAGGAAGAGGGACTAGAACTGTGGGGAGGCACACACAGTCCCTTTGAGATTTCGAGCCTGTGGAAGAAGACTCACATTGTATGCTTACCAGGCTGTCCACCTACCAGGAGTCTAGCCACATCCCAGTGTGACTCCGTCCTCAGGGCCACCACGGTCATACCAGCTACTTGACTGAAACTCATGAGCTGCCATGCTCTTGCTGAGACTCCATGGCTGTATAGGGTTTTAGTGCCAGAGTACCAGAAGCTTCTACAAGCTCCTGGGTTTCCCAGCACTCCAGAAGTTGGCAAGGCTAGTAGCTCCTATGCTTCTGATGTGGCAGTTGAGGACAAATAGAACAAATGATTCAGTCAAGGTGACACTTCCCGGGTATCAGATACCACGCCAGGAACAGAGATCCAGAGTAGCCATAAAAGAAGACAGACTCAACACACAAAAATTCTAGTCTTGTGTAAAGCAGCAGATACCACACGCAAAGTTTACTGACAAGCAGTAAATCTGGGAGGAAATCTTTGTTATTCAGAGAGCAAAGGGTTAAGACCTGTAATCCACAAAAGGCTCTTTCAAATTGGAAAGAAAAGGACAAACACCCAATGGGAATTATGCAAAGAACATGAAGGGGTGATACATAAAAGCAGGAAGCTAAATGCCCCTGGCAAAAGGGAAGGTGCCCTAGCAAGGCCAGGGCCATCAGAGAAAGGCATTTAGGGACAAGATCATGATGGCTGGTGGGGACCAAAGAAATTCGGCTCACTGAAGTTAAGTTCCTTCCGACTGAAAAGCAATCTGGGAACTTTAGTTAAAGACTTTCTTTAATTTTTGCATTTAAATTTTTTGCATTTAAACTTTGCAAAGTGGGTATTATGACACATGGTTCCAAGTCCGGCACTTGGTAGGCTGAACTGGAGAATGGCAAGTTCAAGGCCAGCCTGGGCAATATAACAAAACTCTGAATACATACATACATGTATACACACATACATATAATATATATATAATTTAATATATTATATATAATGATATATAATAACACATATTATATAATGTATATTTTTATTGCATTTGAAATATTGTCTTGGGCCCACCGATTCTAGCCCTGGAAATCTGTATGACAGAAATTAACCTACTGTACTCTGAAGACAAGTGTTTTCATCAAGACAAAACCAAGAAGTTTGCAAGGAAGCCTGGCAGACCCGGGTTTTTTGATGAGGACCACAAGACTGGGCTGATGCACTGTGGAAGAAGTGGCAAGTGTCCAAGACACACAGGACCTTTTCCCTCTCTTCCCCTTCACTTAGAGATGAAGACACTGGATCAAGCCCAGGACCCCACTCAGTACACTGGACAGGAGCAGGCCAACACCTCATCAAGCCTTCCTCACGGTACAGCACCCCCTTTGCTCCTTTGATTAGTGAGTAGAGTGGGTATCTGTCAGCAGGAAATGACTGGCCAAGCAGGCACAAGGCACCCAAGGATAGGCATCAAGCAGCAGAAGATACGCCAAGAGGTGCAGAAGGAGGAAGGGGTGTATAGACAAGCACCCAGAGTATTCCACTTGGGCAGAATCCATGATGATCAAAAGATGCTACTAACATACATATGTACTGTGCCCCACATACAACTGATGCACATGAACCAAGCATGTTATGCATGTACACCATATAGGAGACTCCATGGAACGCAGATCTAACTTGCTAGGAGGAAACAGAGCTGCATCTATCAGTGTTCTGGACTAACAGGAAATTTCCACACTAGGTAATAAAGACTGAGTGAAAATCCCCCTCCTCTGTCCCCCTGCAGCTGGGGTATACAGCCCTGAAGAACCAGGATCCAATAAATTCCGGTCCTTGCCTGGAGCCAGGGACTCCAGCCGTTGTGTCCCCAGGGACTTCAGCATTGACCAAGGTATAGAAACAAAGGAGAGAAAGTTCTTGTGAACATGACTAGAACCACTGCTCAGGGTAAAGGCATTCTGAAAAGATCTATGGAATAGGAAGGATTCCTAGAAGCCTCCAAGGTCAAAGGTCACGTGCTGAAAACCATGAGAAGTCATAGTTAAGGGTTTTTTTGGCTTAAATGTAATATCCACAATGCACCTTGCCTGGGCAGCGCAGTAGAGCTAACCCAGGAGGTGGAGGAACAGGTAATCCAGCTTGAGTGTAAAAGGGCTGGCCCCGCCACTTGTCTGCCATGTGTGAGGGTGAGATCCAACCCCCCACCACCATGCCTTGCCCCTTGCTATCAACAACAGGCAGGAGAGCTGTCCCTGCCCTTCACATAGTGTAGCATTCAGGAAAGCAGGCCCTGCATCTCACCTGAGCAGCACAGTAGAGATGGTCCTGGATGTGGGGGTTGCTGGTGAGCCAGTCCTGAGGGCACTAGCACAGGAGAGCCAGCCCTGCCTCTTGTCAGCTGTGCAATAGCAGCATCACTTAGATGAAGATTTCCTCCCCTACCTCTTGCCCTTGCCACCAGGAGCTCAGCTGGCTCCAACTGGGTTGTGAAAGAGCAGGAGAGCTGGCCCTGCCCCTCACCTGCTGCAGCACAGTAGAACTGACCCTGATGGGGCTGGGTGAGCTGGAGGGCAGGAGAGCAGAAGAGTCAGATACCTCTCAGGCCCAGATCCAGGGCTTTGGATTGCCCACCCCAACATATATCCCATCAGTGAACCTGATGGAGGACAAGAAGTAGCCAACCGATCCAAAAAACTACAGGCTTTCCATGACACAGGCAACAGTAGGGTATCTGAGAGGAGTCTCAGTGAGGTTTCGGTACTGAAGAGTAGCAAAGATCAGAGACCTTGTACCAGATCAACAAGTCTTGCAATGAACAGGAAAGAAGTGTGTACAGAAGTGTTTACTGTGGGTCACACTGTCACTACAGCTTCCACAAGGACATTTTTTTTCTCTGTGGGAGGGAGGAGGTTGCAAGGGTGGAGAAAAGGTATGCTGGGAGGGGGAGGTGAGGGGGACATAATGTAATCCACAAAGAACCAATAAAAAGTTAAAAAGAAAAAAATAACAGATTTTTTAAAAAAGTTATGGGTAGAAACTTAGTTGGCTGCTAACATTTTTCAAGTGGCAGATTTTGTGCACACATATGCTTGTGCATACACACACACACACACACACACCTGATTTAAAGTCACTAGCCACACTGAAAAAAATGTCCAGCTATATGTCCACACTGTGCCCACATTATTGCCCACAAAGACAATAATGGCTGGAGCTAAAGAGACACCCTCTCACAAAAATCTGTTTGCTGCAGACTCCTCCCACTACCCACTGTGCTCCAGGTCACCTCACACCATTTATTTTACTGGACCAGCTTGAACATTTTGTGTGAGATGAAGAAGGCAGAGGCTAAACAGCATTGGAGACTGTTATTCTGAGGGGAACCTCAGGGCACTCAGTGTTGCACCAAGCTGCAGGTTGTCCTCATTGTTGGGAACAGTACACAGCTTCTCTGGCTCCTTCTGAATCTCTTCACTAGATCAAGGCCCTGGTCCAAGGTTAGGAAGCTTACCAGCTTCACCAACTGAACCCCACATCCAGGGTGCATACAAGCTGGGCAGGATCTGCCAGGTACCTGTGCTCTGGCCACAGATAGATATCTCCCATAGTGTATCCTTCTAGTAGCTCCGGCATAGCCCCGTACACAGGCAACAGTCCTCAGATCTAATGCCCATGAAGAAAACCAGGCCTGATTGTCCATGCCTATAATCCCAGCACTCAAGAAGCCAAGGCAGAAGGATCATGAGTTGAAGCCAGCCTGGGCTACAATAGAGAATTCTGGGCCCAAATTGACTAACTAGTGAAATTCTGTCTCAAAAAACAAACAAACAAACAAGCAAACAAAACAACAACAACAAAAACGAAAAACAAAAACAGTCACAATGAATGGGTATAAATAGATTAATAATACATAATACCCTCGAAAGTGTGATCCCCAAATCTCTCATTTGGCTGCACCTCCCAGCAGTCTTGAATCCGTCTCTGTGACTCTGAGCATGTGTCCTAAGCTCTCTGAGTATCACTTCTCTGTCTTAAGATGTTGATGATAATGGTCCCTCCTGTGGCCACATGTAAGATGATATGCAGAGCTCTGAGCCTAGCGATGCAGGTTACATAGATTATCTGGCATGAAGCACTCAGTGCTGTCAAAGGGGACTACGTGTTCTTAGCACCAGAACAAAAGAGATGAATTGAATATACCAAATGTGGCCATTGACTTCTAAGTCAGCACATCTTACTCATTTTGTTTATATTAATCCCTCCAGGGTGAGGGCACGTGCGCATGCACCATGCATGAAAGGAAAAAAAAAAAAATGAAACATTCTAATTTCCTCTTCATCAATCTGAAGGATTGCCCTCCTGAGGGCCCCCAGGATACAGAGAATGGGAGGAAGACCCCCAATAGGAGTCAAGAACTCTTGTCTTCTCACCTGGGGAACAGGGGACCAAGATCGAAAGGGAGAGCAGTCAGGCTGGAACGCCAGCAAACACTAGGTCTTTAGACTCCCAAAGGTCCTTCAGAGTTGCTCCAAACTGAAGCAGTAGTTCAAGGTGGCTCTCCCTGGGGAGGATTTACAATTGGGGGTACAAACAAAGGCAGGGTACCCTGTATACCAGGCCCTCTGAGAAGGGCTTTGGTGTTTGACTACCAAATTCCCCCACAGACTTATCTCTGGTGGTGCTATTTAGAGAAGGATGGAAGAAGGATGTCGTGGTGGTTTGAAAGAAAAGTGGCGCCCATAGGCTCATAGGGAGTGACCCATTTAGGTGTGGCTTTGTTTGAGTAGGTGGGGCTTTGCTGGAGGAAGTATTCTGAAGACCCTACTATTAGGGTAGCAGTCCAGTATGTCTGGATAGCTCTCTGTCTTAGTTTAGGTTTCCATTGCTGTGAAGCTACACCATGACCAAGGCAAGTCTTATAGAGGACATTTAATTGGGGTTGGCTTACAGATTTAGAGGTTCAGTCTATTATCATCAAGGTGGGAGAGTGGCAGCATCCAGGCAGGCATGGTACAGGAGGAGTTGAGAGTTGTGCATCTTGATCTGACTGCAGCCAGGAGAAACTGACTCTTCTACACTGGGCAGATCTTCAAAGCCCACCCCCCACACTGACATAATTTCTCCAACAAGGCCACACCTCCTAACAGTGTCACTCCCTATGAGCCAAGCATATTCAAGCCACCACATTCCACTGCCTGGCCCCCATAGGCTTGTTCAAACACGTGAATCTGTGGGGGCCATGCCTAGCCATAGCATAATAAAAAATATATTTAGTTCAACTTCTAAAGTCCCCATAGTTTATAGCAGTCTCAACAATGTTAAAAGTCCAAAGTTTCTACAAAATCAAAAAGCAGATCACATACCTCCAACATCACAGGATATACATTACCATTCCAGACATCATAGTGAGAAAACACTGGACTAAAGCAAGACCGAAAACCAGCTGGTCAAACTCCAAACTCCCCATGTCCGATGTCAAAGCGCTCTTCAGATCTCCAATTCCTTTCATCCTTGTTGACTGCTGTTGGCAGAGCTGGTGTTTAGCAGCAACAAGCTTCATTCTCTTGGGTTGGTTCCACACCCTGTTAGTAGCTTTCTTCAGCAGGTATCCCACAGCCCTGACATCTTGAACATCTTGGGGTCTCCAAGGCAACTTCAACTTTACAGCTCCTTGTTTCAATGTCTGGGATCTACACATAATCATCTATCTGGGTTTCTCCAAAGGGCTTGGGTCACTTCTCCAGCTCTGCCCTCTGTAGCACTCTAGGCTCTGGTTGATCCACTCCACTGCCACTGCTGTTCTTGATGATTATCCCATGGTATTGGCATCTCCAATACACTGGGGTCTTCCGATACAGCTAGGCTTCACCAGTAACCTCTCATGGGCTCTCTTCATGGTGCTGAGCCTCAGCTTCTTTGCATGACTCCTTCAGTCTTGGACCATCAACTGCAAGTGACGGACACTGCACCTTCACCAATGGACTTGCATGACCTCTCATAGTGCCAAGCCTCAGCTGCTCTTCATGACGTCTTCATGCCTTCAAAGCCAGTAACACCTAGGTGATTCTTACACATTATCGAATCTGGGTACCAGCATGAGGTACAGCTTTGGCCACCTCTGGAATACAGCTTCTTGGTGCTCTCAGAAAATAAGCACTGCTAATTTCTTAGTCCCAGCTAACCAGCATCAATTGTCCCGGTAGTTCCTTCTATTGTTCACTCTAAAAACAGAGCCACATAGCCAAAACTGCCATGGTCTCCTGCTTGCTGGGACTAGAACATGGCCCTGTTGTTCTATTACATTTATAACAAGCTGTTTTCCAAGTCCTTCACTTCCTAACTTGACTGCCCTGGAACTTTCTCTATAGACCAGGCTGACTTTGAACTCAGAAATTTGCATGCCCCCATTTTCTGATTTCTGAGATTAAAAGCATGGGCATAAACTTGTCTTTATCCAGAACTGTCTCTGTTACTAGGCTGGCCTTGAACTCAGAGATCTCCTTATCTCTGTCTCCTGGGATTAAAGGTGTGCACCATCATGCCTGGGTCTAAGCTTTTCATGGCCACTATGCTTCAAGATCCAGATCAAAAGCTGGTATCCTCCATTTCTGGATCATGTTCACTTCACGTGTTCCAAATGAAAACAATAACCAGATAATAATAACACTATTAATAACATAACTATTTCTTGTTTAACTGCAGATACAAACAATAAGCTTAGCTGGGGGGATCTTGCCCTGAGATCACCACTCCCTTAATCTGTTTATCTCCTTGAATACGGGATTTAGCTCCATTTCACTTCCTAGTGCCCCTCTATTACTTGAACCATATATTTTGTATTTCTCCTTTCAAAGCTTGCTATGCTTGATCAAAATGTTCTTTGTGAGAGTAAACCAGAGGGCAAAGTCTCTGCTGGGCTTTTCTGTGACTTTCTTTGTCAATGAAATTAATCTGATTCTCTTCACCTTAGACTTAGCCTCAGGCAGACTCTTCAGACAAGGGCAAAAAGCAGCCACATTTTTCACCCAAATATCACAAGAACAGTCTATAGGCCACATACCAAGAAATCTTCTCCACTGAAACCTCTTGGGCCAGGTCTGTACAGTTCAAATCACTCTCTGCACTAATGTCTTCCATATTCCTACTAGGATATCCCATTAAGCTCTTCTTAAAGCATTTTGGCACTTTCCAAATCCAAAGTCCCCAAATCCACATTCCTCCAAACAAAAACATGGTCAAGTCTATCCATAATACCCCAGTCCCTGGTACCAACCTCTATCTTAGTTTAGGTTTCCATTGGTGTGAAGAGACATCACGATCAAAGCAACTCTTATAAAGGACAATATTTAATAGGGGCTGGCTTACAGATTCAGAGGTTTCATTTATTAACATCAAGGTGGGAGCATGGCAGCATCCATGCAGGCATGATGCAGGAGGAGCTGAGAGTTCTATATCTTGATCTGACTGCAGCCAGGAATAGCACAGGACTGTGACTCAGGTAGAGCTCTGGGCTTGCTTTTTCATT
Organism: Arvicanthis niloticus; assembly: GCF_011762505.2. Lineage (NCBI taxonomy): Eukaryota > Metazoa > Chordata > Mammalia > Rodentia > Muridae > Arvicanthis > Arvicanthis niloticus. The sequence goes on along the minus strand of NC_047675.1, from coordinate 15,908,870 downwards.
CATAAAATGTACAGATAAAAGACCAGGGTGGTACCATTGTACGACTGCCCCACCGAATATACAGTGTCAGGTATGGCTCTTGCTCCTCCTGGTTCTGCTCTTTGCTGTCTTCCCATCATTGAAACATTCTCCCTTTCTGTGTTTATTCAGGTTGACTTCTGCCTTCTATATGTGTCTTCTCTGACCACACAATCCCCCCCACACATACTCAACACATTTACAGTTGTGTGCATACAAACACGTGCATTTCCCAAAATATCAACGTGAGGCTGCACAAAAATCAGAAGGTCTGAGTCAGTCTCTGCTCCCCCATCTCCATTAGCACCCACTCCTCTACAGCCCAGAAAAGCACTGCTATTCTAGATGGAGCTAAGTAAGACTAACTCCCGTTGGGGGCTGACTCTCCACAAGGCCAGCAAGTCTGGGGATGCAGTTCTGGTCAATGAGGGACAGAAGCTGAGCTCTCATGAAAAGTTATCCTGAGGATGGAGTGATATATAGAGGAAAGGCAGCTCAGGCTGAGCTGGATAGTGTCACATTTGGGAAGAGCCTGGGCGGCTATGATTGTCACATTGTGATTGTGAAAGTGACTAGCTCTGAATGACCAGACTCTGGGCTAGGCCTCACCACAAGGAAAGGTAGCTGTTAGCTAAGATCCATAGACAGCAGACAGGGCCTCTGGGTGTCTTCTTCCCTAGTGAATCTTCCTTCAAGCAGCCTGTTCTAAGGGGTGCCTCAAAGCCACGTGCCCTGGATCTTGGAGCCATCCATACCTGGAGTAGAGCTGGATCTCTGCTTCTAGGCACAATAGAACAAGCCTGTGGTCTAATCTCCAGTGTCATCATCTCAAAGCCATCTGTCCCAGAGGATAGACAGCAGAAGACAAAGACAAGGATGCCATTGGGGGTAGGTAAGCACACCCAGAATTCACTCTATACGTCCCTGGGTATCAAGATGTAAAACCCCTCATGGTTTAAGGTGAGAACCACGAAACAGAGCCCTCTGAGAGATCCATAATTCACACTCTTGTTAGCTGATGTCCCCTGCCCCTGACTGGCACATACTTGGAAAGGACATTCTCAAAAACCTAATCAGATGCAAAATGACACCCCCACTGTGGGAAAAATCAAGCACAGAATTCCTATGTGACCCAGCAACTTTTGTGGTATATATCTAAAGGACTAAACCAGTCTCAGACAGAATGACCTGGCCTTAAGGCATCCTCACATATATGCCACAACATGGCTGTTCCTTGGTACTACACTGAGTGACATTGCTTGGTCACAAGACATAGAGATACACACATCCGCACATTTCTTAGAGAGGAAATCAGAACACTGGCTTCCTGGCCAATCAAGGGAAGTGAGATCTGGCAGTTATTTTAATGGATGTAAATTTTCAGATGTGGAGAACAAAAGGTTCTAAAGACAGTTGTGGTGATGGTTGCCCAACAATGTGACTGCATTTAATCTACTGGAAAGTAGATCTAAAAACGACTTAAATAGTAAATCATATGCAGTGTATATTTTAGCACAATTTAAAGAATCGTAAGTGAAAACATAAGATATTTTCTTTCATAAATAAAAAAAAAAACAGTAATAAAACAAACAAGCAAGTAAAAACCTTACAAGCTACCTTGGAGTAACCTCAACTAGAAAAAAATAAAATCACAAGACTCAGGGGTTGTGGTGGTTTGAATAGGAATGGCCCCCATAGATTCATGTGTTTGGATGCTTGGCCTTATTGGAGGAGGTATGGCCTCATTAGAGGAAATGTGTCACCATGGAGGCTGGGCTTTGAAGTCTTAAATGCTAAAGCTGCACCCAGTGTAAAACACATCTAGTCTTCTGACTGCTTTGGGATCAAGATGTAGAACTCTTAGCTCCTTCTCCAGCGCCAAGTCTTTCTGTACAATGTCCTGCTTCCCACCATGGTGATAATGGACTGAACCTCTAAAACTGTAAGCCCCAGTTAAATGCTTTCTTTTATAAGACACTATGACTTTGGTCATGACTTCAATCTCAGCACTTGGGAGGCAAAGGCAGGCAGATTTCTGAGTTTGAGGTCAGCCTGGTCTAGAAAACAAGTTTAGGACAACCAGAGCTACACATAGAATCCCTGTCTGGAAAAACCAAAATAAATAGATAGATATAGAAGTTGGTCAGAACAAATGGAGGTCACCATGTCCATGAGGAAAACATACCTAATGTTATAAAACAGGCAAGTCTTCCTAAATAAATCTATAGTAGTACAGAATTCCAGACAATAATTGGAATTAGAGCTTTTCAAAAGAAAAAAAAAACCAACAGACTTCGAACTTTTTACACACACATACACATATACACACACACAATCCCTACAGAGGATATAATACAAGGAGAACAAATGTAAGATGCTGAAATCTCTGGTGAGTTTGTTGTACACGAACAAGATATGCACAGGACCACCCCTTAGCGCATGTACTCTTTACAAAGGGAATACTCAAACCCTAAGGCAGATGGAGACCAAGAACATTGTTCCTGTGGCTCTGTGATCTCTGTCGCCACTTTCCTCCCTAACATCAGTCACTCTCAAGTCTCCATCTTGACTGACAAACTGCTTGGTTTTGAACTTTCCCTTAATGGAATCTTACAGCACGCATGTTTTCCTGCCTAGCTTCTATCCCTCAACCTACCCACGCTACTGCCGGACAAGCCCCACGCACCCTGAAGTGTGCTACTCTAACACATGAAGCTACCTCCTCTTACATTTTCTTGTTCCCTGGCTATAAGCACAGGGTAGCTCCAACTTGGAGATGTTATCCAACACCATTCTAGCAGTTTCCTTTGAGTCCATGTTTAGGCATGAATTTTGTTGAGCATATATATTCCTAAGAGTGAATCTTCTGGGTAAAAAAAAAAAAAAAAAAAAAAAAAAAAACCGTTCAACGGGAACAGGGGATGCTTGTGTAGGGGGTATAAAGACAGCAGTTTTGCCCTACTAAGGATCAAAACAAATCCGAAAGCTACAGTAGTTATAAGGTACCCGTATTCACGCGTCCCTAATTCCACGGCGGCTCGTGTGCAGGATGCTCACACAGGCGCACAGCCGTCCACTCCACCAGTCAGCACAGATAACTCTCAGACCGGACTTCCCTGGCCAGATAACTGAGTGTCGCGGTCCTTTCAAGTATCATCACAGCCCAGGCCTGCAAGTACGGAGGAGACTGAGGGAGAAGGGGAAGAGAAGAGAGACGGCCCCTCCCCCACCGGCCCACTGGCTTTAAAGCGAGAACAAAGTGACCGGGATCAGAGTGTGCAGGCAGCGGCAGCGACGCGGCTGATTCATCCCTGCCGGATGTGTGAGGGGTCAGGCTGCGGGGAGCGGCGGCGGGGGCGCCTGGCCTGAACGCATGGCGACAAGTAACCTGCCTGGTCTTTGGGCAGAGGGAGACTGCCAGGACCACGTTCTTAACACAACCACAACATGACCCAGCCTGGGGCTGAGGGTCAGAGCCATCCCACACCTGCCTCCTGCTCCCTCCTAGGACATCCTATAGACAGAGCTCCAGAGTGACGCACAGGGACAAATGTCTGCCTATCCTCGTTCCTGCAGGGCCCTCATAAGCACACTGTGGCCAGAAGGGGCCTCTTTTGCATTACCCAGGTGACACCCTGCTGGTGACCCAGGCTTTCCCCTTCCCCTGTCCCGTAGCTAAGGAGACTCTAGGCAAGCCCCTAATTCTGAAATAGGGTCTGCTGCCACATTCCGTTCGTTGTGGGCCAGCGGGGTCCCGTGAGGATCTCAGGCTCTTGTGGGAAGCATGGCCCTTCACAAGACTATTCTGATGAGGTAGAGAAAACTGAGTCCTGAGATGCTCCCAGTCTGATGAGGGAGGTGCAGTTCCAAAAGGATAGGCTTTTAGCTAAATTTCCTCCAGATCTCCAAAGCCTTGGGGATCATGGAAAACAGGTCTCTTCTGCAAGTCTGGAGACAGGCCTGGAAGTCCACTTCCAAACAGATGCTGGAAAGCACTGGATGCAAATGCAAGAGACCACTGAGCTCCTCGGTATTGCTCACGGAAAGCGGAGCCAGGGCTGGAGTGGGGTGGGGCTGGAGGGCTCTTCAGCAGGGGTGGGGCAGTATCATGTCTGCCCAGCGGAAACTCTGGCCCCAACTAGCCCTGGCTTCAAACTCTGGCTATGGTTTTACCAGCTATGGCCTTGGGCAAGTTTCTTGTCTTCTTTGAAGGGAGGACAACGATGGATACGCCCATGGCGTAGGGCCTTGTGCACACGGAGCACTGCTCAAGCCGTGACAGCCGCATGTAATAAACGCCAACGAAAATCGTCCTTGTCCTGCGGCGCAGGGGGAGGTGCCAGGCGCTTTAATCGGAGTGTGTGTGTGAGGGGGTTGGGGGGGGGGGGGAATGCCAGCGCCAAGGGAAACTCGCCCAGGAGGAGGGGCAAGGCAGATGGGAAAAGGGTCCCGGGCCAGGTGGCCCGCGAGCCTTGGACGAAGCCTTGGCCTTTCTAAGCCTGCGTTTGTTCGGTGGCTGCAGCGGGAAGCCCGGTGGCGCCGGCGGAGCGGTGGCTTGATCGGTGGCTCTGCAGCCCAGCTGCCCCCACGCGGACCGGCCGAGGCCCCGGTCGGCCGAGCACCTGGGTAAACACGCGCAGCCTCGGCCCGCGGGGCTCCGGCGGCCCAGGGCGGCAGCGGCCACTTCAAAGCGCGGCGCGGCGGCGGGAGGCGAGCGGGCCGCCGGCCATCTGCTCCGCGTTAGTGCGCCGGCGGTGGGCGGGGACCGCGGTGCCCTGGCGACGCCACTTGCAGACTTCGCGCTCGCCGGTGGCGCCCGGAGCTGCTCACGCTAGTACCCAGTGCTGGTGCGTGCCGAGCGCTCTGCTAAGCTCGGGAAGCCTGGCTCATTCGGTTCACAAGCCTTTCCCTGCTGTGTCCCTCACCCCCACCCCCAGGAGCCCTGCCAGACATCCATTTCTCCATAAACCACTCTGTGCTGCATCCTGTTCCCCAGTTCATTTCCCTCAGTCCCCATCCTCACTCAAGGCAAGTCCCTCGCAAGCTCCTCCTCCCTTACCTTTTCTCTCCAAGACTTAGCCCTCCCTCTCTGCCCTGGACAAACTCCTACTCATCCCGCATCACCCCACTCAAAAGATTCCACTTTAAATGGTAGCGACTTCTTACTTTGCAAGGTCTCTGTGCTCCCACAGACTGGTACCTCCACTTGGAGCCTACCAGTTAGCTGCTGGATGCCTCTTGAAGTCTCTGTAAGCCTCCATTTTCTCATCTCAAAAATCTGTCCTGAAGTCCCAGGACAGCCGGGGAGGGCTACGCAGTGAAACCCTTTGTGAAAAAAAAAAAAAAAAAAAAAAAAAAAAAACCCAAACAAACAAAACAAAACAAATCTGTCCCGCTGGCTTGTGAGAAATAAAGAGTCTAAGAGTCTACTGTGAGCTGGACAGATGCACAGCAGTTTACACGCATTGCTCTTGTTAGTGACTTGGGTTTGAGCCCCAGCACCCACATGACTCCCAACCATCTGTAACTCCAGTTCCAGGGTATCTGACACCTTATTCTGACCTCTGCAGGCACCCATGGTGCACAGACACACATGCCGGCAAAATATTCATATACATAAACTAACTAAATAAATCCAAAACTGGTTTTTTTTTTGTTTGTTTTTAAAGCATCATTTGTAAAAACCCAGCCTAGTCTAACAGCTAGCAGGAGCTGCAGACGCTCAGTTCTCTGTGGAGCCCTCAGTCCTTAGGAACCAAAGCTTTGTCACCGAGCCTGAGCTGCCCTCCTGGCTTCTGACCTTCTGCTGGTTTCCACCCAACCCAGTAGGCTACTAACTATGAGCTTCCACCTGCTGAGGCAGACTACAGCTGTATCCTGGGCCCCTGTTCCAGGTGCAGAGAACTGAATGGGGCTCTTCCTCTTCCTGCAGTGACTGGTAAAGTGACAGCACAGCCAGGGACACCTGCCAGTCCATGTTGTATTCAGAGCAAGCTAAGGCTGGGTGGTCATGCCAGCTGTAACACCCAGGATGAAGGATGCTTCTGAGGGTAGAGCTTTTTGACCCAAGGGCAAGGAGCTGGGCCACTTGCCCAGAACTGGGAACAACAATTACCTTCAACCATGAGAGCCCACCAGACCTTCTTAGAACCCTGGAGCTCTAAGGGATCCATAGGGAGCAGAGCTAGGGACGTCTGTCTGAGAGGTACGCAGATGACAGGTGGCCAGAACCTTAAAAAGGCTAGTTACCCACATGTGTGGCAGACAGACAGCTAGACAACATGCAGAACCCTGGGGCCACAATCTTTACAGGGCCTAATTCACTTCCTGTCTGTCCACCGCTTCCTGCCAGTTTACAGACCCTGATGTAGTAGCCTAGTTCCTTGGTCAACCTGTGGGAAGGAACCTGGAAGATGAGGTGCTAGGAAATGGGTTGTGGGTGGTAAGAGTTGTAGAGGGTGAGAAATGCCTGATTTGGGTTCCAGTACTTCCTGCCTGAGCCCCTTACTAGCAAAAGCTCAATGGTAGGCTTCCTAAAGGAGGGACCACGGAAGGTAGAGTAAGAATAGAGTTTTGTGAATGTTCTCCACCATTCTGGGCACTCATTCCTTCATCTGGAGAGCCGGGTGCCACACCAGATAGAGCCAAGCATAGGATGTTCATTTGAATGCAGTTGTCTTAGGTCTGAACCCCAAGGCACCAGACGAAGTGAGAACTCAAAGGCACCATTGGCTTGTGCTCCCAGGAGAGACTGGCTAGGAAGTGGGGAAGGCCCTGGGAAGGGCAGGAACATTCCAGTGTGAGCCTAGATGCGTGACAGAACCTAATGATCCTTCAGGCTCTCTAGAGAGCCACTTGTCTCCATCCTGGATGAAGGAGGGGAGCTGGGCTGGTGTCAGAGAGGCCCTCAGACTACAGTGTGGACAAATGGGACTACGTGAAATCCAGCCATGGCCGGCCTGTGCTAACCTCTTAGCAGCTTCAGAAGTGGAACTGGATGTTCAGAACTGATGGGTGGATCTGAGAGAACCCATTGTGAACACACATGCCTGCAATCCCAACACTGAGGAGGTCAAGGCAGGGGGATCACCAACTTGAGCACAACCTGGAATGTGCAGCAAGATCTTTCAAAAAGGTAAACACAAGAGGATAGGAGGAGTCTGGACTAAGAGTAGTCTTGCCAACCCACTGCCAGTCTAAAAACCTCTCCTTTGACACCCAGACACACACACTTCTTGGAACAGCCTGGAAAGCGCCCCCTCAGGCAGACCGGGGTATAACATGTAAGGAGAACTTTAGATGGAAAACGGCCCCTTTTCCTTCTCAAAACCGAGGCCCTAAATTACTTCTTGAATGTGACCTCACCACTTGCTAGCTGAGTGTGTCTGGGAGGTAAGTCCCTTTCTGAGCCTCAACTTCTGCAACAGTAGAATGGGGCACGTAAAGGCGTTTGAACACGCTTATTCATTTCACAGCGGTGAAGACTTTAAACTCCTCACTCAGCCACTGAAGCTAGCTAGCACTGGGCCCCACCCCTGGCACCTAACTCTGTAAATAGTAGCTATTTTGATTTTGCCTCCGGCATTTTTCTGCCCAAACGCTAGCTCTGGAGTAGACTTTGATTTTAGAGTCCGAACCGTCACTTCCCCTTTGGTGTCCCTCCTAGGAGACCCCAGCAGGCCCCGATTTCCCCTTCTGGCTTCCAGGCTTCTGCTCCACTGAGGACAGCCCGCTCGCCTCCCCTCCCCCAAGCCGGTCACTTCCCCAAGGAGAGAAAGGGTTGGATCACAGAGTGTCCCTTCTACCGGTTGTTCAAAGCTGCCGCCAGCCCCCGCACGGCCGGCTTGATTTGTTTCTTATCTTTAATTTTGTTTTAATCGGGTAGATCCCCTCCGGTTACTTTTCCCCAGAATCTTACGGCATCTTTGGAGCGGGCAACAAAAGCATTCTTTTTGGAGCCCGCAGGGGGCCAGGGCAGAACCACTTCAAAGAGAACGCAAAGCAGCGAGTCCCGTCATTGTCCTCCCTGCGTGCCTGCCCCCCAGCGTCCTGAGGCCGCCCTGAATAGGCAGGTACAAAGGCCACACGTTCAAAGTGGGCACCACACGCTCCATCAGAAGGCCAGCTTTGCCAGTCGCCAGTTTGCCTTCATCCTCACATACACAGGTCTCCCGCTAGGGAGGGAGCAGGCCTTGAAGTGGGGGCTCGCTTGCTTGCTCGCTTGCTCTCTCTCTCTCTCTCTCTCTCTCTCTCTCTCTCTCTCTCTCTCTCTTTCTCTCTCTCTGTCCCTCCCTCCTTCCCTCCCTCCCTTTCACCCTCCCTCCTTCCTCTTTTTCTCCCTCCCTGACCACAATTTATGATGCATTTTGAAGTGGCCCCTTTCGTTCAGCATCTCAGCGGAGCGGGCAGGTGCAGCCTACAGGGTGCCACCTGCTAGGAGCCTGGGCAGCTCTGGGTTCTGAGAAGCAGTTGAGTAACTCAGCTCAGAGAGGCAAGTTCTTCTGGTAACAGTGCTCTGAGACTTCCTAAGTAGGAAGCTAACTAGAACAGCCAACTCAAAGTTTTTCTAGATTTTTTTTTAAGATGTAGGAGTGTTTTGCCTGCATGTGTGTATGGGCATCACCTAGATGCCTGGTACCCAAGGAAGTTAGAAGAGGGAGTTGGATTCTGAAACTGGATGAGGATATCCGAGGTAGATGGTTGTGAGTCCCTACATGTATGCTGGCCCTGTGCAAGAGCAGCCAGTACTGAGCCTCCTCTCCAACCCCAACCCAACTAACTCCGTTCTGTAGAAAAGAAAACCGAGGCCTGAGAGTCGTCAGCTACTTGCCTTGGGCCCCACAGCAAGGCTGGGCAGGACTGAGTGTGTGCTTGTTTAATTTCCTGCATTTCAGGGAAGATACAGAGGCATCAAGCTGCCTGGAGGTCACCAAGTCACCAGGACAAAATGCTCCAAATTAGGGAGAGCACGTAAGACTGGCATTCACAGGCTGGCTCTGAACACAATTTGCAGGGATAACAGCAGTGTAGTCATAACGCTGTCTTTTGTAAGAATTAGGTGCTACATGTTCCCAGAATTAGGTGCTACATGTTCCCCCACTGGATCCAGTGTCTGACTTGATCCAGTATTCTCCATCTGAGGGAGGAGATGGGGGGAGGCTCAGGGAAGTTAAGTAGCTTGCCCAGAGTCACATTGGCAGTTAGTGATACATTTAATAGGACATTGGACATTACATGGCATTTGCCTTGAGTCCTGGTCCTTCTCATAGGCATGAGACAGCATCTTAGGATCAGATCCTTTGGGGTATAGAATGTGAGGTAAAAATCATAACTGCCCATGCTGAATAGGAGAGTCTGCAGTGAGGAGCTTAGTGCCATCCCTGGCTTTGCATGCAGAAGCGCCAGGGAAACGAAGATCACAGGGCTGTCTCTGTCCTCAGAAGGCTCAGAGACCAGGGCAAGAAAGGGAGATGCCAGACAGCTGCAACCTTGTCACGTTACCACTGGAGTTCAGCCTGAACAGGATTCAAATTCTACCTTGCGGCCTACTCATGGCCTTATCTGTCACCTGCCACATGGAAGGAGTGGTGTCCAGCTTGCAAGAAGAGCCTCAGCGGCCCCGCTGTCTGAAGCTGGCTCCAGAGCTGGCACAGCTGCCGCTGCCTGATCGCAGTCAAGAATACAGAACAAAGAAAAGGGGACCCAGCCAAGGCCAGGTTGTACATCAAGCCTGTAGCCTGGATAGTCTGGATGGGAGCTGCCAACCCAGGCAGGGTTCTGACCGTGACGCCGCAAAGGGAAGAGTGAGGTACGAGCAGCCAACAGCTGAATAAGGCTGGTCCTGAAGACAGTTCTGGAAAGAAACCTACCCCAGCTCCAGGAAAGGCAAGAGAGGCAGGGTCTCAGCCTGGAAGTAGAATAGGCTTGGAGAAGACCAAGGTGGCCAAGGGTGCTAGGCCCAGTCTCATTTGCCTGGACTTGGGTCTCACCTCTACCAACCCACAAAGCCCCTCCCAGATGCTCAGTTTCCCTTGCCTGTGGAATGGGCGGGGGTGGGGGTGTGGGGGGGATGATCTGGTTTGCAGGAGTGTTTGATCTGTTCTTCAAAAGGCCTGGAAAGCAGAGCCTGCCAGGGGACTAGTAGCCTGGACACCTGTCCCCTGAGTTGGCACTGATTGGATTCTTGCTTAAAGGTCTGTTGGAAAACAGGTGCGGTGGCTTTGAAAAACCAGCTTGAGAAACGGAACTTAATGGATTGAGCAATCTATGCAGTGTGTGGTCTGATGGGATGGCCTGCGGGAGCTTTTAGCTCTTCCAGCACAGAGAACCCTAGGGACAAGGAGTGAGTGGCAGGCTCACCCAGTGCTTAAGCAGTAACCCTGGTTTTAAGGTGTTGACACCGCTAAAAATCTTCCATGTCTCTTTCTACAGAGTGAAGCAGCCACTAGGACCCCCCCAGCCACACCCCCAAGCCCTTCATTCATCCACAAAGGCAGTGTCCTCGGGCACAGAAACATCCATATTGCCCCAAACCAGGCCAAGTTCTGCAGGCAAATGTCAAGAAAGGGCTCAGGAGATGGCTCAGCAATTAAGAGCAGGGGACCCCCCCCCCCCACCGCAGAGGACCTGGGTTCAGTTCCCAGCCACGACATGGAGATTCACAACCATCTGTAACTCCAGTCCCAGGGAATCAATGCTCTCTTCTGACCTCTATGGGCACCAGGCATGCACGCACGTATGTAAAAAGGCAAACTCTCATACATATAAAAATCAACACAAATCATTTTAAAAGTTTTAAAAACTGTCAAGAAAAATGTGGGCAATTGATCATATTGTGCACTTGCTGCATGCTAGGAATCATTTGAGGATCCTCTGTCTATACCATGCTGCGCCCCCTCAGGAGATGCTGGCAGGTATGGCCATGAGCATATGGGGTCTCAGGGAAGTGGCCAGATTGAAGCAGAACCCCAATACCTGTGGCAAAGCAGGGCTCTGAAGCTGTACTGTATAGCTGAGGTGAATGTCTTCTGAAGGAGGCAAGGTCCTACTAACTGCTCTCAACACAGAAAGGACCCAGGGTCTGAGGGGTTTCTCTACCGTTGTGCATGTTCTGCTAACTGCATGGTAGTGGCACTTACCACTACCAACCCAATGCAGCTTCCTCTTTCCATCGTGACAAGAGAGAGAGAGAGAGAGAGAGAGAGAGAGAGAGAGAGAGAGAGAGAGAGGAGAGAGAGAGCGAGCAGGTGCACGCACCCAGCCATTTGGACTCCACCACTTCCAGATCAGCTTGTTTCCTGGGCTCTGGTGTAAACAGTGACATGCAAATGTAGCCCGAAGGGCTGTAATAAACACTCACTCGATGCTTTTTTCCTTTTCAAATCATCTCTTAGAGCCCTTTCATGCTAATGTCTAGGAGATGTGACATTAGGAAAATCGCTTTGACATGCTAAGGGGCTCCAAGATTAACAAAAAAAAAAAAAAAAAAAGGAGAAAAAAAAAAAAAAAGAAAGGACAAGATAAAGCTTTCGGAAGACCTATTGCAGAGGAATTACCCGCCTTTGAAAGTGTTCCAAGGTTGGTGCCCGCTGCTGCTTGTTGGCATACATTTAAATGAGTACTACAAAAGCCTGCACTCAATTCCACTTGAATGAAAGCTCTAGCCGCCAGCGTGGGCACAGGGAGGGTGGCCAGGCTTTGGGGAAAGTGAGGGTAGGCCTGGAGGGGGCTTCCTGTCCTGAAAGCGAACGGGAACAGACTCTGGCACACGTCCAGAATGAATATGTCAAGGTCAGGCGTGACCAGCACCCCTGGTCACGCGAACCACCCAGCCTGCTCCAGCTGCTGGCCCCACCCATTGTTCTAATCCTTTTGGTTGGGGGACAGGGGAGAGGCCTTGCTATGTTGCTCAGGCTGGCCTTAAATTCTTGAATTCACAGGGTAGGGAGTCCCCTCTTCTCAACCTCCAAAGCAACTAGAACTTGGGGGGGGGGGCATTACCACACCTAGCTTTTCCTGGCTTCTTCCTTCTGTGACTGACTAACCCCTCTGGGGCTCTCTTTGAAATGTCAGTAAGGAGAGAACTCGGGGGATTTGGTGAACCTGGAGACTGGTTAGTGCTCACTGATGCTTGGTGACTGCTGGGGAGCTCCTGGCTGAAGCCTGTGGTCCCGTGGAGTCTTGCTGAAGTCTGCAATGGAGGGAGGAGTTTGAGAAAAGACCACCACATCAGAGGAGGTAGAAATGTCACCCAGGAAATGGCCAAGACCCCGGCCAGGTACAGGTTCCAGTGTACCTCAACTGAGAACACGAATGGGGTCACAGCTATTCCTGCTAAAAGCTTGTGTCACTTCTTTTCAGTTCAGGGCCCATCTGACATTGCAAGGGATGGGCAATATATGTGGTAGAACTCCCTGGTGAAGAGGCTGAAGAACAATGACTGGCTTGTCCTGCGATCACCATCTTCACGCAGGAAAGGCTAAGAACCAGGTAGCTGTGCAGCCCGTGAAGTTAGATACCCCAGAAGGCCTGGAGCTCACTGAACATGTGCTGCCACCGAGTCCACAGTAGGAGGTAGGTGAAACTGGAGTTTGATGTCGGGATGGAGCTGATGGAGGGTGGTGGCATCAGTGATGGGGATGCTTGCTCAGGAAGAAGGGAAGGCAGGCTTTTCATCCAGGCCACCCGCTGGAAGGCACAGCCCCTCACACACACACTCAGATGTGCGTCTCCTAGGTGATTCCAAATCTCATCAAGTTGACAATCAAGACCTGTCATCACACACGGCACACCGGGCACACTGTGCATGTCACTCCTTACTACAAGAATGTCCCGGGCTTTCCTATCAAGGACAGAACCATTCGTTGACCAGCTTCTAAACAATTTCTGTCACAAAGGGTATCCACAGCCCACTACACTGGTTTTCTCATTGTAAAGATTAACACTGTTCCCTTTGGGGAAAATGCTCTGTCACCCCTAAAACTTCAGTTCAACACAGTAAAGATAGCCCAGTGATGAGACCTTTGGGCAAGCTCCCTGCGTGGCTGACTGCAACCCCATTTTCTTCAGTCATAGATTTTAAAAAGACCATAAAGGACCTCGCCAAAGGTTCAAGTGGTATCAGTTAGGGTTTCTATTGCTGTGATAAAATACCACAACCAAAAGCAACTGGGGTGGGGGAACACCATTTCACATCAAGGGAAGTCAAGGCAAGAACTCAAGCTAGGCAGGAACCTGGAGGCAGGAACTGAAGCATAAGCCATAGATATTAGCATTCCTTCTAGGCTCCGCCCCACAGTTACCTGGCAACATCCAGGTATGCCTGACTCAGTATAAAAGGGGCTGTTTGCTCCCTCCTCTCTCTCTTAGCCTCTTATTCTCTTACTCTCAATCCCTTTCTCCCTCTTTTCCTTTTCTCTTCCCCCCATGTGTTTCTCTCTCTCTCTCTCTCTCTCTCTCTCTCTCTCTCTTTCTCTCTCTCTGTTTCTACTCCCTTCCCAACTGTCTTTCCCATGCCCTAAATAAACTCTATTCTATACTAAACCCATTGTATGGCTGGTATCTTAGGGGGAGGGATGTCTCAGCATAGGCCCCCAGAGGCACCCCTCCACCTCACCATACCGTACCTCTATCAACATAATCCTGGCTCTTCTTTCTTTTTATAAAACACAACAATGGAGAATCACTGTTCTTTGGACTTACGAGACCACCAGCCCAGAGGTGGCACCTCCCACAGTGAGCACGGCTCTCCCACATCAAACCACCAATCAAGAAAATGCACCACAGGCTTGCCCACAAGCCAATTTGCTGGGAGCATTTTGTCAGTTGAGGTTCCCTCGTCCCCAGATGCCTCTAGCTTGAGTCAAGCTGATGTACAACGAATAGACAGGACAGGAGGAGGGACACCACTTCTCCTGACTTTCTGTCAAGTCTAATCCCCATGGCTGCACATCACCACAGAGGAGGTGGGGAGAGCCACTTAACTGAGGTCTGAGTAGGGAAAGGAAGACTATTCAAGGAAAACAAGAAAACAGACTGAGAGGAATCAGGTGACCTGGGAGAAGAGACAGCAAGGTAGCCACAGCGAGATGTGGTCTGCTCCCTGGAGCTCAGCTTTACACCACATCAACAGCACAATCACCATGGCAATCATCATGTGTTGAGCTCCGAGTGCTATAGGATTCTGGGTACCAAAATCTGCTGATGCCCAGGTCTCACCTATAGAACACCATCCTATCTGCTCAGAGCCTGCATACATCTCCCAGAGAAGCCAACTCAGCTCTGGATGACTTATAACACCAGATGTAACTAACATAAGCATTAAGAGGACAGTTGCTATACTACATTGTTTAGGAGCTGGCTTCTTAAACTGTGGGCTGAGATCCTATACAGAAACACATAGCTAATGTGGGGGGGGTCACAAAAAATTTCTAATAACAGTCAAGGATATATAAATGACCCAAAAATTAATTCTAAATCAAATGTGTGGGGGAAAGAGATGGAGAGGTAGGTAAAGGTCTTGCACATAAGAACCCAAGTTCAGATCCCCAACATCCATGTAAAAAGCCAGGCATGACGGTATGTGTTGGTAACTCCAGTACAAGCAGGTAGAGATGGGCAGATGCAGAGGGCTTGCTGGCCAGGCAGCCTAGTTAAAACAGCAAGTTTCAGACTCAATTAAAAAAAAAAAAAAAAGGCAGAGAGGGATTGAAAGAGACATTCCAATGTCAACTACTGGCTTCCACACATGCTAGTGTGGATGGGCACACCCATGCACACGAAACTTCATATATGCAGACAACACACGGAGAGATGAGCTTTTCAACCATCCGAGCTGTTTCATGCAGTGCTTGCTCCCGTTGCCATGTATGACCATGCAGCAGCCTTGGCTCTCAGCACATGAAATACATAGTCCCCCCAGTGTGCGCCATCACGCCGTATAACACCAACACACACCGCCTGGAACACATTGGCCCAGATCTGAGGCTACCGTGTGCTACTAACTGGAGTGTTTTCACTGTCCATGGTGAGTTTCCCACCTTCATGGAAATAGAATGGTTGTATTGTGGAGAACAAAGAGTAGCCCACTGTCACTTCTCAGCATGCAGGAGATTAGTCTATCTTTGGATTGTATTATGCTAGAATGTTTGATTTTTAAAACTGCTATTTAAGGTGCTTAGTTGAACTTCAGGTTTTTTTTTAAAAAAAATTGTTTAGTAGGGCCTGAAGTGATGGCTCAGGGGTTAAAATGTTTCTTGTGCAAATATGAGAACCCCAGCACCCATGTAAAAACAACAACAACAACAACACTAGGTGTCTTAGTTACTTTTCTATTGCTGTAAAGAGGCACCATGGCCATAGTTGCTTAGAGAAGAAAGCATCTAACTGGGGGCTTGGTTACAGTTTCAGAGGGTTAGTCCATGATCATCACAGTGAGAAAGGTGGCAGCAGCAGACAGGCAGGCGTGGCCCTGGAGATGAGAGCTTACATTCTCATCTGAAGGCTGTAGACTGAGAAAGAGAGAGAGAGAGAGAGAGAGAGAGAGAGAGAGAGAGAGAGGGAGGAGAGAGAGAAGAGAGAGAGGAGAGAGAGAGGAGAGAGAGAAGAGAGAGAGAGAGAGAGAGAGAGAGAGAGAGAGAGAGAGAGAGAGAGAGAGAGAATTAGAGGATTGGGCCTGGCATGGCTTTTGAGACCTCAAAGCCCACCCCAGTGACACACCTCCTCCGGCAAGGCCACCCCTCCAATCCTTTCTAAACAGAATACCAATTGGGAAGCAGACATTCAAATATATGAATATATGGAGGCCACTCTCATTCAAACCACCACTTGGAATGGGGCATGCTCCTGTAATCTAGTGATGGGGTGGAGACAAGAGACTCTTGGGGCTCAGTAAGCCAGCCAGTCTAACTGATCTGTGAAGTCCAGGTTTGGTGAGAGACCCTGTCTCAGAAAATAAGGAAGTGAGGAAGGAAATGAGGAAGTTCCTCAACTTAGAGCTGTCCTCAGTACCTGTGTGTGCACACGCGCATACACACACACACACCATGTGCATATAACACACACATTGACAAATTGTTAAATGAATTTTAGCCTGGAATTAAGACAGAGTTTTCAATCATTTCTGAGATGGCCCTAAACATCCTTTTGATATTTCATAGTATATACTATGCATTGATGATTATAAAAATCTGAATATTGAATATTAGTCAATTCTGAAATATGTTGACTATATTACATCCTCCAGTATCAAATGGCCAGCCAAAAGATTTTTTTCTTAATGTCAAATAAACAAGCACATCCATCCCACCAGTGTGCAGAATTGTCTTTGTCCTTAACAAATGGTAAATTACCTTTATATCAAAGAATTGTTTTAAAATAAATTTCTTATAATTTATTATCAGTAAACTCTTTCTATATGTCTGAGGTTGTGGGAATTTTCTCAGGAGATGGGTCCCAAGTAGACAAACTTTAAGAAACCCTGGGTTAGGGAACAGTAATGTGCACAGCACAGGGGCAACCTTTTTCTATTTTCCACCCTCAGCAGGTTGAATCCAGGCTGTAACAGGAAGGGATACTGTACCCGTCGGCCTCTGAGGCTGCGGGATGAGTGAGACACAAGCTTGCTGTCTCTAGAAGGATGCAGCTGCATGCTGGACAAGAGAGCAGCCACACCCAGCCCTCAATGACATCGGACAGCCCTTGGACAACGCGTGTGCTGTGGGTGGCCGGAGCTCCCAGGGGGACAAAGAGTCTGGGGCCAACTCTAGTAGATGAGGGATGAGGGATGTAAGTGACCAGATGGAAGGGCCTCAGAGCGTCAGGGTTTCTGTCTGTGTGAGTGAACAACAGGTGTGGGGGAGAGCATAGTTGACACCATTGGATCATTTCTTTAGGGGCCAGTTCCTCTCCCACCCTTAGTGCCACAAAGACCAAAGTATTGATATCTCCAGGGAAAGGCCCTGAGCCTGTGACTGACAAGAATTGATCTATCTACAGGGACACAAGGCACCTCAGAGCTATGTGTTCCACATTGTTCCAGAGTTCCCCTGTGTGAGGAAATGCTCCAGTGGCCCCCTGTGGTACCTAGCTTGACAAGGTCCTTGTCATCTCCTTCCTTCCTGCCTGGGTCTCACTAGCCTACATCTGAGATCTTCTTGTATTTCTGTCATTGTCACAGGAGAGATTTTTGGCAGTAACAATGTCTAAACGTATCCCTTCATCACCCTGGCCCAAACTATCTGCAGATTCTGCAGATTCTCAGAGCAATGAGCTCAGTCCCCATCAGAAGAGGAAAAGGACCCTCAGCTCGCTTGCTGTCTTGGCTCCCCAGAACCATCTCCTGGCCCCATTGTTCAGAGTTCCTTCTGAGAACAATATAATGCAGGCTGGGATTTGAGGTGGTGGGAGCTAGGTGAACCCAAGCAAATCTGGCCCTCCGCATTCCTAAAATGTAGACGGGTATAGTCAAAAACACACAAGAACAGTTGAAAACACTCGGAAGCATCTAATAAAGTCAGCTGCATGGTGTGTAGTGGGCAAGTAGTTTCATCACAACAGAAAATGAACTAAGAGGGCTGGAGAGATGGCTCAGAGGTTAGGAGCACTGGCTGTTCTTCCAGAGGTCCTGAGTTCAATTCCCAGCAACCACATGGTGGCTCACAACCATCTGTAATGGGGATCCGATGCCCTCTTCTGGTGTGTCTGAAGACATCTGAAGACAGCTAACTCACATATATGAAATAAATAAATAAGAAAATGAACTAAGAATAGTGGTGGGCTCTGAGCTGGAGCATTGGAATGACCAGAGGGGTCCTGAGCTGTCTGGCCTTGGGACACAGGGTATGAAGCTTTAGTCCTGACGAGTCTCCCCAGAAGTGTGCTAAAGGCAGGCTCTTGACACGGAGCTTATGGTGAGCTGATCTTAGGGAACATGGGTAGGAAGGAAACAGAAAGGGAAGAAAGCCCCTGGCTGCATTAAAAATGAGCAGACAGGGTTTGAGAGGTGGCCCAACAGTGAAAAGCATGGTAACTCACCATCACTTGTAACTCAGGTTCCAGGGGATCTGATGCCCTCCTCTGGTTTCTGAGGGCAGCAGACATGTACATGATGCACAGACATACATGCAGACAGAACACTCTTACACATAAGACTAAAAATAATTCTTTAAAATGAGCAGACAAGCCAGCCCTGGAGGATACACACTTGACATCCTAGCTACTCAAGAGCCTGAGGCAGGAGGGTGGGAAGTTCAAGGCTAGCCTGCACTACAGAGTGAAATCAGAAGCATCCTGAGAAACTTAGTGAGATTCCGACTCAAAATGAGGAATGAAAAGAGGACATAGTTTGTGGAGGCATGGGCGCCTGGGTCAAGTGCCTGGGTGGAGGTGGGGCGATAGACACTCTCCAAGCAGAAAGGCAGAAAAGCCAACACACATTGGTTGATGTCTACTCCCAGGTATGTTTGCTCCCCTCTGTTTTTTGCTGCCAAAGAAAGCATTCAGAAGGATCAACAGGCATTGCTGGAGGCTCTGGGTCAGCCTGAGCAAAAGCAGCACAGGGAAGTTGTAGCAGAGCCCAGGCTCACTCATTACCCTGTAGCAGTCACCAGCCTGCCCTAAAGTCGGGGCCAAGGGAAGCTTCCTGTGTGGGCAGCAGCTGCAATGTTCCCCTGTCAACGCCATCACCAATCTCAGAGAGAAGGCTTTTCCTGTCTGCAACGGGGCTTACACCCTGCTTTGTCCACCTTGGCTGTTTTTCTCTTCCCTGATCTCGGCTTCTATGGGGAAAGAAAAGAAAGAAACCTCCACACCACAAAATAATCCAGGCCCTTTCTACATTATGACAGAGAACAGCCATTCCCACCACCACCACCCCTGCCCCCTACCTGTTCCAGACTCTGGAGCAAGGCTCAGAGCCTGGCTACCTCTTTGCTGGTTTGATGAACAAAATCCCACTAGAGGGGGTGGGGTGTGGAAGCTGGCCCTCTGACATCCTGCACTGTGCCCGCACTCTGCCCCCAGGCACCATTATTGTAGACAAGGAAAAACAGGGAGGAAGCCCTTCTTCTGATCTTCAGTAGGAAGAGAGGTCTCCAATTTGGGGAATTTACAGAGCATGGATTGGCAGAATCCCAAGACCACCTTGTAGCCAGGATTCTTAGGGGAAAAAAAATCCGATGAATAAAATACTTGCCAGACAAACCCCGAATAAAGGGACCCTGGGTTGTGGAGGCACACAGGGTTCACTGGCAAGAAGGGGTACAGGACTTTTCTCCAGGGCACTGTAGAATCCCTGTGCCGTGTGGGGTATGTACTGTTTTACAGCCTGGGTTCCTGGTGATATGCACGTGGATCGTACTCTCCCATCTTCCCTGCAGTGGCTTCCAGCCAGAGAGCAGCTTGGGCTTGCTCACAGGTGGACATGTTGCATCGGATCCGGCGCCATGAACCTTTTACACAGAGAAAACCTGGGTCTACCTTTGCTCTTTCTTCTCTTGGATTTGGGAGGCTCCTCAGTGCAGTGGGCATGAATGTCTGCTGTTATACACATGCAGTCATCATTTCTGGGTCAATCTCTGATGTCATCTTTAGCTTTGTCTCAGGCTTCACCTCTGAGTCTCTCTCTCTGATGTCTTTTGTCACATGGAAACAATTTACCTTGACCCTAAGGCTAAGTTCTCTTCTGCTCCAACCTAGAGGCCACGCATATTCATGAATGATTATCTGGAACCCTATCACAGATGCAGAGAGTCCCAACCAGCCTTTGGAGACATCTAAGGGATAATGGAACCACAGACAACACCACAGGACTTAGGGGACTCAAAAATAACCATCTATAGTGATACCTTGCCAAAGAGCATGCTGGGAACTTCTGTGGGGCAGGGGAAAGAGGCTTCTAAATCCAAGCTACCTGACAGTCTGTGACCCAAAAGCAGATGTCACACATGACTTACCCAAATATATTTACAAGATTCTGCCAAGAAGAGAGTGGAAGAGACTGGTAGAGGGTGACCAACTGGCTAACAGTGTCTGCTGAGCTCCTAGGGCTCGGACAGGGTTCTGCCTCCAGCTGGAGCTAGAGAGAGGGCCCAGCTGTTGGGAGCATTGGCTGGTCTTCTAAAGGACCTGGGCCCAGTTCCCAGCACACACAACAGCTCACAACTGTCTGTAACTCCAGTTCCAGGGGATCTGGCACCTTTAGACAGACAGACATGCAGGCAAAACACGAATGCACATGAATAAATCTTTGGAAGGAAGGAAGGAAGGAAGGAAGGAAGGAAGGAAGGAAGGAAGGAAGGAAGGAAGGAGAGGAGGAGGAGGAGGAGGAGGAAAAGAAGGAGAAGTAGTAGAAGAAGAACTAGTAGAAGAACAAGAAGAAGAAGAAGAAGAAGAAGAAGAAGAAGAAGAAGAAGAAGAAGAAGAGCTAGTAGAAGAACTAGTAGAAGAAGAAAGAAAGAAAGAAAGAAAGAAAGAAAGAAAGAAAGAAAGAAAGAAAGAAAGAGTGGGGAAATGTCTACAGTAGTGGTGGCCTCTACCTGCCTGTCCAGCCCTGTTCCTGCACTAAGTTTCTTGATCTCTCTAGGCCTTCCTCGCCTCTGTCATTTGTAAAAGGAGTTAATTCCAGCATTTCTTGCTAGCATTGCTCTTAGGGTGGAATTACTAATGCCTGCAGCACAAGCCTACATGTGCAAACTGTGCACAATTGCTCTGTGCAGTCTGTGCAGTAACACTTCTGCTCAAGGCCCAGGGAGTCAGGAACAGCCAAGTGATGTAAAGAATCCTGTGGTGTCTCAGAGAGAGGGAGTTTTGATGTGGGGGTGGGGGTCTAAAGAAGGCCTCTTAGGAGGCTGATAAAAAATGCACATCTTTATTCGCTTCTAAAAATTATTGTCATTGTTGTTTTAAGTAGTACACAAAATAGTGCAGTTTATTAATAGTTTAATGTATGTGTGCCATTGAATTTTGTTCACTGTGCGCACACACGTGGAGTTGATCTGTGCCTTCCATCCTGATCAGAAAAGGTCTCTTTTTCCCAAACTGTGTTCACCAGGCTAGCTGGCCTGCAAGCTTGGCTGGGTTCTCCTGATTCTGCCTCTACCTCCAAGTAAGGCTGTGCTGGCATTAATGGACTCGTGTTACGTACTGCACAGTGCAGACATGGCCTCTGAGGACCTGAACTCCCGGCAATCTTATACAGCAAGCACTGTACACAGAGCCATCTCACCAGCCCTCATCCACTCGCTCTTCACCTTGTCTGCGCTTGCCCTTAGCCTCTGTTCTCTGCTACCTCTCCAAGCTGTTCAGACCCAAACTTGCTAGCTATGTGAAGCTGAAGAAAACAGTCCACCCCGAGAGGTTATCAATGAATCTCCCTTGTGACTCTTGGGACTTTTGTTTTCTTGTTTTGTTTTTTTTTTGTTTTGTTTTGTTTTTTTTTGTTTTTTTTTCATTTTTCTAGACAGGGATTCTCTGTGTAGCCCTGGCTGTCCTGGAACTCACTTTGTAGACCAGCCTGGCCCCAGAGATCCATCAGACTCTACCTCCTGAGCGCTGGGATTAAGGGCATGTGGGTCACACTGGGCTTTGAGACCTGAGAGTCTTCCCAACTCCAGTTGGTACCTCAAGGAATCTCTGCAGCTATACTAATTCACCCTAAAGCAAATAGTACATGGTTTCCATCTTGCTTCCTTTCCCAGAACTTCCACCCTTGGAGCCACTTAAGCTCTTTAAGATTTGTCTAATCTCCGTTTTACCCTAAAAGACACAAAGTCTCAGAGAGGTTAAGTGAAGACTAGCTTAGTATTATGCAAAGGTTAAAGGCAGAACCAGACCTCCAGACTCTTTCCCAGGACATCATTCAATCCTTTACACCTGGAAAGGTAAGGCCAACACACCCTGCGTTGGAATCTTCACCCTCCAGAGCTGTTGGGAACACTGATGGGGGAGACCAAGGATGGGTGAAGATTCCGAGGCCAATACCCACACGAGCAATTCCAAGCAATCGCCTATCCCACCACCAACCCCACTGATACATATTTTATGGGGCCGTTCTTCTTCCTCACAAACGATGTCATTAATCTGCTCCCTGGCTGTGCAGAATAACATCCCTCAGGAGCAGCCCGCTTTCTGAATATTTTATCAGCCCTCATTTCTTCTCCCCAAACTAATATATATTTACACAGTCTACCTCCTGCGGGGGGACCATATTGTTTTCTCTCAGTGCCGCAGAACTTAGACACGGAATTGCGAAGAAGTAAAAAAGTATATGCCTGGCTCTTGATGTTGAAAGTGAAAGCCAACCAATCATCTATCAAGCTGCGAGGGAAGCCAAGAGGAAGATTTGCATATGGTAAAAACAAAAGAAAAGGAAGAACAAAACCGAGTAAGGCCCCACTGAGGAAGGGAGGGAGGGACAGAGGAAGAGCCTCTCTCTTCCTAAGGGGAGCCAGTGCGTCTCTGCCCCATCTTTACTTCATTTGGCAAATCCCAGCAGTGGGGAAAGCAAATAGCTATTTTGTTAGCGAGGTCAAAAACTTCCTACTTGGAGATCCAAGCTGGAGAAACTCAAGTTCTTGCAAAGTTTTACAATGCCATTTTTATTGTCATGGAATATTTATTACAGTGGGGATTTGAACACCTGTGTGGCCCTTTGCTTCCTCTTGAATTATTTTCTTCTGAGGCTCATGAGAGTGGAAAGGCAGAAACTGTGACCTCTCAGGCCCCCAATTCACCAAGATGGAAAACAGACCCAGACAGGTAAAGCACTTTCTGGTGTCTGGGTGTCAGACAGGGGTTGCTGCTTTTAAACAGTAGTTCCCAAGGTGTCTTTTAGGGAAAGAAGTCCCTCCCAGTGGCCACACTATTTGAAAGAGTGGGGAGGGTGCTGAAGGCAAGCTCAAAGGTGAGTGTGTTAGCGTCTTTGCATTACTCTGGAGCTGGTGAGGAAGTTTGGCTTGGATCACTGTTAGTATTCTGTCTCATCTAACACCACTTAACAATCACGGTTTGGGTGTTTTGGTTAACAGTCTGAGATGACATGGCAAGGATTTGGGAAAATTCTCTACCTGAGGGGTTTTCTAGAAAAAGGTGGCAAAACAGAGTTTAACTGCCCCTTTGGTAGGTGGCCTTTCTTCTTCTACAACTGCCAGTCTTCAACCAAGTCCACAGTGCATAAGTTTCTGCAGCTGGTTTTAGGGAGAAAGAATTCGCAACCAAATTCTTTCTGGTTCAGAATGGAGAAAAGATGGGGCTGGGGAGGTGGATCCATGGTTAAGAGCACTTGTTGTTCTTGCAGAGGACCCGGGTTCAGTTCCCAGCACCCACATGGTGGTTCAACAATGATCTGTAACTCCAGTTTCAATATGGCTGAGTCTTTTTCTGACCCCCAATGGTACCAGGCAACAGCACATGGTGCACAGACATTCATGCAGGCAAAACACACACACAATAAAATGAATAATGAATAAATCCAAGATGGATTAAGGCTGTCATGAAGGAGCGATAGCAAGGACTGACAGAAAGAAGTGACTGGGGACTGGAGAGATGGCTCAGCGGTTAAGAGCACTGACTGCTCTTCCAGAGGTCCTGAGTTCAATTCCCAGCAACCACATGGTGGCTTACAACCATCTGTAATAGAATCTGATACCTTCTTATGGTATGTCTGAAGAGAATGACAGTGTACTTACATACATAAGATAAACAAATCTAGAGGAAGAGGGGGAGGAGCAGGAGGAGGAGGAGGAAGAGGTGGAAGTGACACTTTCATTAGAAATCTCACAAGAATCTCACCCCTCCCCCTGCAAAGAATCTCACCCCTCCCCTGCAAATATACAGTATCCTGGCCCTTATCCATGGGAGATGCCTGCAATACCTCCCTAGAACTGTGAACAGCATCAAACCATACATACCCTGCACTCTCCCACGCATGCACACCCATGGCCACTGATAAGTTAGTTAGGCATAGCAACAGCATCACATCACCAATAACAGAATCACACCAGTATTAAATATTATATTTTCTTTCTGGAATTTTCCACTTGATATTGTCAGTGTGCGGTTGGTACAAACAGCTGAAGCAGAGTACTGAGAAGGGGCAGCTAAGTCCTCTTCCTGTATGTATCTCAGGAGTGGGGCGACTCAGCTAACAGGTGGTTGCATACAGGAAGTCCAAGTTCAAAGATGAAGGCAGGCATAAGGCCAGACACCACCCTCTATAGGCGCTGACAGCAAACAGTGTGGACAGAAATGGTCGGCAGGTCTCCAGAGCAGTGTCCTGGCCTCATGCCCTCTGCTTGGCCCCTTCGAAAAGCTGTAGGCTGTGTTCCTTTCCTATTTCAGCCCAGCCTCTACCCTGAAAGTCTCTGAGACTTAGGTGCATCAAACAGGCCGGGGCTCCTGCATACCAGGTCCCACTCTCCCACACTAAGAATCAGGTTGAACCATGGACTTGTGCCTTGTTCATTCAGAGTGACTCTGGCCTCTCCTGATCTACTGGGCTCTCTCTGTGGTTGTTGTAAACCTGCAGCTTGAATGACAACCATAACTCCTTGTAAGAGCACCTGACCAATGTCCCCACCTCCCTTGGAACAGTACCACGAGTCTCAAGTTCTTTTCCCAGAATTCTTCTGTCAGCATTGATGTGACAGGGTCCACCCCATTTGTGTCTGGGGTCTGTGGGGACAGATAGAACCCATAGGATCATAGAGAGTGATGAGCAGAACATACTGTGCAGATGCAAGCTGCCTATGGCATTACAGAGAACAAAGCACATCAATGCACATGCCCTTTGTTAAGGGCTTCTTCAGTATCAGCTTGTAGTTTCCCATTAAACCACAGCATCATTTTAAATAATAATCCACCAGCATTATCCCATTTTATAAAGGATGAAACCAAACGGCAAAAAGGCTAACTAATCACCTCAAAGCTGGTACAAGAGCTGAACATCCCACAAAAGGTTTTCCTCATCCTCCTCCTTCTCCTCCTCTTCTTCTTTCTCCTCTTCCTTTTTTCCTCTTTCTCCTCCTCTTTCTCCTCCTCCTCCTCCTCTTCATTCTCTTCCTCTTCCTCCCCTTCTTCTTCGATCTCTTTCTCTTTCTCTTCCTGCTCTTCCTTCACTAGTATTCCAGGTTAACCTTAAGGCCTTGTTCATGCTAGGCAAATTATATAAGCCATTTTCTTTTTTATTTTGAGACAAGGGATAAGTCTGTCTTGAACTTACTTTGAAAGCCAGGTAGGCCTCGATTTCCCAGTCCTTCTGACTTGGCTTCCTTATCTTGGATCATGTATCTATGCCACTAGGCCTGACTCTGCTATTTACACACAGTGGTGTGGATACAAGGCTCTCCATTCTTCAACACTTCTAGAGAAGCTAAGAAGCACAGGCTATGCCCATCTGGACTAGCCTTGCTTTTCAGAGAAGGGAAGTATCCTAGGACATGGACTCCATCACCTCCTCAGGGTGATACCAGAGTAAAGCACATGCTGAGAAAGTATACCTGTGTATGTAACAAAAGGGGGAACAGCTCAGCGAGGTCACCAGCTGAACTAGCTTTGTGGCTTTCCCAGACTCCAGGTCAGCACAAAGAATCTAATTCAAGAAAGAGAGCGAAGAGGAAGAGGATGAAATGAAAAGGAAGAGAGGAAGGGAGAGAGGAAGAGGAGGAAGGAGAAGGAGGGAGTGGAGGGGAGATAGGAGGAACATCAGACAGGTAGGGAGTGTCTGCCACCCCAGGTGGCCTGTGCACCATGATGTAAGCCCCCTTCAAACACCCCCAATCCCCCGTAATTATTGAGGCAAGCAGGCCTGGGGCAGAGATTCCTGTGGTGGCTCCATTGACACTATTGTGGACCAAAAGAAGAAAGACTTTCCTTCTGCCTGCTTATGTCCTAGCCTTCTCTGTGAGGACTAGCAGATCAAAGGCAGATTTGGTAGAGCCAAGGGATAGTTGGAGCTCCATCCTTCATGATCATATAGGTTGCGGTCAAAGGTAAATAGACATCACTCTGAATGCCTCTAACTGGGCACACGGGTCCCTCTCCCCACCTGCTGTAGCACTCTGGCTGTCCTAACAGTGAAAGAGCCAGAGCATACTCAGGGGACCAAATGGAAGGGCCCATCTTGAGTAGGCAGGGTTTCCAGGACTATCCTGAGCAAATCCAAACAAGCCAGCACTGCCACCAACTAGCCAGGTGGCATGGGGCAGTGTGTCCCTCAACCTGCCTGCAGCTGCATTAGATTGGCTCTGAGGTAATGTCTGGATAGTCACCATGTATTGGGGTCTCATCATGGACTAGGCATGGTGCTGTCCAAAGGGACACTGGCCTCCTCAGAGCTTTGGAACCAATGTATGACTGACTATAACACCAGAGGACTTGTGGTATGGAGCGGATAGCACAGGGGACCAAGTATGGGAACAGCATGAAGGCTCAGGGCTCCTGCTCCTAGGTTGAGTGACAGTGGGCAGCTACTTTCTTGCTCTGGACTTCAGCTTCCTTACATGTAAGAAAGTCTTAGGATTGGAAGGAGTGACTTTATGGAAAGCCCCAGAGGCTCCTAATGTCAATATGAGCATCCTTCTCCTTGTGTCCCCCTGTATCCTCCTGAATCCTCCTGTATCCTCCTGTGTCCTCCTGTATCCTCCTGAATCCTCCTGAATCCTCCTGTAGCCTCCTGTAGCCTCCTGTATCCTCCTGTATCCTCCTGTACCCTCCTGTAGCCTCCTGTATCCTGAATCCTCCTGAATGCTGTGCATGAATAGGGGCTAGTCACTTGCCTGTTGGCCTCTGGTGCTACTCCTGCCCTCATTCCTCTGCAACCTGGTTTCTAGGTTGGCTTAGCCAACATGTAGCACTCAAAGAAGAAAAGTGTCTCTGGACTCCCAATCTCCTGCATAAGCAAATCCTTTTATTGAATCCCTTCTCATGAGAGACCAGCAAGGATGGGACCCACATGATCTCAGCCAGTGCTCAGTGTTAGTCGTTGCTCTGTGAGGCAGAGCTGTTCCACCATTGCCTGAAGCCTCCCACACTCTATGACAGTCTCATCTCTCACTCAGGAAGGTGAGCAGACACAGGTCCCATCAGGAGAGGTTGTGAGCTGAGCAAGTTCTGGCTGTGCTGTGGGCATAGGCCAAGGAGGACAGAGAAGTCAAAGGGTTAACAACAAGAGCCAGGCCTGTCCCTTCACAGAGCATGCTCACACTCACAGGCTTCTGATGTATTATGCAGAGAAGCAATGAAAACCCAAGCGAGCCACCAGCCGGGACGTCCTGTGTCGAGCAAGAGTCTTAGGTCAGGGTCGGCAACCTGGGCGCAGTCCTTGGGACGGCAAGTAGCATCTGAATAAGTGCTATCTGTCTTCTTTCTCACCCTCTCCCTACCCTTAATCCCTGCTGCTGTGCAAGGCACCCCCATTACTGCCCGCTACAACTTTTAAGTTGTTCCTCCAACGATGAGAACACAGGAGGTGGAACTCACCGAAGCTGTGGGAAAACACAAAATAGAACTCGCTGCACTCTGAGGTTGGCTCTTACCAGATCAGAGGCCTGGGCATGTGGTGAGAAGGCTTAAGTGCTTATCTTGGGCTTGACCATAAGAACAATGAATCCCATGGTAGTACACACCTCTAGAGGGTTGCACAGATTTAGAGGCAATGTGTAGAAAAACCTCCAGGCACACACAGTAGGCATTCAGTTAATACTAACCAGACACTCCATATAAGGAACACTGTAGGAAGAAGTGTGTGTGTGTGTGTGTGTGTGTGTGTGTGTGTACATGTGTGTGTGTGTGTGTACATGTGTATGTGACCTGTCACTCCAGCAGCCAGACAGTGTTGTCCAGTGACCTCAGCAACAAAGGAATATGTCAAGTCTTGGCCTGTGCATGCTCACTTCCTGAGCATGTAGCATTACTGAAATTCGTACTCGTGATCATGAAGGAGCAATTTCCCCATGGCGTGGGGCATGCGCATTTAGGATAAGGCTGATCGCTTCCGTAGCTGCACAACAGACATCCCCAAGCTGTGGCAAGAGGGGAAACATGGCTTCTAGGCATTGGCTCCAGTGCTGGTTTCAGATCCAATTAATGTTGCCTATAGCTACACCCAGCAAGGGAAGGGGGCTCTTGGATGAGGACCGTGGACAGGTGAGTGACCAGCATGCTTCCAGCAGCCCCCAAACCCCTCCTGTGCACTCCAGGTAAAAACAATCCCTCCCCTGAGACCCAAGGCTGCTGCAGGCAGAGGCAGATCTTGAATAAAACAGCCATGCTCAGGTTTCCCCCTCTGAATGGCTCCTTTCAGAGGTGCAGAGGTGAAAGGTTTATGGGTGGAATCACTCAGCTTCCTGGAGGAGCTAGGGCGGCCCTAGCCTCTGTTCGCAGACCTTCCCTCTCTATGCCTGACACCTCAGCCCCCATGGCAGCCCATCCAGAGAGGTCCAGGCTGGGCGGCTGGCAATGGCTCCTCTCTCCAGTTCTGTCTCCCAGGCCTTGCCTGGAGGTTCCTGGAGGAAGAGGGTGGTCCTGAAGGGACTCAGACAGCCCCAGGTCTGCATCCTGATGCTTTTCCACACTAGCAGCCATAGCTGAGCCTGTGTGCACCCCATCTTTCAGTGCACCCCATCTTTCAGTGCACCCCATCTTTCAGTGCACCCCACCTTTGAAAGCTTTCAAAGCTTACTCAGAGAGGTTGAGTTGCAGCAAAGACACGGCAGGGTAAGGTTTGGGTGTGATCTAAGTGCATCCCCCTCCCCCACCCCACCCCCAAGGCTCCTGTGCTGGAAGCTTGGTCCCCGATGTGGTTAGATTGAGCTGTGGGTCTTTTCAAAGGTGAGTCCTGGTTCAGGGTAGTTAGATCACTGGCAGCCCCTCAGGATTAATACTGGGTCTCACGAGAAGACCTAGTTCTCTCAGGAATGGTTTGTTACTATAGAAACGGGTCCGTCTCACACGATTGGCATGGCTGCCTAGCCAGTTTTACTCTTTGTTTAGCCATCATGCTGTAATGCAGCGAGGACCCTCACTAGTCCCTCGCCATGTTGCTTGGGCACCAGAATCCTAGGCCACACAACAAACCTCAATACTTTATAAAGTACCCAGCCTCAAATATTTTTGTTATAGCAACATGGCAGCCAGGAAGAGGTGAAGCTATCGCATCTGAGTGAGCTCAGCAGTCTGCTTGTGCCCTAAGGATAGAAGAGCAGACAGAATGTCTCAAGAACGAAAGAAAGGTCCAAGAAGAGCACTCAAGGTCAACGAGGCCTGGTGACCCTGGAGCCCGAGTTCTCTCAGAAAAGCAGCCCTATGCCTCCTTACTTCTTTCTCTCCTCCCCTCCCTTCTAGTCTTCAATTCTTCCTTTTCTATTCTTTTTTTTTTTTTTTAAGATTTGTTTATTTTATTTGTGTAAGTACACTGTAGCTGTCTTCAGACACATTGGATCCCATTACAGATGGCTGTGAGCCACCATGTGGTTGCTGGGAATTGAACTCAGGACCTCTGGAAGAGCAGTCAGTGCTCTTAACCGCTGAGCCATCTCTCCGGTTTTGTGATTCTTTATTCATTCGTGATAGCTAATTTTGGTTATTACCCTGACTACATCTGGAATTAACAAGCAGCTGGAGGAATTTTTTTGGATGGGGACATTTGAAATCAGAAGCCCCAATCTGGATCTAGGCACATCTCTGAATGGTGGCCCACATAAAAGAACATAAAAGAAGGAAGCTTTTTACATTCCGCTTGCTTGACTTCGATCTTACTGGCAAGTTTATCTATCCTGCTCCTGAGGCGTCAGTTTGCTGATGTGAGAACCTACATCTTCTGGATTCCAACTGTGGTTGTTTAATAGAAATGCCACCTGTAGACTCATGGGTTTGAAGGCTTGGCCCACCGGAAGTGGCACTATTAAGAGGTGTAGCCTGGTTGGAGTAGGTGTAGCCTTGTTGGAGGAAGTGTGTCACTGCAGAGGGTGAGCTTTGAGGTCCCATATGCTTAAGCTAAGCATAGTGTGACACGCAGTCTCTTTCTGCTTCCTTAGGATCAAGATGTAGAACTCTCAGCTCCTTCTCCAGCACCATGTCTGCCTGGACACGGCCATGCTTCCTGCCATGATGACAATGGACTAAATCTCTGAAACTGTAAGCCAGCCCCAATGAAATGTTTTCTTTCATAAGAGATACCATGATCATGGTCTCTTCACAGCAATAAAACTCTAAGACACCAATATAGAACTCACAAACTCAGCACCAGATTGGGACTGCTTGGATATTCAGTCTGTGGACTGAACAACTGCTAGATCCTTGCTTTTTCCTCAGGAGACAGCCATTGTTAGACTACCCAGAAACACAGTCTGTAAGGCGCTCTAATAAATGCACATACACAGACACACAGACACACAGATACACACAAACACACACGTTTCTTTCAAGAAGCCTGGCTACTATATCATGAAAGTATTTTTTTATAAACATATTCTTCATCATAAAGACATATATGTTTGACAATAAAAAAAAATTCAAGGTCTGGGAAACGTAGAGTCAAAAGATTACAAGCAGAAGCTGGAGGCTGAGGAGATAACTCAGTCAGAAAGATCTTCATTGCAGAAGAATGAGAAACTGTGTTCATATCCCCAGCACCCATTTAAAGTCAGGTGTAGCATCCCAGCACTAGAGACAGAAGGATCCCAAGGTCTAGCTGGCAGCCCAGTAGCTGGCAAGGTCCAGGTTTAACAAGATCTTGTCTCAGAAATTAAAGTAAGGAGCAACTGAGGAACACATTCAGTGTCAACCTCTGTCTTAGGATTTCCATTGCCATGAAGAGACACCATGACCAAGGCAACTCTTAAAAAGGACAACACTTAATTGAGGCTGGCTTACAGGTTGAGAGGTTCAGTCCATTATCATCAAGGCAGGAAGCATGGCAGCATCCAGGCAGGCATGGCACTGGAGGAGCTGAGAGTTCTACATCTTGTTGTGAAGGCAAACAAGAGAAGACTGTCTCATGGGCAGCTAGGAAGAGGGTCTCAAAGCCCACCTCCACAGTGACATACTTCCTACAACAGGGTGACACCTACTCCAACAAGGCCACACCTCCTAGTAGTGCCACTTCCTGGGCCAAGCATATTCAAACCACCACAACCTACACACACACACACACAAATAAAATAATAAATACATAAAAAAGGAAGCTAAGTATGATGTTGTACACTTGTAATCAGGAGGCTGAGCATAGAGGGTCAAGAGCTCAGGCTAGCTACCTGCACAGTGAAACTGCCAAACAAGTAAACAGAGCTCCCATAAGAAACTACCACATAAGGCTGGAGAGATGGCTCAGGATTAAGAGCACTGACTGTTCTTCCAGAGTACTAGGGTTCGATTCCCATCACCCATATGTCAGTTCATAACTGTCTATAACTCCAGTTCCATGGGATCTGGCATCCTCACAGAGACAGAAAGGCATGCATGCAGGCAAAACCATCAATGCCCATAAAAGTAAATACATCTTAAGAGAAAGAAAACATCTTAACAGAAAGAAAGAAATCACCACAAACTTCCTGTCAAAGAATCACCTGCAATCCTCTAGACATGAGACAGAGTACAACAATGGCTGCACGTTGCCTCACCATGTCTGAAGCCATTCCTGAGACAAAGGCAGTAGCTAGAGACTAGAAACTTCTAGAGGCTTCTTCGTTCCAATGTCTGGCTTGCATACTAAGATGAATCAGCTCAGACTGTTGACATAAATGCCTACTCGTGCCTCTCATGTGGCTCAGGCTTCGGGCTTTCTGACGACATAGCAGAGAAGGTTCTGGCAAGAAAAGGAAACTCCAGTGTCATTTTTGTGGGGTGGGATTGGTCAAGGCAGACAGGAACCGACCTGGAATTAAAAGGAGAGACTGTGCACTCCACAGGAGGCTCTTAAAACCCACCCTTTCTTAAGATAGCACTCTTGTACCACACAGATTTTGCTCACGGGGTTACAGGAGTGTCCCACCTCACCTTGTGTAAAATAAAATCTCCTTACCGTATTATTGTATTTTATCGGGCCTTAAAAGAAACAGATATTCACGGCTGACGCTTTTTAATTTTGAAGTCTAAAAAAAGTCTGATAGAAAGAAAAACAAACCTTGCCATTATCTCTTCTTCTACACAAACATTTAAATACTTTACTTATTTTCTCTTTCACAGTTTCATACTTTGTAATGTATTTGCTCACATCCCCTCACCATTTTCTTTTAGCATTTTTTTCCCTCCAACTAAACCCCTTCTTCTGAACAAGGGCCCCTCCCACTTTCACATCTTCATTTTTAGCCTGCTACATTTATTTTTAAATTTTATTGTGTATGCGCATGCGTACGTGCATGTGTGTGTGTGTGTATGCGCATGCGTACGTGCATGTGTGTGTGTGTATGCGCATGCGTACGTGCATGTGTGTGTGTGTGTGTATGCGCATGCGTACGTGCATGTGTGTGCACGCACATGCATGCATGTTTTCTATGAGTGTATATGGTATATACATATGCAGATATGTGCACCCAGGCATGCCTTGGAGGCCAGAGGAGAATGTTGTGTGTCTTGCTTCTACCCCTCTCCCTCTTACTCCTTTGAGGCAGGGTCTCTCACGGTACCTGGAGTTAGGCTGGTGGCCAGCAAGCCTCAGCCATCCTCCTGTCTCTTCCCTACTCTAGTGCTAGGTATGACTGTGCCCGGCTTTTCACATGGACCTAAACTCTGAGCTCCATGCCAGAAAAAGAAAGGGGGCAAGTGGTTAGGGTTGGCCTTTCTGGGTAGCTGACCCTATGCTGGGTGTGGGGTCATGGGAGGGCTGAATACAACTCAAGCTGGCTTGATCTTTAGTGACTTTTAGGGGGGAAACTTAGGAACAAGTTCACTGTCCAGGAAGTGAGTATAGCCAGGACAGACCCTCTGATTTCTGTGTACTGTTGTCAACTTGACTGAATCAAAAACCACCAAGGAGATTTGTACACTTCTCCTGTGTATCTGGGAGGGCCTTTCTAGAGACAACTGAGTCATGAGGTGCTGGCCTAAAGTCTCTATCTATGACACGACAGCTTGTGCTCTACATAGGGAGGTATCAGAACCTAGGAGATGGGGTCTGGTTACAAGAGAGCACACTGAGCTTGTGTCTGTCCTGGCCAGCCATGAGGTGAACAGCTCTCTTATACCACACGCTCCAAGCACATGGGGCCAAGTGACCATGGACTGAAATCTATGAAACCGTGAGCTCAAATAAGAAATCTTTCTGGTGTTCTCTCTGGCGTTCTGGTTACAGTACTATATCAATAACAACACATCAGCCATCCTGTACAGAAAAGCAGCTGCCTTTGATTCTGTGTACCTTTCCCAGACTTTAGGTTCCCACTCTCTTCTGCTCTAGGCCACTATAAAAGCCTCCTAGGTGGCTTCTTGGATTGACCCCAGGCTCCTATATGCTATTATCTACCAACTAAGCTTTATTGATATGCCAATCATGAGGCTGGAGAAACCAGCTCAGTGGTTACCGGGCATTTGTTGTTCTAACAAAGTACTAGGGCTGGGTTCCCAGCAGCCACACAGTGGCTCACAACCATCCGTAACTCCAAACTCCAATTTCAGGAGAGCTGATGTCCCTTTCTGATCTTCTCTGGCCTAGGCACATGGTGTATATATACACCTGTAGGCAAATGCTTGTAGACATAAAGTAAATGAACCTGAAAATTAAACACTTTAAACACCAACTGAATGATGTCACCACTTGGCTGTTTTCCTGCTCTCACTGTTTTGAGTGACCTAAAAATATCCAGAAGACTCAGCTCCAGACCTTTAGCACCAGCTCTTAGGTGCTGTCACTGTGCACTTAGCGTCACCAACCTATCCCGGGTCTTTGCTTCTCCCTGCCCCTGGGCCTTTGCACATGCTGTTCCCTAGATAGCTTACCCCTTCCTTATCATCATGACTTTCCAATTGTTTTCACATTTAATAGAAGATGCTCATGGAAGTTCTAGTCTCAAAGCACTATATAAAAATAGAAATATCCCTATGCCCCCTGTCCCCGAGAGGGGCACATTAGTTCGTTACCAGCAGTGAGTCTACACTGGCACACTGTGATCATCCAAGTCCAGTTTATATTGGGGCTCCTTCCCCGTGTTCTCCATCCGTGGTTTTAACCCAATGTCTACCACACATCTGCCAGCACAGTGCAGAGTATTTCACTGTTCTAAAGCACCTCTGCTTCACCTGTTCTCACCTGAGTCTCTGTCCCTGGTGGCCAATGATCTTTTCAATCTCCCTGGTCCTGCTTCTTCAGGAACTTTGTCCTTGGCATCACGCATCTGTGGCTTCTCTTCGGCATACACTAACTTTCTTCTTTCTGTCTCAGAGGCTTGGTTTCTTGATTGTTTGTTGTTTGTTTGTTTGTTTGTTTGTTTGTTTAACACTGAGTAACATTCCAAAGTCTAAACCATCTCTCCATAATTTATTTTCACTCCTACTGAAGAAATTTGCTCCTTCCGAATCACCAAGTTTGAGCAATTATGAGCCCAAAGGCTACGAACATGCATGTGCAGGCTCTTGTGTGCCCATTACCCATTCAACCTCTTTAGATCAACACCAAAGGATGCAGCGGCTGGACCACCAGGTAGAGCAGGTGTGGCTTTGCAGGATGCTGCCAGTCTTCCCCGTGCTGCCTGCTTCAATTTCTCAGCAATGCATGGCTGTCCCATATTCCACTGCCATGCTGGTGTTTGGTGGGAGCGTGTTCTGGGGTTAGCTGTTCTCACAGGTGCACACGGGTAGCTCACTGCTCTCTCATTGGTGTTTCCCCAGGACGTGTGACAGGAGTATCCACAGATATCTTTTCATGACCTCTTTGCAGTCCGTAGATCTTTGACAGTGTGTAGTGCCTCTTGTTGTATGTTTATTTTTTGCAGAGCTTCAGGAATTCCGTGTTTTGGATAACACTTATCAGACAAGTCTTTGGCAAATATTCCCTCTGGATCTCATCTTTTGGCATCGTCTTTCCCTGCTGAAGTTTTTAAATGGCATGATGTTAGCTTAGTCTTTCTTTGATGGAGAGTGCTTTCTGAGTTGTCTGAGCAATCACAGCCTAACTCGGGGTCCCCTCTGTGTCCTGCTGTCTTGCCCCACGTGCCCTGCTGTCTTCCGGGAGGCTGTACTATTGTTTTACACCCAGATCTGCTTTCTGTTTTACAACTGTGTTTGGGAAGGGCATTCTGGTCTGGTTCAGGTTTATCTCCCTGCAGATGGATAACCAACTGTTCCAGCACCCTTCGTTCATAAGACTGATATCTCCTTGGCTTCTGAGCTCTTCTCTTTTTAAGTCTGAGACAATCTCCTGGAGAGAGTCTTTTCTTAATTTCTCCCACCCACCACCAAGGAAGCCTCCTATAGCCTCTCAGAGCTGCCTCTCTATGTGGAACCCTATCCAACTATCCACCACTCTGTTGACGTAGAAACTGCATGACGTAGAAGCCACATGTCTCCTATGAGCACCTGCTGGCACTTCATTGTATTTGTCTGGACACTGCTGGAGAATTCATGGCCAGCAAGACAGCCCAAGGGGCACACTGATATTTGCTTGTGTAGACTTACTGGTCCTCATCCAGGGCAGATTTGAAGGTTACCATCCCAAATAAGGTGAAGTCAAAGCCACTCCAAGTTCAGTGGAGCCTCTTATTCATTTTCACACAGGCCCCTGCAACTTGCTGTGTAATCCAGTTCAGCCCCAAACTCATGACCACCCTGTCTCAGCCCCCAAGTGCTGGGATGAATACAGGCATGAGCTACCACAGGGCACTGGTAGACATTCCTCAGAGCCCCTGTGTCATCACCCACCAGCAGGCAGAGCCCAGTCTGAAGTTCCAAGCCAGGACATCGAAATCCAGAGCCACCTCTCCAACAGCCAGTGGCCTTGGCCAGGTGACAGTCTTGACAAGGTGGCTGTGGGTTCAGGTCACCCATCCAGGCCAGATAGCAGCCAG
Organism: Arvicanthis niloticus; assembly: GCF_011762505.2. Taxonomy (NCBI): domain Eukaryota; kingdom Metazoa; phylum Chordata; class Mammalia; order Rodentia; family Muridae; genus Arvicanthis; species Arvicanthis niloticus. The sequence continues at coordinate 15,872,862 of NC_047675.1, read as the reverse complement.
AATAGTAAAGGCTCCTGCTTTGCTCCGTCTGGTTCCACTTGGCAGAGCCTGCCAAAAATGGTGCTTTTTCTACAGAATGGTTAAAATTCTTAGCAGTGTTATTCTCTGCTTTCCTTGGCAGCCCACAGAACATACTTCTGATGTGGCAGGTAACCAGAGAGGGCCTGGGTCTCAACAATTTGCTGAACACAGGGTTTTGTTCATGAACATGCATTATGATGCTTGGGGTACCCCTCAGGAAGCCCACCAGCCTCTTTGGAAGATTGGTACACCACAGAAGAGAGGTTTTAATGGAGAGTCAAAGGAAAAACTTACGCAGCTGACCTACAAGCCTCTAAATTTTCCAACAAGGTGAGCCACAGAATTTATTAAGACCCAACCTTGGTCAGCAGGTAAGAATACAAGCAATAATGTCTGTTGGGAAAAGGTTAGGTTGACCCTCCTTCTTCTGGCTGTGTGACTTTGCAAAAGACAATCAACCTCTCTGAGCTGCTAGGTCTACCGCAAAATGCATCCTGGGGATGGGGAAGTCTGACAGTCAGCTCACCACTGTGTCCTGCTGGTCTGGAAAAGAGCCTAGCACATAGTGGGAACTTAGAGCAATACTTGTTAGTAAACTGGCTAGCTGACAACTGTGATCCCAGTAAGCCCTATGTGAAAGATCTGGAAGTGTATTTGTGGAACTGTCTTAACTGCTCACAGCTGTACTGGGCCCAAGACACACTGAGGCACAGACCACTCTTCAGGAACTTTTTGAGTGAGTGACTATGGACATGGTGTGGTCTCATTCACAATGGCCATTTTTCTTTGTTCATTCAACAAGCATCAAAGGGTCACAGCTGGTGCCACCTGACACCTGATCTCCAACTCCCAGCCCCAGCCAGGTGTCCCACACGTCATTTGATTCTGACCTTGGGCTCCCAGGGTGAGCCTCAGACTCCATAGGCTCAGGCCTGTGCCTTACAGACTGCCCCTACTTCAGGCACCAGCCACACTTCTGCCAAATTCCCACAACCCTATCCTGGAGTTTAATTCACTAGGTTGACTCACAGAACTTTACAGCATTCTACACGTACGTTGCTGGTACACAAGAGAGAACACCACTGTAGAGCAGCTAGTAGCACGGTGGGCAGTGAGAAGGATGCACAGCTTCCCCGCCCTTGCTGGGCACCTCCACATCTACACCAACGAGCGAGCGCTCAAAGCCTTCCCTCCAGACTTTTTATAGCCTAGCCTCCTCCCCTCGGCTTCCTAAGCTACGGTGGGGCTGGTGGCTCTGTCCCTTTAATTCCCTGGTCTTTCACTGACCCCCCCCCCTTATGTTCACAGGCTTATGTTCACAGGAGACAGAATATATTTATGTCCAGAACTAGTTAGTCATGAGTATAGTCTTGACCTAACAGGAGGCTCCCTGCATCACTAGCATTCCTACATGGTAGAGACGTGTGCTACAGAAGAACAAGGGGGAACTCTATAGGAGGCAAGTCAGAGCCAAGCTTTAGATCTCAACGGCAGAGATCAGAGATTTCCAAGACCCAACTCCCAGGTGCACTCACCCATCCCACTCCTGTCCCCTTAGCAGATGAGGCTATTCAAGTATCAGCCCCTCCCCTGCGACTCACCAGGCCATCCCGATCGATCACCTACACATGGCATTTGAAATAAGACTTTTACCTTCGGCCATGAGTTGTCCCTCTTATAGAAAACTGATCTAAAATTTCAAATCAAAGGAAAACTGCATAAAGTCAAAGATTACCCTTGGAAAAAAATCTCTAAAATCTAGAGCAGGCTGGCCTTGAACTCACAGAGAACCACCTGTCCCTGCCTCCTGAGTTCTGGGATTAAAGGAATGCAATGCCTGGCTGAAGCCTGGACTCTTAAGGAATGAGGCCGCCAGCTGGGTGGTTGCCGTCCAGCACTGTTGTGGGTTGGTATGTAGCTGAGCACTAAGCAGTGGGCTTGACTGCCCCTGAGAGACTGGGGAATATGTCTAACTTTAAAAGTCACAGAGTGGAAGTCTGGCCTCTTTCATACCTCTGTTCCAGCCACTGGTGGTCAGAAACTCACTGAAGAGAATGACGAATGCTAACGGCCTGTGATAAGCACGTGGCCACAGACATTGGCACTGAGGTCCTGAGTGAAGATCAGAAGGCTTGTATACTCCATGTCAGCTGTGGGAACAACAAATAAGGTTTTCTGTGGGGCAGGGTGTCTTGACCCAAAGTGGAACGTGCTATTGAGTAAGGGACATTCTTGTTAGAGAACAGGAGAATCTGAGAGAGGAAGCACGAGTCTGTTGGAGGTACATTGTGACCACAAACCTGAATATTCTCAACATGGTTAGTTTAAGAAGAGGAGGAAGAGGAGGAGGAAGAAGACAAGGAAGGGAAAGAAAGAAGGAAGAAAGGAAGGAAAGAGAGAAAGAGAGAAGGAGGGAAGAAAGCCCTTTAAAAAAGAAGAGCAGAAGATTAGGACTAAAGGACCCAGCAATGAGCATCTGGTCACTCCACAAGTCCTGCAAAATGTACCAAGAACAATAAGGAGGAGGCTGCCGAATATGATAAACATTTGGCCAAAGAAACATACCAGGAACAGATTGCCAAGAGACATAGACTGCCCTCACTGAGAGCTTCTACTTCTGAGTCCAGTAAAAAATAAGAATCTTTAAGAGTCAGAAATAGGGGCTGGAGAGATGGCTCAGCAGGTAAGAGCACCAACTGCTCTTCCAAAGGTCCTGAGTTCAATTCCCAGCAACTACATGGTGGCTCACAACCATCTGTAATGAGATCTGACGCCCTCTTCTGGTGGGTCTGAAGACTCACAGTGTAGTCACATACATAAAATGAGTAAATGAAAATCTTTTTAAAAATCAGAGAAAAGAAAGAGTCAGAAATAAATGACCAGATTTTTGAATTTCAAAAAAAAGAAAAGAAAAAGCATAGAGTTATTTCGGGGCACGGGACAAAGGGGAAAAATGAGTATCAAATATTTAATTTGATATACACTGAGTATCAAATCAAACTAGACATAAGAACCCCTACAGCCTTAGCACTCTGACCAGCGTGCCCAGTGTGCCTGGCTTCAAGGACCATGGATGCAAATAAACTGAGTTTGCCATCTGTACACTGGACATCTGACCCAGAAAACCTAGAAGGAAGAGGGTGTGACTAATCATCTCCAGTACCGGCCAGGTGTCATTGTGCATTGTTTCTTTACAGCCCTCCATAACTGTGTATGGTAGAGCTGTTAGCACCAAGATACATAGTTACTGCTTTTTGGACAATAAAGTCCTAAATCTGATACCTTTCTGAGGAACTTCGCAGATCAAACAACTTAGGGAAAATTTAACTCATCTTCCACCACACACGCTAAAAGGGCTGGGAACTCATCTCGGACTCTCTTACAGCTAGGTGCTGGCATGTGACTTGAACACTTTCTATCAAACTATCTTTCTAGATCTAAACATGCAAAGGCTCTGTTTGGTGAGTGTGCAGGGGAGAACTGTGACCATAGCAGCAGGCACAATGCAGGGTGCAGAGCAACGAGTCCCTCAGGTCAAGGACAAACAACGTCACAGTATAAAATACATGGGGTCAGAAAGCCATAAAGGGGGAGGTAAGTGACAAGGAGGTTGAGAAAAAATGCCCAGCTGGCAAACAGGAAGCAATGGGATTAGATGCTTCCTCACAGTGTCTGACAGCAGTGTGAAATTCTGGAAGGTGTCAGCACCCTCTCTTTCCAGTTTTATAGAAGAAAACTAATGAGGTGCATGCCCTGTCTGCAGCACTTCTAGGGCACAGACACTCAGATAGAGTGCAAACCCTCTCAGGTTGGATGAGGGGACTGGTCCTCCCAGCACTCAGGAACACTGGAGAAGGGAGAGGCCCTTGTAGCAGCATGAGCCTCCACCAGCCCCAACATTAGTGGCATACTCTAGGATCTAAGCTCTCCCTTGCTCACCCTAACCTGCCATGCACACACAGCCACGGTCTACCTACACTGCACGGTGTACAAAGCAGGGACATTGTGTGCCAACAAAGAGGAGAACTAGGATGTTCTCTGTAACACTGCTACAGGAAGAGTATGAGAAACTTACCCTCTAGGGTGAAGACCGTTATGTGCAGACCAGATTTCTCTTCAGGACGGAGGTACTTGCTCCTTCCTCCATCTTCCAGATGTGTTTGTTGTTCGATGGCTCATAGCTGAGTTCCTCTAGGAACAGTCTTTACTGGACACATCTGCCTTGTCTATAGTGACACATCCTCCTCAGTAGAGCCCGTGGTGAAGGACAAGGCAGTAGTGAAAAGGCCCTGACTCTTCCTCTAAGCAAATAATTCCAAAGGGCTGCTCCTCCTCTAGAGGATCCCATAGGATCATCCAAGGTCCTAACCAAGACTCGTGCTAGGCAGTTAGCACCCAGGACCCTGGTTCTTGGTAGAATACAGAAAGTATCTGTCAGGCAGATCTGACTGATGTGGTTAGTCTTTCACTGAGGGCAGAAGGGGAATGCACTGAGAAGAACAGGTCAGTATTCCAAGGTATGGCTGTTACATGTCCCTGCACTGAGACAGACAGTGGAGGACTGACAGAGACTGGTCATCCGGTCAAGGTAGAATGCAAGACTCTCTACTTGTCTGTCTGTCATCTATCTATCTATCTATCTATCTATCTATCTATCTATCTATCTATCTTTCAGGAAGAGGACATGAAAAACTCATAATTGAGCATGGTTCTTAATTGTAAAGGCAACCACACACCAGAGTTTGAGTATCCCAGCAAGTCTACACATGTCAAATAGACATACTGGCCCAGGTACCTTGCAGTGAGGTCCGTGTACTCAGGAATCTCGAACCCCTTGATCCTGATGAACATTCTGATAAGCACTGAGCCTCTTCAGAAATGACTCTCTTTTTCCTTTCAATAGCTCAAAAGTGGTGCAATTACTGTCATCTTATGTGCCCATCAAGATGGAGGAGGTTCTGCTTCCTCTCCTAGTACCAGCCAACAGCCAGCATCAACTCCCAAGATAACCAAGAGTATGAACCTGCATAAGGTGGGGAAAGACTGTGTGATTATTTGAATGAGAATGGCCCATAGGCTCATATGTTTAAATACTTGGTCCCTAAACTCTCCCAACACCCTGACCGCCATTGGTAGAACTGTTCCGGAAGGGTTAGGAGGTGGAGGGGCTATGGTCAAAAGACTCATGCCATTCCCAGTGCCTGTCTCTCTCTGCCTCTGACTTTCAGATCCAGATGTAAGCTCTCATACCAGGCTGATGGTGCACACCTTTAATCCCAACACTCAGGAGGCAGAGGCAGATGAATCTCTGAGTTCATTACCAGCATGGTCTACATAGCAAGTTCTAGGACAGACAGAGCTGCACAGAGAAACCCTGTCTCGACAATCAAACAAAAAGATGGAAGCTCTCAGAAACTGTAAGCTGAAATGAAATGTTTTCTTTGGTAAGAGACTTCGGTGGCGGTGCTTTATCACAGCAACAGAAGAAACTAAGACAGACTGTCTGACAAAAGAGCCAGGGGACCTCTTCAACCCAAGTGGTGAGAGCTGCCAGGAAGAATGTCCTTGGAATTCAATCCTGAAGCTTCTGAATTAAAGGGATTATGGGGAAACATGATAAAGTCAGCAAAGAACTTGGAAAACATCCGCCAGGATCAAGTTTAACACCCTGAGACATGCGTGATGTCCCTAACATGTGACCAAAATGGTCCTGTGATGACCTTGGGCCATCGAGATACAATTACTGGGCACCACGCCTGACACATCTCTGGCCCTCCATTGAGATCAACCTCAAAGTCCTCAAGAGGACTCTTCAGAACCCCCTGCCAGGTACCCTTTCCAAGAGCAACCAGCTCCCTCTGTCTTGGGAAGGGATTAGGAAAGAGGTTCTTCATAGGCGGTCCTCAAATTCCTCAAACAGGGGGGGATAAAAGAGTCCTTTAATTGGTACCACAAAGACTTTTTCCAGAGAGAAAGAAATAGAACTGTTAAATGAAAGGCAGATTTCTCTGCAGGGGGGTGGGGCAGTCAGCTGGCCTGGAGTCAGAGCCCAGCTACTGAGTCATTTTCCAAGAGGGGAGCCAGGATGGAGGGAGTATTGTACCCCAAATGTCCTGGTTCTGGCTGGCTGAGGCATGCTGCATGAATGAATGGGAGGTGGTGCCAGCATTGCAGGGCAGCATTTCAACATGCAGCTTGCATGGCCCACTCATTGGGATGGGGCCACATGGACGACTCAAGACAGCAGGCAGACAGAGCTGCTGACTTGAAGATACGGTTCCAGATGGTGCACACCCCAGAGCTGGGAGTGAATTGAAGGTCTTCAGTACTCCGTGGTTAGATGCTCCAGGGGAGCAGGTTCCTGTTTGAAAAACAAAACAAAACAAAAACCCCACTGAGAGATCTCACAGCACACAGTGAGACTTCAGCTACACCACTGGCCTGAATAAAAAATGGAGAACCTGAAGCCCATTTGTGGGTCTCAGGAAACCTGAGAGCCCAGGTAGGTCTAGGTGAGAGTTTCCTCATCCACTTATAATTTGTTTATATATTCGCATATGCATCTTCTGCAGTCACTCTAGAAAAATACCCCATGGCTGGTTTAATTTGTAAAGAAAAGAAAAAAAAAGGTTTTGTTTTGTTTTTTCTCTTTAGCTCACAGTTCTGAAGATCTGAGAGTGTGGTGTCAGCTTCTGTTTGGCTCTACTGCCTTTTGGCCGATGGCGTCACAATGACAAGGCACAGAGCAGGAGAGTCTGGGTTAGTTCTTATAGCAGCCTGCATTTATTTCCTGGACCTAAGTCCTCTGAGCTATGTCAATTGTTCCGTGATCGGCACTCCCCTACTTGCTTTGCACCTGGAACAGTTCTTTTTCTTTTTTCTTTTTTTCTTTTTAGTTCTGGTATTTTGAGACAGTCTTCCTTCCTACATAGGCCACTCTGGTGTTGTAGACATTTTTAATCCCTGCCTTTAACCATTTAGTTCCTGGATAAAACACACACACACCCTTTATATTTACAATAAGCCTTGAATAGCACAAGAGCTGGGCAGATAACTACCCTCTATGCTATTAAAATTTATTTCCTATCGACTACCCTGAGTTATTACTTACTATGTTTCATCTGGACTGCTCTTAACTCCAATTGGCCAGTCCTCAGGGCCATGTTTTCTTGACTCCTAACTCATGGCGACTTTCTCTTTCTCCTCAACTTCTTCTGTTCCTCATGTTTCTCCTCCTACACCCCAGGCCCTAGAACCCTAAGCCCCACCTATGTCTCTTCTGCCCAGCTTTTGGCTCTCGGCATTTTTATTCACCAATGAGAAATAACTTGGGGGCAAGGTCCCAGAGCTCATTTGGGTCTATGTTCAGATTCTCTGGGGCAAGCAGGTCTTGGGGACCTCGCACTTAACACTTAAGACCAAACCTCAACAGGCTGGCCCCAAGCTTGCATATTCAGGAATTACAGCCATGTACCACCATGTCCAGCACCCCACTTCTTAAAGGATTCATCACTACAACATTGCCCACTGGGGGCCAAGCATCAACTACGTAAATCTTTGTGGACAATGTACATCTAAACTCTAGCAGTTCAATTTTGGAGACCTTTGTGGGGGTGACCACATGACTCATCAGAAACGTTGCCTGAATCCTGTAGGTCTCAGTCAAGCAATGCATGAAGCCCAGACTGCACATGGAGCAAGGTTCCCAACCCCCTCCAAACTCAGGTCACCTCTGCCCAGGCCTAGTGAAGAGAGACCTAAGCCAGAGACTCTGACCTCAGCGGAAGTCAGTCCCCCCAAACATTAAACTCAGGAAGATTTCAGACCATGTTCTTGTTTTGCAGATGGAGGAGCTCCATCAAAATTCCACCTGGGAAACTGAGAGACAGTTCAGCAGTTAAGTGCACACATCGCTCTTGCAAAGGACCCGAGTTCAGTCCCCAACATCCACATCAAGTGGCTTACAATTGCCTACATCAGCACCAGAGGTTCCAGATACCCTCTTCTAACCTCTACAGGTATCTCTTCATGCATATACTACACACACACACACACAATGAAAAAATAAAATATTTTTTAAAATCCTACTTGGGACCTAATGGAAAAAAAAAAAAGACAAAACATTGGTTCAAGCAAGAGTTATTAATTAATGTGTTGAGGCCACACCTGGGGGTCCATTCCAGCTGCTACAGAAAAACTCCTCATGCTGGGTTATCTGTAATCAACAAAATTTATTCCCACTGCTCTGGAGACTAGACAGTCCAAGACCAATACACCCAGGAAACACCCAGGAAATGAGGTGTCTATTGAAGGCTGGTTCATGATAGACAGCACCTTCCTACTGAGACTTCAAATGACAGAAGAGCCGGAAGAGGCTAGGAAGCCCCTGCACACCTCCTTTACAAAGCCTCTAGTTACACAGATAAGAGCAGAGCCTCCTGACCCACCCTCCTCCCCAAGGCCCCGATTCTTAATACTACTGTCCTGGAGATTAGATGCTGACCTGGATCTTGGAAGGACACAAATATTCAGACCATAGAAAAATCATCCGTTTAGGTAAACTTACCTTCACTGCAGAATTGAACAACTGAACAGTGACAAAGTAGAGCCACAGACTCCCTCTGATCCAACGGAAAGAAACAGAGATGAGAGAATCAGCCTATCCCTATCCTGATTGCATAACCTTCAGTGGAGCAACAAGACACTTTGTGTCTCCCCAAGTGATGTAGTTTCACGCCCTTGGCACTGCCTGTGGTTGACCTGGAGTCTGTCGAACCCCAGATTTGACTCATAGCTCACAAGACACAAAGGGAATTCAGAACAAGCTGAGCAAGAGCAAAAGCACGTATCCCATTAATCCACACTGTGGGATTTTCAGGATGGCAGATCGGCCCTTTTCTACCAACGCCAGCAAAAGACACTACACTAAGCAACAGGCCCCAGAGGGACACAGTGCCCAAAGGCCCTGGCCATGGTCTACTGTTGATGAGCCAGCTGAAGTCTACTGTTGAGACAAGACAAAATTTAAATACGCGTTAGGTGTAAAAGGACATTTGAAGTCATTGCTTATTCAAGTAGCTAATGTTATTTGGGTTCCTTACACAAACAATAAAATAACTCCAGAATGTTCACAGTTGCCTTGAGGGAATTCCAAGATGGCCCTATGACCCCAGGGGACAGTCTGATGCAGTGTTTGGATCTACACTGCCTTCCAACAGCCTACATGTTAAAGACTTAGTATTTAACACAGTCTGGAGATGTGTGAACCTTTAAGAGGAAGGCCTCCTTAGAGGCTTTTAAGTCATTTTAGATGTGCCTTTTCAGGGGACAGACGGATCCCTACGCCCTTCCTCCTTTTTCCACTTGCCAGTCACAAGGCAGTGGTTTTACTCTGTTCCTGCTCAGTGTCATGATGTCCCACCTCACCCCAGTCCCAAAAATACAAGGTCAAAGGTCATAGACTGGAGTCTTCAAAAACTGTGAGCCAAAATGAACCTTTCCCCTTTATAAGTTAATTGTCTCTGGTAATTGTTAACAGCATTAAAAACGGATGCCACATGCGCATGGATTCTAGATCTGATGACATTACCCCTGCAACGAAGGCAAAGGTCAAGGAATCATGAAGGTGTGACTAAGCCTGTAGTCAGTTGACTTGGGTTGCTCTGGGTGGGCTTGACCTAATCTGACTAGCCCATTAAGAGATTAGTGATGAAACTGGGAAGCAACACCCACAGACTGTGAAGAGACCACCTGCTAGGCTGCAGAAAGAAAGGCAGGTCACCTGAAGAAGCTCAAGGCCAGCCTGTAATTGCTAAGAACCAAATCCTTTAACAACTTTGTTAATTTTGCAAAAGACCCACCCTAGGTACTGCCAGATAGTTTCAACCTGCCAGCTCCCAATAATGACACAAAGACTTACTATTATTATTCATTAAGCTTAGGCCTTATAGCTCGGGCTAGGTCTCAACTATGTCTTATAACTTCATTAACCCGTTGATTGTAATCTATGTTCTGCCACGTGGCTCTGTACCTTCCCTTCAGTCCAGGCATTTGTTCTTCCTTCAAGTCTGGCTGGCGAATCCCTCCCCACCTCTGTGCCTGCCTGATTCTTTCCCAGAGTTCCTAACTCTGCCTGGATCTCCAGGCCTGCTATAGGCTATGAGCTCTTCATTAAATCAATCTGAAGGTGATGGAGAAGAACGTGTACAAACAAACACTGAGACAGGTGGTGTTTCATAAAATAACAATACCAAAGTGCAGACAGTACTCAACTCTCTGCTGGTACAAAAACCAACAAGTGAGTGTAGTTTTAAGCCACCATCTATCAATTAGAGAGTGGACAGAGACAATATGTGATACTGTCATACCATGGGCTACAGTTCAACAATGAACCAACAGACTACCTTGTTGGATATTTCATTCTGCAGCCATGACCAATCCCAACCAAAGTGAGGAAGGACGTATTTGTGCTCATGATCTCAGAGGGTTCCTCCTGTCATCATTCGGTCCCATGCACCTGGAAAGACATCACCAGACGCGTACGATGGAGAACAGCAATAATATCACAGGAAAGAGAGGAGGGAGACAGGCAGAGGCCGGGGATTTACTTCCTCTGGCTGAGTTTCATCTATCGAGGTTTTCAGAATAGCACCACTATCTGGGGCCACCTCTTCAACATTGGAGCCTTTGGTGGAACCTTTCATATCCAAACCATAGCCTACCAGTACAGGAACAACCCAGATGAGTCTTCAAAACCTTACATTGAATAGAAGTCAGACACGACACAAGAAGCTTGCAAATCTGATTATTATTCTCTGTGTCTCTGTCTCTGTCTCTCTCTTTTTCTCTCTCTCTTTCTCTCTAGTGTGTGTGTGTATGTGTAGGGTGTGGTACATGTGTGTGTGTGTACAAGTGTGCACATGTGCATGTGTGCACCTGCATGCAGGTACAAGAGTTGTGTGCAGGCAAACATGTCTATGCATGTGCACATGGAGGCCAGAGATCAACATTAGATGACTTCTTCTAGAGCTTGATATGTTAGCTCGGCTGTCTGTCCAGCGAGCTCCAGCAATCCTCTTATCTCCACCATCCTCTCAACAATGGCGTTGCAGGCATACAGCACCACACCAAGTTTTTACATAGCTGCTGGGGATCTGAACCCGGGTCCTCATACTTGAGCCCATCCCATGTATTCTATGATTCCATTTACATGATACTTAAGAATCGGCAAAACTCTGTGGCAATAGATACCGGAAGTATGGTTGCTTGGGCTGGGGAAGGAATAGAACTCACTGGACAGACCTGTTGAGAAAAACCTTTTATTTCTTCAGAGATATGTGGCTATGTGAATTTTACTGCTCAAGTGGTAGACATTTCATTGTTTATCAGCTACTGTTCAATAAAAAAAAAATAGGATTAACTCACCTCCACAGATTTATAGGTCTAAGACAGTTCTAAGTTGGGGACAAAAGAGCCATGTCTTTAAGGGACACTCTGCAGTGCACATACACTCACCTATGTATGTATACACACACATGCATATTCACACATGCACACACACACATGCATGCACACATGCAAGCTGTGACATTCTAAGCTGAGCGTACCTCCCCTTGTGGACAAGGCAGCCGTCTCCAGGCTCTCAGTTCACCGCTCTCTGAGTCTGCCTGTCAGGATAAGAAGGCAAGGGCAGACACAGCCAATTAGCTGGCCTTTCAAATGGTCCCATGGCCTCACATCTCGCTCTATCATCAACACACATCTTAAGCCAATAAAAGCCACATAAAGTCACAAAGGGCTAATTTGGTGGTTAGTGCTATGACAACCTGGACAGGGACATGGGTGGAGGCTGGGACAGGGGGAATATTCCTGACCATCTGATTCCATGTCGGCAGAGCAGAAAGACCAGGAGGCCATCTTTTTACTGTAGATGGCTTCTGCTCTGGTGGAAGCTAGATCAAGTCCTAGACAGCTTGAATTTGTCCTGTTGAATGCTGAAGGATGTCCCAGCAGCCCTGCCAGATAGCACCAGAAGCAGAGCCAACTTCATGGCAGACCTGCCGGTCTAGAAACTCCAAATCCCAGCATCAGTGCAGGCCCAGCAACGTGTGGGAAAGCAGAACACACCCAAGATATTGCTGGAGTGGAGAGAGATCTGCCCCTGGCACTTGGCAAGGGAGGGACTTCTGGAAAGCTCCAGCTACTGCCCTCACTTTGACTGAAATGCCACCATCCAATCAGCCACGTCTTTGGGTTGAAAGGGTTTGAAGGTCTCCATTATGCCATGCAAGTCCTGAGAGATGCATGCCTGTGTCTTGTCTTGGAGTCTGACATTTTCAAGACTTAGAGAAAGAAAGTCTAGGCAGAAGAAACGACTGAGGGGTTGGTCAGGAAGGGGTACAACTCTGAGTGGACTGAAAGCAGGGAGGTGAGCCCGCCTGCCTCTCTCCTTATCTCTGCACCTAGAGCTGAAGTTGCAAGCTGGCAGCCACCAACTGGACTCAGCCCTCAGAAATGTTTGGTTTGGCTCTCGAGTGTGTTTTCAGGGAATTGGGGCCAACGTTTTAAAAAAATGGAGAGATTTCAAATCTTAAAAATGCCAAATGCCTTGCTTCTTTTTGGAAAGTGGGAAGCTCTGGTGGCGTGGAGCCCACAGTCCCACTCAGTGACAATTATCAGGCGCTGAGACCAGCTCCTCAGTCTCAAAATGACTACAGGCTCCAGCTTGCCTCAGTCTCCAGACTTCTTGCTGTGGACTCCCCACCTAGTTCACTCGGCTCATTCATCTTATGTGCCTGATCTTTGCAGGCATCTGAATTGGTGACGTTCACCCTGCTCAGCCCTGACTTCCATCCTGGCCAGGCCTAGCTGGTCCTGTGCCTTCCCGTATAGTGAATGGGTGACCAGCTCCATTCCCTACACAGGGTCTCAGGTGTGAGGAGGCCCCTTCCTTGGAAGCCCAGAGTACAGTTGATGCAAGTGTGATGCTGAGGCTCTTTTGAAGGCAATGCCATGGGATTATTTTGCTAAACATAAAAACCCAAAAATGCAGGAGAGACACTGATGTGTTTTTGCAAATTCCAGCATTTAAAAAAAAAATGTGTATGCAAAATTCAATTGGGGACCTTGAGCTGGCTTTCATGATAGAATAAACTGTCAGCTGGACGAAGCAGCAGATTAACTTTTATGGGCAATGTTTTGGTCTGGGATGTCGCTCCCACGAGCTGGCTCCGTGTGTCTGTGACAAGATGGGCCTCTCCGGCCCTTATCTACAGCCAGATGCACTGCCTCGCCAGCAGTGGGCCAGCAATCGGGCTTTAAATGGCTCGGCAGCAAATGTCAAAACCGTTTGATCTGCTTTTAGAAAAGCACCTTTCAAGGCATTGGAAGATACTTGACACTTTGCAAAGAGATTAGAAAGTTTTCAGCTGAGTTGGAAAAAGGGGCCAGGCAGGTTTGGGTCCAAAGAAGCAAGAGGATAACTTCAAAAGTGGCCAGGACCGGTGTGTCAGAAGCCAGCGGTTTCACTTTTAAAATAAAGAGCCAGAGCCAGTCATGACCTCAGACACCAGCCCCTGCCCGTGGCATTTGGAAAGGTCCCAGAACCTTTCTGGCCATACTATCTGGGAGAGATGACCATTCTCAAGATCGAAATGGGAAGTAAGGGCCAAGAAGGTGGGGCCAGCAGCTCCCCAGAAGCAGCTAATAGTGAGCCCAGACAGCCCAGCACTTAGCCCACCAGTGGGTCTGGATGCCCCAGGAAGATACACAGAACTTGGGGCTGAGCCCGGATCTGCCACAGCAGAAGGACAAGGGCAGAACATTGGACCCATGGTAACTGTGACATGCTGGGGTGCTTCTCATAAAACATTATCAGAAAGCCCATGACTTCTAAAAACCATGAGATCTCTCCATCTCTGATGAACTAAGCCGGAATGCATCCACATACTACCAGCTGCCCATTCTACAATCAATGAGTTGCACCACAGTAGGGAATGGGGCTTTTAAAATGCACACTAATTGTCACTTCCAGGCAAAATGACAATAAGTGATAAAGAGGACCCTCCTAAGGCTGCCTAAAGACCCTCTGCGGGTCAAGGCAGCCCCTGGCAGAATGCTACACATTCTGTCAGCAGCCACTAGGTCAGACTCTACTATAGGAGGTGGAAATGTGTGTTCCATCCCTGATTATAAAACTAAATGGGCTGTTTGACATTGGGCAAGCTCCTGGGGCCCAGCTTTCTCATCTATAAGACAGGATAAGCAATACATCACTATTCAGGATAGGGTAAGTTCTGCTGCTGTGACAAATAGTGCCAAAGCTATTTGACAAAACAAAGGTTTCTATCTTATATACACTGCGAGATGATAAAGGTCATTAAGGCACTCTGAGTCACTGTAGCAATTTCTACTCACAGTTCAGCCAGGAGATATCCCCAGGACCCAGCCCACCTTCACTGAATGACAGGGTTATACTCTTGCGTAATTAGTGTATTAAGAGTAGATCTGAGTGAACATTAGTCAGGTCCAGTGTATGTGAATTGCTGGCAACATCAAATGAACACCTGACTACATAGCTTCTGCCAAGATTCTGAGCCCAAACAGATGGAAGTGAGATCCTGATTCTAGAGCACTAGGTGTGTGACTTTGGGGAAATCCCTGGTCAAGGATACCCACCCTCACTATCTTTGTGCTTCATGGCCTCTTCAGTCCAGAGCAACTTGGTAGGAAGCATAATTAAAGAACCTAAAAATGGGAAAAGAGGAATAATTTTCTGTCTATCCATGGCACTATTTTATATGTGGAAAACTCTAAATTATACAAAATAAAATCTAGTAAAGCTAATAAACTCGGTAAAGTTGTGAGATATTAAATCGTTACACACAAATCAGTGTTATTGTTGTACACCAGCAATAAATAATCCCAAAAGATTAACAAACTAATTCCATTCATAATGGCAATTGTCCTTCTATGCTGTATATGTACCTGGCTAACTTTTTTTTCTATAGCAACTGACGTCTGAAACCAACTGGCACTTACCTAATATTGCTAATGATGGAACTTTGGAAACCCTTCCAGCTTCTGTTAGGTTTGAGAAAGGTACATAGAACTTGTACATAATCTAATACTGTTTCCCAAATTTATAAAAGACTTAAAGTTTTGATTGCCAAAATTGATTTGATTGCCAAACTTATTCTACTGAACCAAAGTTTCCAAATTTAGCTAAAGGAATAGCTTTTATGTAGTTCTTCTGTGACATGTTAATTGTTGCTGGCATTGTGTTTAAGATGCCTCTTCAACTATGCAAGCCTTCCAAAGAGAAATAGTTACTAATTTTCAGAATAGTTTTACTCTTGTTAATTGTGTTTTTGTAAAGCCTTGTGGCTAACTGTTGTCTATTACTAGATAGTTCTTACAACTCATAACTTATAACTTAACTGTAACATTCTACAGAGGTGAAGATTCTGACAAAGAAAGTTGAGCAGTATGTTTGGAGATGCTAGGACATTACAGGCAGGACAAACAATGGATTTCAGACATGCTCGACCTAACAGGAGTAATGGCACAGCACTCAGAAGACAGAGGCAGGCAGATGTCTGAGTTTGAAGCTAGCCTAGTCTACAGAGTGAGTCCCAAGCCAACCAGGGATATATAGTATGAAGGTAAGTATCACTTTTATTACTTATTTTATTTATTTCCTCAGATGAAGGGAAGAGATGAGAGCCATCTCTAAAGTGTGCAATTACATGCTTGGGCTGAGCCCAGAGCTTTTCTTTCTCTGTACTAACTATCCCTAGGCCTAGACCTGGAAACTTGTAGCCTCTATACAATCTAATCTTACAAAGCTGACTGATTCAAACTGGCTTCTCTAGACTTCTGACTGATTTGCTCTGCTTGGCTTCAAACTAACTCTGGTCATCTGTTCTAATCTTCTGGCTCCTTCTCATTCTTTGGCTCATTCTGTCTTCACCTGCAACATGTGTCTATAAAACAGTTGCAGTAAAACTGCCTTCTCTCTCCTGACTCACTCTGTGTTGCTCTTAAATCTCCTCTCATTCATGTCTGTTCTTGTGAGAGTTGGATATGTCCTATCTCCGACTTAGTCTATCGAATCTTTCTCTGACTCATCACTTTGTCTGCCCCTCAATTAGACATCACTTTTAAACAAGGTTGCTTTCTTCTACAAACTAGCCTTACCTTCATTGTTAGGGATCAAAGACATATTAAGGATATGTCTATATTTGAGCCAGAAGGATTAAAGGTATCATTCCAGTCAGATCACACAGTCTTAGAAGGTCTTTGGATGTGATCACTTGCCAAAGCATAAATGTTGCTGGATTGAAATTCCTCTACAACATAGTGAAAACCCAAGTCAAAAGAAAGAGACACAGAGAGAGAGACAGAGAGAGGGGGAGAGAGAGAGAGAGCACTGTACTGTTGATCAGTACTAAAGAACAGTTCAGTTGCTGGTGTGTGTGTGTGTGTGTGTGTGTGTGAGGCCCTAGTTCAATCCTCAGTGCCAACAAAATGAGAAGAATAAAATACTGAAATTTGACCCTTATCTTATACCATACGCAAACTAGATTTCAAATGTTTGTTTCAGAATGAGAACTATAATACCATTTAAAGGAAATGCAGGAAACAATCTTCCTAGCCTTAAGTTTGACAGTGGTTTCTTAAATATGGCAATAAAAGAAAAATCAGATTAAACAGAATTTATCAAAACCCAAACCCTGTGTGCATCGAAAGATGTGATCAAAAGAGTGAGAAGAAATCTACCAGTGCCATAAAACCTTGCCATCTCACACATAGCTCTGCAAAGGGATAACTATTCAGAACTGTATAAAGATTTTCTGTAACAGCAAAAAAACCAATCAGTCCAAACAAGGACAAAGGGGCTTGAACAGATAGTTTTCTGAAGAAGAAACACAAATGGCCAATTGTGTAGTTTTTAGAGAAGGGTGAATCAAAATCACACAGATGCCACTTGATTGCCATAGGGTGGCTGCCTTCTAAAAAATGGAAAATAACAAGTGTTGGTATGGATGTTGAGAAATCACCACCCTCAAAATTTGCTACTGGACATGGGGAAAGCAGCTTTGGCAACTATTCAAAAGCGCAGAATTACTTTATGATCCAACAATTTCTATCCTAAATACCCAGCACGAAGGACCAAAAGCAGGGACCCAAGCAGTTATGCACATATGTACAAAACAGTATTGTTGGGAGTAGTGAAAGGCTAGAAATACAAATGTCCATCCCAGGTGACAAACCAAGTGTGATCCAGCATTCATCCCTTATCCTCAGGAGATGTGCTCCAGGCCCTCAGGCATGCCTGATGTGGACAGTCCCAAAGCCTATCTACAAAACTGTTTTTTTCTATGCACACATTCCTATGATGCAGTTTAACTTATTCTTCAGGCACAGTGTGACGGAAACAGAAACTCACAAATTTGGGAAGTTATTTAAAATTTCAGATTTGTTTCTGATGTTTTCTTTCTGATATTTTCAGATCACAGTCGACCCCGGGTCACTGAGACATCAAAGCGAATGTGGAATATGGTATATATGTGTGCTTTGTTCGTCCATAAAAGGAAATAAAGTACAGACATGCTAACACATGGACAAACCTTGAAAACATTATGCTAAAGTGACAGATGCCAGACACAAAAGTGGCATGCTGTGTAATACCATTTATAGGAAATATCCAAAATGCATAAATCCACAGAGCACACACTAAAGAGGTCATTGATGGGGCCGGGTGGTGAACAGAGTGGGAAGTGATTGTTTCATGGGTGCCTACATGAGTTGGGAAAGTGACCAAGCACCACACATGGACAATGGTGTTGGTGGCCCAGCACTGGAATAGGTCAAATGCTACTGAGTTGTCTGTTTTTAAAATGTTTATTTTATGCTGGAGAGATGGCTCAGTGGTTAAGGGCACTGGCTGTTCTTCCAAAGAACCCAAGTTCAATTCCAGCTCACAGCCATCTGTAATTCCATGTCCAGGGCATCTAACACCCTTGCACAGACATACATGCAGGTAGAGAACACCAATGTACATTAAAAATTATTTTAAAGACTGTATGTGTTATATGAATTCCACCTAAAACACAAAACCTGGGAGGCAGATCTTGTCATCTCTGTGTATGGCTGAGAAATCTAATATCCCAGGAGACAAACGTCTTGTTCAAAGCCACACCAGCCTCTCAACAGCCAAGGTCAAGAATCACAGGTGTGGATCTGAGGAAGCCACGTTCAGCCTCAGCCTCCGAAAGGGAGACAGTACTAAGGTGGGGAGAGACAACGCACAGAGAGACGACTGTGAGCTCCAGCCAGTTCTTTATCGTTCGGTTTTGTTTCACAAAGCTTTTCTAGGGCATCCTCACCTGCATGCTTTCCGTTTCTTGTGCAGATGCCAGAGTGCTGAGTGACATTTGTGAACCCAACCATAAATCTGGTAACAATTCCCACAGGAGTTGTGAGCCACCAGCACAGAGGGGCTCATATGCTGAGGCAGAGCCATTAGCCCCAAACCTGCCCATACCTCCCTCAGACTACTGTCCCAGAGGGGCCACAAAGCCAGAACTTTGTACCACAACCCATTTTCCTTCCCTACATCAGTCAACCGCCCCTACATTTTTTGCCTTTTGTGACCAGACTATCAAGAGATTTTAAAGGTTTGTGTGAACACCGAAACAGTTTTCATTTTTAGAATATAGGAGGGAAAAAAGGATCTTTCATAAATTTCTATCTTTTGTTAACATATTCGTATCATCCATATTTTTGTGTCTTGATCGACTGTATTTTGGCTGAACCACTTAAAAGGGAATTGCAGGACCCAGGGAAATGGATCATTTGATAAAAGTGCCTGCTCTACAGGGCTGATAACCTGAGTTCAGATTCCTGGAACCCATGTAAAAGCCAGACGCAACAGTGTACAATCACAAGGCCAGCGCTCTTGCATTGGGAGGGAAGCACACGAGAGAATCTCTGGGAAGCTTGTGTGCCTGCTAACCTGGATGGACTCCACAGCACAGCAACAGAAACAAGAGAGACCCTGCCTCAAAACAAGGGAGAAGTTGAGAAATGACTCCCAAGAGTTGTCTTCTGACTGCCAACACACACTGTGGCACCCACATGCATCCCAACACCATGCACATATACACAAATACATAAGAGTAAGTTGTAGACATCACGATACTTCAACATGTCAAAAATTTAAGCTATTTCCACGTCTGTTTTACATCTAATAAACCAACACTAACTCTTTATTGTTATCTGGTACTCTATCCGTATGCAATTCCCATTTGCTTCCAAAAATATCTTTCATGGTTGATTTAACCGGGAACTAATCAAAGCCCACATCTTACGTGGAATTATTGCCTCTCTCATGGTTTCATCTCATCCCTCAGGCCTCTGCCCTTTATACCAGTCAGAACTGGGGCTAAGTTGACTGAGTCTATGTCATCAGCAAGAAACCTCACAGGTAAAGCATCTCATGAAAAGGCCTAGGTTCCCCACCACTTCTAATGCTAAATTTGACTTCTGGGCTCAGTTGGCCAAAGCCAGATGTGCTGATATACAATGGTACACTTCCTTTGATGAGCAGACTATGGAAACTAATAACTTGACATTGTGCACAAGTGTAGGTCACAATCAGTCTTTTACCTGATACTCCCAACACCCATAATGACCTTGACCTGGGTCATATTTTGATAGTTACCAACAGTCCGTTTCTGATTACCTCATCCCTTCATATAACAACAGGGGCTTCCTCCACTACTGGGCCTACCTGCCCCCACAGAAAGGCAGATCCTAAAGAAAAAGGAGAACAAAAGCCAAAACCTAGTTCTCTGGTCAGAAAATCCAGAGCCAGAACTTGGACTTGAACAGAGCTCAGTAAACTAACTCTACCAATGTCACTGAAGGGTGGGACAGGGCCTGGGCCCAGGTCCTTGGCTGGTCAACTTCAGCAGTTGAAGTTAAATGTCCACCAGAGCGCCATCAGTCAGTCAGAACCAGTCCCTGCTGCCATTTTGTTTAGTTTGTTTTGTTTGTTTGTTTGCACGGTAGCTCATAACCCAGGTCTTTCATCACTGGACAGTTTAGCCACTGTTGGCTTGTGTTAGCCTGTTATCGCCATTCGGGAAAATCCTGGTTTCTCCAAACTCTGCAACCACACAACTTTTTCCAACTGTGCTTGGTCGAGCATCTGTTTCTTTCTCTGTGCTGGGATCGGCCCCTGAGCCCTGCACATGTTAAGTACTCGTTCTACCGTCAGCCGTCGCCCAGCCACATCCTGATCAGCTTTACACGTCTCCATTGCTTGGGTTTGTTTGCTTTTGTTGTCCTGTCATTTGGGTTTTTGGGTTTTTTTGTTTTGTTTTGTTTTGTTTTTTGTTTGTTTGTTTTCTGAGATAGGGTTTTCCAGTGTAGTCCTGGCTGTTCCTCCGCCCTGTCTCGGTGACTTCACAACACAGTCATAGGTTTAAAACTGTGTGGTGCTAAGCAGAGCAGCCGAGATGAATACGGCGGAAATGGACATCTTAACAACATAGCTGTAACCAGTGGCTATTCTTTTTTTTGTTTCTTTGTTTTCTAACTTTTTAAGACTTATTTCAAGAACTTCTTATTTCAAGAAATCATTGGTATTTTTGAAGTTTTAAATTAGAAGTTCATTCAACCCTGATAGTCTTCTTTTAAAGGGTTAGCTATTTCTCACAGTTCAATGACACATGTCTTTGTATTTAAGTTGTTTTCATAATGAAAAGCAAGACTCCCGGTGGTGATGAAGGCGTAGCCGGCCTCCTTAACTGGCGTTCCCAAACACAGCACTGAGCACTGTAAATGTTATCCTAAAGCTGGAATGTGGAATAAAGAGGTGAGAAACTGTTGCATGAATCAGGTCTCAAGTTCAGCATCCCAGTCTTAATGCCCAGGCCTTAAGACTGCTCTCATCCGACAGATGTCTGTCCACATGGCTGGACCAGGCTATGATTTCTGTTGGACAAATGTGGGTTTATTCAACTCCCCTCTGCTCAGAGAGTAAAGTGACTACCGCACAAAAGTAGTTGGAAACCTGGGCTTACTAAAGGTACCCTGCACACCTCAGGGAGGCCAGCCACAGCTTCCCATGCTTGTCCTGTGTCTATCTAGCTCCTGGGCACAGGGCAGGATGGCTCAGTGCCAAGATGCAGGCTCAGGCACCATTGGGCATTTTAACAGTAGTGATGGGCTTTGTGATCACAAAACCTAAGATATGAGCAAGCTATCTCTCTATCTGCCTGTCTACCTATCTACCTATCTGCCTGCCTGCCCCCCTCTCTCTCCATCTATTGATCAACTGGCCAGCCTCCCTCCCTCCCTCCCTGTCTACCTATCTACCTACTTGCACAGATCCCTCTTTCTCTCTCTCCTATCAGAACCCAGCAAGCTCAGCAAAGTTCAGACTCCTTCCTGAGCAATTTCCAGCCTGCTAATCATATAAAATGCTCTGCCATATTAGTTCACCATTTCCCCTTTTTTCAGTGTATGAAACAAGAGCTTAGAGTGAACTGGGACCCTTAAAATACTAGCCCTCCTGCAGGAAAGGAAGTCCGCTGGTGATCTGCTGGTGAGAGCCATGAAGGCAGGAAAAGAATCCTTCTTGCTTGTGACTGTCCTTCAAGCCAGTCACCATGGCAACAAGAGCACCAGGGTCCCAGTATCAATCTGACCCAGCCCTAGAATCTTGGTTTTAAATTTTATTCATTTTTAAGTGTGGTGGTGGTGGTGTGTGTGTGTGTGTGTGTGTGTGTGTGTGTGTGTGTGTGTCAGAGAGAGAGAGAGAGAGAGAGAGAGAGAGAGAGAGAGAGAGAGCAAGCAGTGCCCTCATAAGCCAAGAGAGAGCGTAAAATCCCCTGAGACTGGAATTATGGTAGGTTATGAACTATGTGGGTGCTGGGAATGAAACCCCAATCTTCTTTCTGCAAGAGCAGCCAGTGCTCTTAACCCCTGATCCATGTCTCCAGCTTTCTCTCTTCCTGTGGAACACTAACCACAGCCTTCCAGGTGGTAGCTCAGGGAGGCTAGAGGAAGTACCAGAACTAAACTGGCGCCATGAAGTAGACAAGGGCAGCAGCCCATGGGGAAAAAATCTCACACAATGTCGTAAAAGGACAAACAGGAGAGAGCGCTTGCTGATGACTTCAGTTTCATAAAGCCCAAGTTCACAACCAGATAAAACCAGTTTGTGCTGTTAGATGACAGGAGAGGTCAGTCTTTAGAGGGAGCATAGGAAGAACTCCTGGGGGACTGGTGGTGGCTCTTTCCAATGCTGAGGGTGGAATCCAGTCTTTGCACATGCTCAGTGAGGGCTCCAACTCTAAGCTGCGGCCCTGGTCCTTACGCTCTATTTCTGGGGCACAGTCTCTTGGTAAAAATTCACCACATGCTTACAGGTTGGTGTTATGCATCAATAATATTTTAATGGATGGAAATGTTGGCTCTTAATCTGCTCGTTTTCAATCAATGAATTTACTCCCCCCCCCAAACCCCATTAAACACCAGGCATAGAACTAAATTTGGAAGGGTCCTGTGGGCTCCAGCCACAGTCCTCGTTTCTGCTGACCTCAGAGACGGCTCCAAACTCGGTCCAAGCTCTTCTCCCAGGAGCATTGGCATTAGAGCTGCTGGAGCTGCCACAGATGCCTCAGATGCCTCAGATGCCTCACGTCTTCCAGGCCTCCTCCAGCCACACTGGCTGTCAGCTCCTTCCCTTTGCCCAGTCTCCCACACCCACTGCAACTTCTTGGGCCTTCTCTGAGAAGCTCTGCTCTCCTCTAGCAACCTGTAGAAGGGCAAGAAGCAGCTGTGACTTGGTGTTATGCAGATGTGCTTTCGTGTACAGGCTTCGCTGTGCACCATTCCTGTGGCCTTGGGAACACCATCCCATGTGAGGAAAAGTAAGCCTCAGTCTTCCCTACTCCTCCACGTTGCTGGGAACCCAGAAAGGGATAACAATGGCAGCCCAAAGCCTGGCACAAAACCAGGGTCTAAATGCCCTGAATATATAGAAACTTAAGTTCCACTTGGAAATGCCTCAACCAGCCAGCCTCATGATGAGAAACGTCATATTTAGAGAATAAAAGAGGCAGACAGGTATTTGTGGCTCTCTGCCCTTTGTGTCAACGATGCAGACAGGTACTTAAGAACCACAAGCAGACTATGTGAGCACTCTTTGATTGACGGAGAAGTAGTCCAAAGACCTACAGGTGCAATCTTTTTTTTTGTAAATAAAGTTTTATTGGAACAAGCTATGCATGTCTGTTCACACATGACCTACTGCTGCCATTATTGAACAGCCACAAAGCTAAGAAGTTGCCACAGTTGTATGGCCCACAAAACCAACAATATTTACTATCTCACCCTTTACAGAAAGTATACTGGGACTGAAAAGTTAGCCCAGCAGTTAAGAGCACTTGCTACTCTTGGAGGGCCCATGTTCAATTCCCATTATCCAAAAGGCAGCTCACAACAGTCACCCATGACTCCAGTCCCAAGGAATCTGAAGCCCCCTTTAAACTTCACAGGCACTAGGCATACATATGATGCATGTAGTGGTTTGAATAAAATGGCCCACATTGATCCATAGGAGGTGGCAGTATTTAGAGGCATAGCCTTGTTGGAGTAGGTGTGGCTTTGCTGGAGGAAGTACATCACTAGGGGGTGGGCTTTGAGGTCTCAGAAGCTCAAGGCAGGCCCAGTGGCTCACAGTTCTTTTCCTGCTGCCTGCAGACCCAGATGTAGAACTCTCAGCTACCTCTCCAGTACCCTAGCTGCCTGCATGCCACCATGCTGCCTACTATGATGATAATGGACTAAATCTCTAAATTATAAGCCAGCTTCAATTAGATGATTTCCTTTTTATAAGTGTTGGCCATGGTCATGGTGTCTCTTCACGCTAAGAGCTAGAAACCCTAACTAAAACAGTGCACATACATACACACGGGCAAAACATTCATATACAGAAATAAACAAGTGAATAAATTAATTAATTTAATTAGAGAAAGAGCAGGGGCAGAAAGAAGAAAAAAAAGTGTGCTGAGCCTTAATCCAGAAGAGAATTCTTTCCACTTGCCTGCAGAAGGAGTGCTTGTGGCTGCACTGTGGACAAGCCATTCGTGTTTGGGGGATTAGTAACTTCAATGTAAGCAAATGCATCCCGTGGGATACAGTTTGCAGCAAAGAACCAGCTGCACACACAGCAAGCAGCATGTGTGGTACTCAAGAGCACTGGGCTGAGAGACAGAGCAAAAGGAACTGTCAGAGTAGGCAAAACTGACCCTTGTGAGCCTCTACCTCATGCCTGCTAGTCCTCTGAATGTTGTTCATAACTAACTCTGTGTACTTACTATTCTCATTGTAAAGCTTGAGGGAGGAAAGATTTCTCTTGGCTCACAGTTGGAATCCATCATATTGGAAGACCTGGTGGCTCTGCCTTTGTTGGTAGGAGCATGCGGCAGTGACTGTTCATACATCAGCATACCAGGACACCGCGAGCAGATAGAACCAGGGGCCCAGGTATATACCTTTCAAAGGTCCTCCTCAGTGGCCTGCCTTTACCAGCTAAGCCCTGCCTCAAAATGACTCTACAATTTCCTAAGACAGTGCCAATTTCTGGGGAATGGTGTTGGACAATCATTCAAAACACAGGTCCATGAGATCACTTCGGATTTAAATCAGAACCAACTCTCTAAGGCCTCTCATTTAGCCAGCGCTATAAAGTAGGGGGAATTTCCCCCAAAGATGGGGAAACAGAGGCACCAAAGCTAAGTAACTTTTAGCAAGTGGCAGAGCTGGGGTTTTAATCTCAGATGAGACCTCAACCTGTGCTCTTAAACTATTACCCCAAACAGAATACACCTGATGGCCTCCTGGATCCCTGGAGGTGCTCAACTCCAGTCCCTTGCTCCTATAGCACACGCACATCCTCCCAGAGGCTTTGAGTAATCTCTGGATTACTTACACTACAGACACTGTGTAAATAGTTGTGGTCTGCTGAAACACCAACATCAAACATTTCTGAAAGGTAGAGAGATGGCTAAGTTATTAAGCACACTGGCCACTCTTCCAGACAACTGAACTCTTACAGCACCCACATGGCAGCTCACAACCACCCGTAACCCCAGTTCCAGAGGACCCAACACCCTCTTCTGGCCTCCAAAGGCACCAGGCATGCATGTGGTGCACAACCATATAGGCATGGGAAACACACGTACACACAAAATGATAAAGTAAGAACAGGATTTTTAAAATGACAGTGCTGTAGGTCTAACAACACACGGATGAGAGGTGAGGTGAGCGTCCATCCATGACCAGCACTGGAGGGAAACCAAGGCGCTGTGAAGGAAAAGCAAGAGAACTGACAATAGGGTACCCCACATGTCTGAGTTCACTTTCTATTGTTGTGATGAAACCGTGTGGGCAAACTCGAGAAGGAAAGTCAAGGCAGGAATCGGGGAAGCAGGAAGTAAAGCAGAGGCCACTGAGGAATGGTGGTTAGTGGTTCACCTA
The DNA here is from genome assembly GCF_011762505.2 of Arvicanthis niloticus. Classification (NCBI taxonomy): domain Eukaryota; kingdom Metazoa; phylum Chordata; class Mammalia; order Rodentia; family Muridae; genus Arvicanthis; species Arvicanthis niloticus. The sequence continues at coordinate 15,847,284 of NC_047675.1, read as the reverse complement.
CCCATGACTTACTCAGCCCGCTTTCTTATACAGCTCAGGACTACCTGCCCAGGTTGGTACCACCCAGAGTGGCCTGGGCTCTCCCGCATCAAACATTGATTAAGAGCATGTACCACAGGCTTACCTACAGGCCAATCTGATATAGGTATCTTCTTGATAGGGTTCCTCATGTTGAGTGACACTTCACTTACCCAGGCTTAACAAAGCACCCAGCAGGAGGCTGGAGCAATCTTTCTCCTTGGGACCTTTTAGATTTTTTTCATTTTGGGGGGGGGTTTGTCTGATAATTTATCTGTTACTCTAGACACCTTAGTTTTGATTGAGCTTGGAAGTAGACGCCCTCAGCCTGGATAGCTGATGTCTCTTGGTGATCTGTTCCTGGCATTTTCCTTTGGCTTCCTTTATATTCTCTTGGCCAAAGGTTTAGCATAGTCTTCAGCCTTCTCTTTAGAGATCTTTTTTTCTATTTGGGGAATTACAATGTAATTACAAAATTTCCCCCTTCCCTTTCCTTTCTCCAAGCCCTCCCAAATACCACTTCCCACTCTCCTTCAAATTCAGGAACTCTTCTTTTTTTCACTAATTGTTACACATATGTACACACACACACACATATATATATATATATGTCACTGTGTGCACATATGTACACACATATATGTCACTGTGTACACATATGTACACACATATATATATGTTACTGTGTGCACATATGTACACACATATATATTCCTAAATATATGCTCAGCACATACATTGCTAGCACATTGGTTTTGCAGAGCAATCCATCAGCGTTTAGGTTGCAGGATGTGTGGAGTAACGAGACGCTAAATCTTGGTGCTTTGGTCCTGAGCTTTTTACTTTCACCTTCTTTGTTTAAGGGCTTCCTGACAACATACTGGCAAACAGCATCTTCTTTAGAGACATTGAAAAGCTTCCAGATTCTCCTAGCTCCTTAAGGCCCCAACTACCAACCTATCAGTACAGGAATAGCCCTTCCTACTGTTTGTTTGTTTACTATAACAACCGAGTTCAGAACATTCAGATTGGCATCCATGATGTATCTGTGACCAGGCCTCCTGTCTCCAGTTCGCCTAGGCTTATAACAGGACGGTCTTACTCAACCGCAGCTGTACTCTGTGGTGGGTTGAAACACCTTGTTTTGTGGGAAAACCTTGTTTGTGGTTTCCACCACCAATCCAGACCACAGAAACCTTCTCCACTTCACCCAAAGCATGAGTAGCTGCTTCTGTAGCCATGTGCTGCTTCTCATAGAAAGTCCAAAGCGTGTGTTCATCGTCCACTTCGGTGAGTTTCTGACAGCTGGTGGCTGGGTAGTTGAGCTTCAGTTTCATTTTGACCCAGCCAACTGCTTAGGAGGCACCACAAGAAAGCCGTGTTTCCCTTTTATTTTTCAAAGTGTTTTGCCTGCATGTATAGATGTGCACCATATGCATGCAGTGCCCAAGGAATCCAGAAGAGGGCACCAGATACCCTGGAACCAACATACAGGCAGTTAGCTGTGAGAGCCATGTGGGTGCTGGGAATTGAGCCCCATTCCTCTTGGAGAGCAGCCGTTGGCTCTTAAGGATGGAGCTGTCTCTCTCCTTGCTGTTTTGTTTGTTTTGATTTTTAATGCTATCAGTGGTTGGTTGAGTCTGGAACTCCTGAATAAAAAGGACCAGCAGTGAGTGTGTGTGTGTGTGTGTGTGTGTGTGTGTGTGTGTGTATCTCCTAAGAAGGTAGGTTATATGTGCATCTTACCACAATCAAAAACATACATCCAGGGTGATGATGTAGCTCCATCAGTAGCATGCTTGCCTGACATACAGGAAGCCAAGGTTTAGCACTATATAAAATCAGGTTGGTGGTGAACATCTATAATTTCAGCGCTCGGGAGGTAGAGGCAGGAGGATCAAAAGTTAAAGGTCACCATTGGGTACATGACACGTTTGAGGTCAGCGTAGGCTTTATGGGATCCTGTCTCAAAAAAAAAAAAAAATTAAATAAACACTGGTTTACACCTATGTTCAAAGCCACACTGTGTATTTAAGGCTGTTCACCAAATGTGTTGGAGATGAGAGGAAGTAGTAAGAGGTGTGGATAGGAAGCTGACAAATGGCGGTGACTGGTGACAAACCAAGCAGGTTCTATTCTGTGTACCCGAGTTCCATAATTTTTTCAACTTCAAATATCTTCACTGCTGAGTTCAGGGTCAGAGTGCATGCGGGGGGTGGGGGGGGGTCGGGCTAGGTGTGATCCCCAATACTGTAGAAAAATAAAATAAAAAGAAAAATGTAAAGTTACATACGATTTTAACATGGCTAGTCAGGTAAAACTGGCCTGGCTCTAAATTCATTTTAAAATTAAAAAAAAAAAATCTTAAAGAGAATTCTGGAATTCCAAGTCCAGCCCAGGGGTCCAACCCACAGTTGACACCAGCGTGGCTAGTTTCATGCCTGGCCTCCTTTGCTTTCCTGTAGCCAGCAACTCCATAGGTGTCCCTCCAGCTGCCAGCAATGTCGGCCTGGGGCTGGCACCATGGGCCCAGGCAGGCACCACAGGCTGGCTGCCTTATCACACCAGGCTGAAGAAACAGTGTGAGGCCTGACACGGGCCTCCCGTGGCCACAGCGGGGCAGCTGGATTTTTTTTCCCTGACCATCTTTGAGCTGGAGATCAGATACAGAGAAAGATTAAAACAAATATGAATTTAATCAAGGGATTCTGCTGTCCTGGGGTGGAAACAGGAGCCTGCTGACATAAAGAGGGGCTGGAGCGCTGGGGTGCCAGAGTGGAATCAAAGCTGCTTGCTTACCACTAACCGCTCAGATGATCCATATCATAACAACAAAAAAGAAAAACAATTATTTATTCTTTTTGATGTTGCAGCTCAGCGGCAACTTCCTTTTTGAAGCGAGGCAAGGTCAGAACCAAGTTATTGTTTTCGCCTGAAACTTTGACAGGGACTCTGAGTTCTTCTGTGTGACTCTCGGACAAGAGATGAGAGAGACTTGCAGACGCATTTCTTCCAGGCCATGAAGCAGCTCTTTTATGCTCCCTCCTGCCCTTCCTCTCCCCTGGCCACTTCTCTCTCCCTTCTCTTCCTCAAGGACCTAAGTGCACAAGGGCCACCAGGCAGAAGTTCGGTCTCCTCAGGGGACTCAGGAGCAGAGAGAGTTCTCTAGATTCACACCTATGTGAGGACTGGGGGGAAGCCCATTTGCCCTCTGATTGGCTCCCCAGACATTGGATGCAGCCCTGGTGGGAGGTTCCCTGCCTGGTGTGCAGCACAGCCACCATCAGTCATGGCCCTAACCTGCAAGTCTCTATTATTCATAAGAAAGACACAATTAATAATTCAGGCCCATCCCAGCAAGCACCTGCTGCCCGGAAGTCACATCTAAGTGCCAGGGGAGAAAGTATATTGGGACAGAGGGAACAGCCTGCACAGAGTTAAGGCCTGGAAGTGAGAGTGTTTTCAAAGATCTAGAAGTCAGTTGATGATGCAAGTGGGAAAGGCTGTTTGAATGGGGAAAAGCCACTAGATCTTCTCTGGGCCCAGTTCCTGCAGGCTCTTGTTGAGCCACAAGGAGTCTAGGTCCCTCTTCACAGCACAGAGAGCCACAGGGAAGGCCTTTCAACAAGGAGGCACTTTGATCAAGGTGCTCCCGGAAGTCTGCTAGAACCACAGAGCGCCAGCACTGGAGGTGAGAGGACACCAGGAGGGGCCGGAAAGATGTTAAGGTGCTGGGAAATCCTGAGAATGGGCCACGCTGGAATAGCATGGGCTTCTGTGCTACTACTGGACATAAGCAGAGACCTGATCCTATCTCCACAACAGGAAAGGAACTAGCCACGAATGGGAGGAGTGACCATCTCACAAGCCTGACGCCCAGGGTTCAGGCCAGAGGCTCCAGAGACAACGGGTCAGATTTGCAGATTGGCTCCTTTCTGTCTTTAACACCTGCTTGCTGGCATTTGGATTTTTATGTTCTGTGATTCTTCATCCAGCTATTAAAACCAGTAAGTCCTTCATACTGTACCATACTTAAGGGGGTGGAGGATGGGCCATAAGCTACATCTAGCACTGAAGCCACACAGGCTGGCATGCTATGGCCCAGATTGGTTCTGTCTTAGTCCTCTTTCCCCCTGCCTTATCCCCATCCCTTTTTCTTGTTGCTTTAACAAAACACCTGAGACTGGGCAAGGTATAAACCACAGAAACTTACTGGCTCATAGCTCTGAAGAATAGAGCTTGATGTCTGAATCTGGTAATGACCTTCTTACTACAGATTAGAGAGATAAAGACAGAGAGAGAGAGAACAAGTATGTCCACTTTGGCCTCTCTTTCTCTTCCCATAAAGCCATCATGCCATTTTGTCATGTGCCCTTATGCCCTCATTAAATCCAAAGCTCTACCTCCAAAGACCATTAACACAGGAAGTGAGAGCTCGGTTCATAACATGGATCCTGGAGAACCCTGAAATCTGAGCAGAAACCCTGGAAGCAGCTCTCTGGGGACTAGGCCCTGAAGGAGCTACAGGAGAGCGAGTCACAGGATGGTAGCAGAAGGGGCCAACCCCGCTTCCATGAGGAGGTTAGTATGTGGATGAGAAGAGTCTGTCTCTGTCCAGAAGATTTACCCACCATTTCCTGGTGCTCAGCCTAAAGGGTCATTCCTGTGCCTGGCACATCAAACCTGTCCTGTGCAGGGCTGGCCACATTCCTGTGTCCAGAAATGAGCTCAGACAACCCTGGTTCTTCATGCTGATGGCCAGAGTCAGGAGCAGGAGGCATGACGGTCAGTGTTTGTGCCTCAGAGCAAGCAAGCAAGTTCCAGTCATCAAGTTGTCAACTAATGAATGGAGTTGAGATATATATATATATCTTTTAAAGAAAACGGAGCTGAACATGGTGGTACACACTGTGATCCCAACACCTGAGGCTGAGGCAGGAATACTCCTCAGTTTCGAGCTACACAGAGACCAGTCTCAAAAAAACAAGCAAAGCATAACCATAGCCACAAAGAACATTTTCTCTGGACTTTAACCCTGCCAATCCCGTCATAACGTGACTCTCACTACCACCCTTACAGAGGCCAAACAGAAAAACTAAGCAACCTGAAAAAAACCCACAAACTCAGAGAACAGCAAAATGGCATCTGCGTATTGAAGAGGTTTTCTCACATCACTGGAAGGCAGACCCAGTGAAGAGAGCTATAAGGAGTTTGGAAAGAAGGTCTCGCCTGCTGCTGGCAACAATCCAAGGACCCCATTTCTTCCCATCCTGGTCTAGCTTGCCAGCTAGCCCCCAGGTCTCTTTCTCTGGCAAACGCATCCCTGGCCTAGACAGAAGTACCGTATCAGCTGATTACCAACCCCTGGGAAAGAGCTTCAGCCCCTGACATGTGGAGACTCAGCAAAGATTTGTAGTCCAGCCCAAGGATAGACCAGCACAGCCATGTGACCCTCTGACTCCCGATAAGTACGAAGCCCCAGATGCTCACAGGTGCTGGGCTCAGTTTTACTCCCTTTCTGTCTTCATCCCTCCCCTTCCTTGCTTCCTGGGCTGTGCCAAAGCCAGCTAGTGCCAGTGCATAAGCACCATCTCTGTGAGCTGTGGACAGTCCTTAAAGACCCCTGTGCTGGAAGCTTGGTCTCTGTGTGGTGGTGTGGAGGTGTTGGACCTTTTAAGAAGTGGAGCCTGATTGAAGGCATTATGTCATGGGGGCGCCATCCTCAGAAGATTGATGTTAGTCTGGTGGAGTTCTGGGGAATATGAAATGTTATTTAAAAGAGCAGGCCTGGGGGTTGTGAAGATGGCTCAGTGGGTAGACCATTTTTTTTCTGCAGGCATGAGAACCCAAATCTAGATCCCAGCACCCAGACATATCAGCATACTCCTGTAACCCCAACACTGGAGAAGTAGAGACAGGAGGATCCCTGAGGCTGGCTGGCCAGCCAGTCCAACTGATACGGCAAGCTCTAGGGTTAGCGAGAGACCTTGCCTCAAAACTGAGGCGAAGAATGAGAGTAGAAGACAGTACGTCAACCTCTGGCTTGCACACAAGAAAGTACATACACACTTGCACACACATGTGAGCACAAGCATGCACACACACACACACACATATGAGCACACACATGTGCACATGAACACATGCAGGCACAAGCACACACATGCACACGGGCACACATGCACACGGGCACACAGGCGCGCACACACATACACACCTGACCCTTGAAGCTCGCATGCTTCACTCATAACCATGTGATCTCCTTGGCAATCCCCTTGCCATTGCAATGCCATCTTTCACACAGTCCTCATCAGAGTCCGGACACAGGGGAGCTACCTGAGGTAGACATGTCCGTCTCGGAAACTGTAAGCTAAACCAGCTTCTCCTTCCTAAAGTAGCCAGTCTTGAATATTCTGCTATAGCCGCAGAAAACAGGCCGGTGGGACTCATATCTCTCCCCATTCTTCACTCAGCTATCTCACATTGGTAAGCTTAAGATCAAATGTGGTAGAGACATTTTCATCATGAAAATGAAAAGACATATTTAAAGGGGACTATTCGCCCCACTTCACCAGCACATCTCGGTTTGTTTTCCTAATCTCTTATCACTGTTGCCTGGTGTTGTAGAAGGCCTGATGGCGCAGGCCTGTAATCCTGGCTATTTGGGAAGCTGAGACAGAAGGATCATAAGTTCAAGACCTTCCCTGGGCTACAGAATGAGTCTGAGGCCAGTACATATAAATTAGAGAGGCCTTGTCTTGAAATAAAAAAAAACAGGCCTGGGTTAGGAGCACTTGAGGCTAGCTTTTGCAGATGCCCAAGTTCAGTTTCCAGCACCCAATCCAGAGAGCTCCCACCAACTCCAGAGGATCCAACACCTTCCTCCTTCCAGCCTCCATGGGTGCCTTCACATACATGCCTACACACACACACACACACACACATACACACACACACACAAATAACAAGATAAATATATTTCTATTTTAATGTGAAAACAGGCTGGGAAGATAGCTCAGTCCGTTCTAAAGTTCTCGCCAAGAATACATGAGACACTTGACTCAACCTAATTAACAAAAATTAAAAGTAATTAATTAGTTACATTAAAATCCTTGCACAGACTCAGCTCCTGGATGTGACTAACCCACCAGGGTGATGTCCCACCCAGAATCGTGTTCTCTAGACTCTTCCCAACAATCTGCCCCCTCGCCCTGATCCCTCCCCCACATATCTCCAGCCCCAATCCACTTCCCAGTCCACCACCCTGCCTGACACCTTTGGTGACCATCTTTTGCTTATACCTATCATGGAGGCTCCATCCTCAGAAGTGATTAATGTTGGTCTGGTGGGATTCTAGCAAGTACAAAATGTTATTTGAGAGACCAAGCCTGGTCTCTTGAGAGAACAGCCTCTTGGGAAGATAGCTCAGTCAGAAATTCAGCCAGAATGGAGCTTGCTACTCGTCAGGTCCTCAGGACCAACATGGTCTCTTGGGATTTGCTCCTTTTGCCTAACAGTGGGGAAACAGCCACCACTGAAGCATTTAGTTATGAGATTCTAATAGAGTCCACACGTACTGTAGAAATGGCTTCTCCCATAGGCCCAATGACTGCTAGCAAAATAATCATCCTTTTAGATATTCAGGCCTAGTCATTTCTTTCTGCCACGCGTCTCCCTCTCCATGAACACATGGGTGTGTGCACACAGCTTTTTATGCTGTGGCTGTGACCTGAACGGTCTCTGTCTCATGAGTCTCAGGACCTTTAACACCAAACTACAGAAACCTCAATTCAGAGTCATGGCCACAGGCACCTGAACCTTCCAGAGAGAGGCCTGACTCAGGAGTTCCAATGATGGCCTCAGGCCTTAGTCTCACATCTTCTCTGTCACAGTTTCCTTCTGCAGACTCTAATGGGCCTTGTAGGGGCTCCAGAGGTCCCAGCCCCACTTCCTGTCAGCCCCAGGGCCACTAGAACATAGAATTCCTTTTCTATAACTCATCTGACCAAAACAGCCAGCCTGACTGCATGGTCCAAGTGGACACATGGCAACAAGTACTGAGATGGAAGGGTAGATCCATAGTTAGTGTGCATCCTACCGTCTTTGTAGGTATGGAGTCAGTCCCATGCAAACAAACTGTGGGGACTGAGGTGGGAGCAGGTTGTTCCTCAAGGAAAATGGGGTGATTCATCCAAGAAGCAAGCTCACCCAACATACAACAAACTCCGGTGGTGCCCACCTGCACCCAAGACCACCATCCAATTCCACACCACTGTGATTACACCTGCCCCGCACTTCCGTCTCCCCTCCTTAAGCATCTTCCAGATAGTCCTGAATGAGTTCAGCTTTAAAAGAGAGCAGAACTGCACTGGAGAGACGGTTCAGAGGGCAAAGGTGCTTACTGCACAGCGTGACCACCTGAACATGGTCCTCGAGACCCCCAGAGAGATGGAAGTAGAGAACTGACTCCACAAAATTGTCCTCTGACCTCTGCAAACTCCCTGTGGCACATGTGTGCCCACACTCACACACAAACACACGAAACATTAAAAAATAATAATAATGAAAGCACCTCCATGGGCTGGTGAGATGGCTCAGTGGTTAAGAGCACTGACTGCTCTTCCAGAGGTCATGAGTTCAAATCCCAGCAACCACATGGTGGCTCACAACCATCTGTAATGGGATCTGATGCCTTTTTATGGGGTGTCTGAAAACAGCGACACTGTACTTACATATAATAAATAAATAAATAAATAAATAAATAGTTTTAAAAAAAGAAAGAAAGAAAGTACCTCCGTGGCACCCACTGCTGTCCAGCCCGTAAAATCCAAGGTAGAAGAAACTCAAAAGCCACTTGTTCTGAGTCTATTATTACTCACCTGCCCAAGTCTCCTCTCCATCACCCAACTGACTGAGCATCTCAGCCAGACACTGCTGGCTATTGTTCTTCCCACACAGCTTCGAGTCTCTCTCCCTGGAGGATATCTTTAGCCTGAGTTCCATCATTTGCTGAGAATGCTCACCTCCCGTTATCTATTCCTCAGCCCAGTGACTACCCGCATCAGGAGCACTCCATGCCACTGTGGCCATACCAACCACATTTCAGTCTGGCTGGCCCCATGGCTGATGCCACCGACCCATGGAGCAGTTCGTCTGAGAATATAAGGTCCTAGGTAAAAAAAAAAAAAAAAAAAAAAAAAAAAAAAAAAAAAAAAAAAAAAAAAAAAAAAAATTGGAAACACTGGAATCATGGGTGGGAGCACCCTCAGCCCTCAAGCCAGTCTCCATAGACCAGGACCCTTTGAACTGCAAGAATCTCAATTTGAACCTCTTGATAGCTGTGGTGATTTGAATAGGCTTCATCCAGGTAGTGGCACTATTAGGAGGTATGGCCATGTTGGAGTGGGTGTGGCCTTGTTGGAGTGGGTGTGGCCTTGTTGGAGAAGGTGTGCCACTGTAGGGGTGGGCTTTGAGACCCTCCTCCTAACCACGCGGAAACCAGTCTTCTAGAGACGTTCAGATGAAAATGTAGAACTCTCAGCTCCTCTTGCACCATGCCTGCTTGGATGCTGCCATGCTCCCGTCTTGATAATAATGGACCTCTGAACCTGTAAGCTGGCCCCAATTAAATGTTTTCCTTATAAGAGTTGCCTTGGTCATGGTGCCTGTTCACAGCAGCAAAACCCTAAGACAATTGCAAAGGTGTTTGGGTCTGCCAAGGGTATGAACAGAGGCACAGCTGCCTCTTCAGTTATTTTTTCTTCCCCTTTCTCCTCCCATCCTATTTCTGCCTCTTTTTTTTTTTTTCTTTGACAAATAGTCTCTTTTGCTCCTGGTGCCTAAACTTCCTTTACAAAGATGAAGAAGGTGGCATCCCACTTCTGTAGACTAGACAGGCCTTGAACCCCTGATGCTCCTAGCTCTTCACTGAGCATTGGGATGACAGGCATGCACCTCCACACCAGCTTATAAGTGTATCTTCTCTAATACTGTGGGACCAAAATTCAAGGAGGATTCACTTGGCTTGGGCCTCAGATCTTCCTTAGCCAGTTACTGTGAGCTGGGGCATAGGGTCACATGGCCACAGCAAGCTCAGCCCCGCCTCAGAACAGCAGGAAGTCCACAAAACAGGGGTGTGTTGCCAGAGGACAAAGAAGAAGAATGAATGAGCCATTACCAGAGGACCCTTCAGACACTCAAGCCTGACCTGGGGCTGTCTATCTCTGGTGGCTCGTGAGCCGTTCTGGATGACTTTGGAGACTGAAAGTTCTGCAATCAAAACAGCTTTGGTTGTTGGGCTCCTGTGTTCTGGGTTTTGCTGTGGAACTCATTCAATCTCATGACAGCCCTTAAGGTGAGTGCAATTATTGGTCTCTTTTTGTGGTAGAAGAAAATGGGGGATACAAGAAGGGTAATTTGTGTCTTCAAAGTTCCCAGATAAGAAGCTGAGGAGCCAAGATTCAAGTCCCAGGAGACATCGGCAGAACCTGAGCCTCCCCACTGCACAGTACTGCCTGCAAGGACTGCTTAATCAGGCCTATGTGCCCTGTACAGGCAGCCACCGAGCGGTGGCAATCTGCCTCCCCACGTGGTTACAACCTCCAACCTGAAGTACCCTCCACTGAAACAACTCAGAGCCCTGGCAAACTGGCTAAGACACCCAGTTCTGTCCTCTGCCCCAAGGGAAGGGACCTCAATACAAATCCAACCCTCTCCCCTGAGCTGGCCTCAGCTCCTCTGTCACCCTGGGGTCCTCAGCTCCCTGCTCAGTCATGGGTGCACTGATGAAGCATCTGAAGAGTTAGATCTCGGGAAAGAGGCAATGGGCCTTTGACCAGGGCACCTTGCAAAGTGGCAAGTGGGGGAGGGGCCAGATCCCTCCAACTACCTCTCCACTGGATACAAACTGATCAAACTTGACACAAAGCTTCCAACTCCCAGCATCCGCATCCTCTGGTACATTTCTTTGTCCCTGAGCAGTTGTGTGACCTTGATAAGTCCTTTTCCAGCTGGAGCCTCAAAATATCCGTGTTTCATCCCTGTGGGGAGGCGATCCTAGGATCAAGTGATCCTCACCAACTTCCAGACCAGCATTGCTCTGACAAGAATGCTCAAAGGCCAGTCCTGTCCACCTGACTTCCCCAGGATGTCCTCATCCTGTCCAGTTTCATCTCTTCTGCCTGCCTGTCCACCCATCAAAACCTAGCTTTCTGGTCCCCTCAAGTCCTTCTATGTTGGCTTTAAGGCATTACTGTATCAGAGGCTGGAGAGAGAGTTCAGCGATTTAAAGCACAGGCTGCTCTTGCCGAGGACCTGGGTTTGATTCTTAGCTCCCACAAGGTGGCTCAAAACCATGGTAACTCCAATCCCAGGGGATTGACACCCCCTTCTGGTCTCTTCCAGGCACTGCATGTACGTGGTTTACAGACATACACAGACAGAACATCTGTACATGTTCAATGAATAAATAAATAAACAAATAAATAAAATCTTAAAGCAAAGCAACAAAACAAACAAACAACAAAAAGCACCACATAACCTAGATAGACAGCCAGTAACTAAAACCAGTGGTGTTCCTCATCTCCTCCTTCCCAAGAACAAGAGGGAGGGCTGGGGTTGCAGTTCTGACAATTCCTCCCAGGGCCTCTACATAAGGGCCTTAAAAACCCTTAAAGGCAGCAGAAAGGAGAAACATCCACGTTTCCCTCACCTGTGACAGGGCATTGGCAGTCCCCAGGGAGCACTTGGGCCCTTGTGTGGCAGCACAAGACACATTATTCCTAGCCAGCATCCAATGTCAGTCACGTTGCCTGGTACCCCACCCTGTTCCCGAAAACCAAAGGCGCCCCTTCCAGAGAAAAAAGGAGACAGCCTCTTCATTAATAGCGCTGGCGGCAAGGTAAGGCCGGCCGCCCGCCCCAAGCCCGCGCCCCTAATTATGCCACGCGCCTTTCATCCCCACGCACACACGCGGAAAGTTTATTGTTGTATTTCGGCCTTTCTTCAGTCTCCTCTGCCTTTCATGCGAGGGAAGGGTGCTGAGGGGGTCAAAGCTTCCTCCCCCAGCGCCTCTCCCTGCTTCAGTCCTTTAGAAAAACACCCAAAGCCATAATTTGTCTTAGAATTTCTTTTGAAACAGCTACAAGAAAGACTAACGACTGCTCTTTTCCCTCTGTTTCTGATTCCAGCCATCCCTTTATCTGGCTTTCATTAGAGCCTGGGCCGCGCCTCTTTTGTGGGAGAGACTTGAGGGAGCCGAGGCAGTTTCCCGCCGCTGTGATGTTGCTAAAGATTAAAAAGGAGCTTTGAAGCCGCACCAGCTCTGCCTGCGCCCCCTCGGAACAGGACCTCAGAAAGACCCGCGCCATCTGGCAAACCTGACATAAAGACAAAATAAAGTGATTGAAACAGTCTCTTCAAAGCCACGATGGCAGATTTGTTGATTTGGGCGTTATCTTTCATGCGAGGCCCTCAGAAGTCACCAGAACACCTAGATAACCTCAGGCAGGCCTGACTGGAGTGGATAGAAAGCTTCCAGGCTGAAGCTTTCGAGAAGACTGGCTGTAACTGGTGGGGGCTGAGAGACGGACTGACGGCCACTGGAGGTGACTTTGGGTCACTCAATTGTATCTAGAGGCTCAATCACTGGGATTCCCAAGCCTCACCTGTGTGATCCCTCAGGGAGAGCACCCGATGCCGGCAGAAGTAGAGCCTGGACAGGAAGCTGATACAGGGATGCATGTGGAGAGTGACAAGAGATGGAAAGGCCTTGCCCTGTTGCAGCTGACAGTCTGTTAGCCATGCCATGACACTGTTGTCAGTGATGATCTTGGCTGGGCAGGTGCCTCCAGGCCAGGTCCCACCAGAGAGTCACTCTCAGGCAACTGAGCCCAGCGAAGATTCTGCTGAGGTACTACTGACCTCCAGTAACACCCACTAGAGCTGGAATTCAGCTCACTGTGCGCATGAGCTTGGGCTCCTTGAGTGGAGAAACTGTCGTGATTGGTGCTCACATTCTCTTAGGTGGCAGTGTTGGACCTACAGCTCCCGGTCTTGAATCAAGAATGTTCTGTTGGGCTAGTGGGGTTGTGTATACCTGTGAGCCCAGGGCTTAAGGGGTGGAGTTAGAAGAATCAAGAGTTCCAGTTCCCTCTCTGCTACCCAGCAATCCTGGATGACAAAAGACCCTGTCTCAAAATAACAAATGAACAAACTGTCTTGGACAGCAGTCTAGAGAGGGCAACATAAACACCAGCTAAGACCCTCTTGCAGTGAGCTTCAGGCCACATACCCACCGCCCGTGCAGCTTCTCCTAGTGAGAAGACGCAAGGGCTGGAATGGGAAGAAGGGGGACTCGGTAAGCTCTACCTAAGGACTTCAAGTGGAGTCTGGGGAACAGGGCAGCTGGCCCTCCATTTCCCCACCTGACTACCTCGACTAATTCAGCTTTGTCTCCACACAAGGCACCCAATTCAACCTGTGCCTTTATTTAAGTCCTTGCTAACCAAACATGTGCACAGCTGAAAAGGTAGGGGTCTGGAGGCCTCCGATCCTTCCTTCTGATCCCCTTAAGCCCGGGGTTCTAATCAGGCAGATGCTGACGAATCCAGTAGGGAACAAATTGCAGTCTACCGTGGTTTATCAAAATTGTCTATTCATGAAGCCTGACCACCGCTCAACTTCCAAGAATCTATCGGAGCCCTACTGTGCACACTCATACAAACAACAGTGATGTCTAGCTGTCCTCAAATGCCAGGCACAGAAAAGACACACAGAGCATACCAGTGGGAGATGTGATAAGTCACTTCTGCCTTCAGAACAGGGGCAAGGGTCCTATCACACACATGGGCCCTCCAGACAATTTGCCTGCTCTGGCCAGATGTACTGCCAGGATCATCCCTCCCCACTCACTCCCTTGTCTGTTTCAGAGGAAGCTTCTCATCCCAGGTGGCTCACACCACCCTTCCTTCCTCTCAAAAACACAGCTGGTTTGGCATGGGGTGTCGGGAGGGGCTCACAACAGATTTCCTGGCATGAGATTAGGGTTCTATCTGTTTCCTCCCACAGTGAAAAGAGAGGCCTCTCCCCTGAGAGGCTGCAGGGCTGAGAGCACAGGCAGAGGCGGCTCCCAGCCCACCAGTTCCTGCAGGAAACCTTCCAAATATGTCACTCACCCTCCTTGCTGCTCCCATGCCTTCACTGTCTGATAAACTTCTACTCATCCTTCAAAACCCACCGCCGATGACACTCTTCTGAAGCCTCTCTCAGCCTCCTTGTCCCTCTGCTCACATGCCACATCTCCATCTGTCTTGAGTGCCTCTGAAATAAAGACTACAATATTTCTCCAGAAAAAAAAAAAAAAGAATGCATGTCTGAAGTCAAAAAGGCTGAGACCAGATGTCAGCTCTTCTGTCCGTCAACTGTGACATTTGGGCAGGTCACTTTGCCCCTCTGATCTTCATTTGTGAGAGGAGAAAATAAAATGTATCCTCCCGGCTTGTTTTTGGAGATTCAATAAGGTAATGTGAGTCAGGGGGTTGACGCAGTAGGCAAAGACCTCACAGGGGACCTAGGGGCAGTTCCCACCAACTCACATTGTGGCTTGCGCTGCCTCTTAACTCTGGTTACAGAAGATTCAGTGCCCTTTTCTGGCTTCAGCAGGTACTAGGTACCCAGATGGTACCCAGACATACATGTAGATAAAATATTCATACATGTCAATAAAGTAGTGTATGTGAAAAATCCTAAAATGGTAGCTAACACATAGTAGGGCTCCAGGGATATTGGTAGAATGTGAATCCCTTAACAACAGGGCCCCCAGGAGCAGTGACAGTTTTGGAAGCTTGGTTTCTTTTTAAAAATAACATAGAAATAAGTCTATGTTTTCATTTTAATCCCAGGTGTGGGATATGGGGCTGCCTCAGATCGTCCACAGCAGCTGACTGTGATTTGCCCCATGCTCTAGCAGGGGTGTGATTTTACCGGCAGCCGACAGTTTCTATGATTGTGTGACATATGGAATTCTGGGGACTTTTCAGTGGCTTTACAAATGCTAGAGCCCTTCGAGGGGGTGAGTTGTTGATTGGTTACTGTTGGTTGTTGTTGCCATGCTTTGTTAAGCCATGGTTGTGCACAAAGAAGAAAAAAGACGAAATTAGATATTCTGTCTTCGAAGATCAAACTTTCCCCAAGGAACTCAATGCTCCTAACAAACAGTAAGTAGTTTAATGATAATGTCACTCCCTTTCCCTTCTATTCTGTCTTCTCTCCTATCTTGTGTTAGGGGGCTGAAACAGTAGAAGAAAAGGGGGGAAAGGGTAAAAGAAAAAAGATCCTACAAAGTAGTTAACATTGGCTGCACCTAGGTCTTCATTCCAACATGCAATCACTTCTTCAGTGGTCCATCAGCCTGAGCTCCTACTGAGCTCTGAGGTCTGAGCTCTTAGTCAGACCTGGGTCACACAGCAGGTCTCGGTACAGACTGTGTCTCCATGCCCAGCCATCCCTTAGCTGGCTCTTTTTCATACAATCTCAGCACCTGCTTTGGCTGGCACTGTCCCCAAGTCCCCATGCTTTCCAAGAAGCTTGGCAAAAGTCTTTCTTCACACTCCCTGGTAGTGTATCTGGCCAGAGCAAAGAAAGGCAGGATAGACAAGTTGTCTCCAGGGCATGGGACCAGGACCCGTGTCCCTTCTTTGAAAGATGATGACATATCTCTGCATCCCACAGAATATGCTACCCTTTAGGCATCTTTTTTTGTGACTAGCATCTGAGGGCAGAAAGATACTACAGTTTCTGTGTGGGAGCACATAGTAGGTGGTCAGAGCTGAACCTTCCACCCTTAGGATGGTCAGCAAACTTCTCCCTGAACTAAACATTTGTTTTTCAGTTTGCATTGCAGTTACAAAATATCTGGGTGGAAAACCTGGGCCAGGGGGTGGGGGGTGGGGTGGTGACACATTTGTTTTGCTTAGTTTCAGAAGTTTCAGTTTATGGTTGGCTCCATGGATTTTAGGCTAAGTAGAGTATCCCAGCAGAAGGCCATAGTGGACAACTGTGACTCTAATAGTCAATAGGAGGCAGAGAACAAGAAAAAGTCCAGGACAAGATGTACCCTTCAGAGACATACCCCCAGTGACCACTTCCTCCAACCAGGCCACATCTACCAGTCAGCTATACACTATTACATGGATTAGCCATTGAGAATATGGGCATTCTCACAGCCCAGACATCTATCGGTATCAGCAGCAACTGGGGACCAAGCCTTTAGCCATAAGCCTTCAGGAAAGTCACTTTATAGCCAATCTAAAACAGCATCCTTCAGGAACAGAGCCTCCTCTGAACACTCTAGAGAAGACAGAGGGGGAACACTAGCTATGCTTTGAGGCTCCTGAGCCAATGCAGACAATGCTCAGTCCATCCCTGGAGAGTTTTTAAGTGTGATAGAAGAGACGGGCACATCATTCTCAGTTTTGAAACCTGACAATTGTGAAACTGGGACTGTAGCACAAGAAAAGAGTATTTACCTGGTGTGCAGAAGGCTCTAGGTTCAATACCCAGTAGAGCAATTTTAAGAAGATGAAATAAAGGTTCTTGCTTTGATTAAACCCAAAGCTGAAATGCGTTTAATTTTGAAAAGAAAGAAAAGAGAAAGGAAGGAAGGAAGGAAGGAAAGAAGGAAAGAAGGAAAGAAGGAACAAAGGAAGGAAGGAAGGAAGGAAAGAAGGAAAGAAGGAAAGAAGGAACAAAGGAAGGAAGGAAGGAAGGAAGGAAGGAAGGAAGGAAGGAAGGAAGGAAGGAAACTGTTGATCTGCTGAAAGTGTCTATTTTCCAGATGAGAGAAAGTTGCAGTCTGACAGCAGACAACAGTTTCATCCCTGCTAGTGCTAACTTGTGGCCTGGTGGGCAAGACATAACTCCGGACTCTGGTCCAGTCTCTCACTATGGGGTAGAACTGCTCCAATCACAGGAGGACAGTCCTCTGATGATGGAGGTAGCCCGTACTTAGAGATAACAGAGTCAGGTAAACAGGTATGAAGGAAAAGCAATCCATCCCCCATCCCTCTGAGAAGCTGGGTGTACAGCATCTGTATGAGCTCAGAGAGATGCACCACCCTAATCCACACGCTGGACACAGGTGACCCAGGATCCCGCTCCTCTCAGGCTCCCAGCCAAGTCCTCTTACTAGAGAATCAAGCGGAGGGAGCTGGCCTGGAGCCTCATCCTTGGCATCTCATGCCAGCCTAGCCAGGGGAGGCTTTCTCACGATCAGGGACATCTGGGCTGGCACAGCTCCCAGAGGCCACCGACATGAAAAGCCAGGGGCTTGGCGGAAACACCATCTGCACATCATAAAGCCGCTGGTGGTTCCCAGGGGCTGCCTCCAGCTGCGCTGGGCTGCCTGGAGAAGGGAGGAGGGGGTGCAGGGTGAGAAGTGGATGGCTGCAGTGGAGCAGGAGGGAACCCTCCCACCTGGCGTCCTAGCACACTAACAGTCAAATGCACCAGGCTTGTCTCTCTGTGGCCACAGGGACTATACACCGCCGGTGGGGGGAGGGGGTCCCTGTCCTGGAAGGTGATTTTCCAGGCAGTGAGCAGCAGTGGCTAGGCCCTGTGTTCTAGATTGTACTTCTTGATTCAATTCCTAGACCATTCCTGGGGTAACTGGATTGACGTCTTCGGGTCTTCAGGGTATGTTGATGGTACATCAGATGACTGAGGCGTGCCGTGGGGATCCAAAGCAACACGAATACTGAGCACACTTAATACTGGAACACTGGTTTTTACTCCGTGGAACTTCATTAACAAAGCGGTCACGTGGCTGTGAAGGGGGTGCTCCATCACTGTTGATTCTTATTCCTTGCTGTCATCTTTCCCATCCTGAAGCTGCCAGCAAGCTAGCTCACGGAGCTCTCATCTGTAATGAGTAACGGGAAATAGGTAAGAGATGTCTAGGCTATCTCACTGGACCAGCTGCTGCCCAAAGACAAAGACCATAGCTGATTGGACAAGAGCTTAGACCTGACTCAAGGGGCATTCCTCTATTGGCCAGTTGAGCATCAAGGGGCGTTCCCCTATTGGCAGTTGAGCAGAGCCCATCAGGTTTCTTGTGAGAACTTGACTAGGAGTCGGAGCAAATGAACTGATGATGATCTGTTAGGTTCTGAAAGACTGGCAGAGAGGAGGATGGTACGAGATCAGAAAGAGATGAGAAAGAGATGAGAAGGAAAGACGGCCCCCATTCCTCTTTGGGTTCCCACGTGAATTCTCCGTAGGCAAGGCTGTACTTGAGAAACGAGTTTCGAAGAAGCATAAACTCAAACACATGTCCCTTACACATGTCCACAGCCAATCACACTTACATAGATGAACTCATCTTCTTCCGTTATGTCCCATACACGGCAGAACGACTTCCAAAAGAGGGAACCCTGAAGGAGACTGACTGGCGTGAGGCTCAGAAGCCCAGAACACGCTGAGCAGCTGTGGACAATGGGATTTCTGGAGGTGTAGGGATGGCTGGCTGTAGAAGAAAAGGCGCTGGTGTGCAGCAAGATCCCACGAGGATTCTCCTAAAGCATCAGAACAGAGGTGTGTGGTCCTTAGCGATCATCAAAATCCTATCACCTGCCACATCTGGGCTTTGCTCTCCCCAGCCTGGCTCTATCCCCCCTGCCCCCCGACCCCCGGCCCAAAGTGTTTCCTCCTGACAGCTAATGAGATAGAGATAAGAGTAATCACATAACCACAGACAACAAAAGGGGTCCCACGCCTTTGTCAGGGCTTCCATTTGGAAATCCTGAGACAAGGACCTGAACACAAGCAGTACACCCCCTGGGAAATGACAGCAGAACATGGGCAGGAGAATGAAGACATGGCCCAGGAGAGGATCTGTCACCAGCAAGGGATGGTATAGAGTATAGACTCTCTGTGGATGCAGATAGCCTAACCCCACAAAGGATCTGGGAGGCCCAGGGTAGAACACGTTCCTCAGAGGAATTGAGGTGCTCCCTCGCCAGTCTCTGCTGCTCTTTAATTGAGGGGGAATCCCAGGGTCTGGACTAAGAACTCAGGTTTCCAACCCAAGCATCCTTCTCTCTCTGCTGTTCCCCTGGCTGCTCCCCAGTCTCACACATGGACAGAACAAGCTCCAGCTGCCTGAGGGCACCCTCTGGCAGAGAGCAAGGATGAGCAGCTGGAGATGGAGTCAGCATGAATGCAGTAAGAAGGTGTCAGGGGGCCTCAACCAGGCACAAGCAGCAGCTGCCACACAGAGCAAAACCTCATCATATCTGTTCAGCCCTGGGCTACTGAGTCACGGAGACTAGAGGATGTGACATGTGTGGGTTGAATCGCTCAGGGAGAGGAGAACAAGATGGACCAGGTGTGGTCCTGCAAGCCCACCCTACAATAGGGAGCTGGTGGGCGGCTCCAGAAGAATATGACGTACAGTGACCACTTGTTAGCCACAGGCTTCAAAGTTAACTGGCATGTGGGAAGATTGAGTTTGATTGACAAGAACACTGCCGGGGCTGGGTCTGTAGCTCAGTGGTGGACTGTTTGTCTAGCACTTGCGTTTTGGGAAGCCCCAGATTGGAACCCCAGCATAGAAGAAAGAAAGAAAGAAAGAAAGAAAGAAAGAAAGAAAGAAAGAAAGAAAGAAAGAAAGAAAGAAAAGAAATCAGATCATATCAACCAAACGCTTTGGCTGCTACTTGCCCTCATCAGAATTAGAAGGCATTATCAGCGATTCTCAGCCTTTCTAACAAGGCAGCTCTAATACAGTCCCTCATGTTGTGGTGACCGCCAGTCACAAGACTACTTTTGTTGCCTCTTTATAACTGTGATTTTTGCTACTGTTATGAATCATAACGTAAATATCTATGTTTTCCGATGGTCTTAGGCAACCCCTGTAAAAAGGTCATTTGATCCTCCCAAAGGAGTTGAGACCCTTCGGTTGAAAATTGCTTAATTACGTCTTATCATTGTACAGGATCTGAATGCACAGAGAAAAAGGTACCATTTCTGTCATCTGAAGATGGTGGTGGCATGCTTTCTGGACATGATCTTGACAAGCGTTTTCATTCTCATTTTTCCCAGTCAGTGAGATGGTGCTGATTACAGAGTAGACCCAGAAAAATTGCTAATGAAATTCTGTTTTGCTGTGGATTATAAAATTCATCCTAATTTTAGAGTTATGAAATGTCAAAAAAACAACAAGATTATTTTAGAATGTATGGATTATGGCTGCACTGTTATAGTTTATTTAAAAAAATCTCCATAGGCTTCACTGCATTGGCTGCCCACTGCAAACTTGCTGGACGTTATAGTACACTGCCCGTGTGTCATTCCACACAGTCACATCAGTGACCTGAGGTCACTAAGCTCATTGGTAGACAGAGTGGAGCTCAACGTCACAGAGCCATGACCTTACTGTATACCTCTGGCTAGCTCTGCTCTCTCTTGATCCCTTTTAACCAACTCTGAACTCTTCCACATCCGCCCTTCTTCCAGCCAAAACAGGAAGCTCCCCCACCACCCCCACCGCCAGTACCCTGCCCTCTGCTCCTGGGTGCCATGGGCTCGCTCACACTTGAGATATTTCTGTTCCCTGGCAATCTCTCCCTTTCAGGAAAGCCCATCCTCCTTTTTTTTTTCTTAAAAAAAAAAAAAACTAAGTTGTACAAGTATCTCCTTCCCTTCCAGCTCCATTCAAGGTGACCTGAGTAATCCTTAGAGATTTGTGAGGAGCTAGGCCCACAGTCCTGGAAGTACTTTTACTTTGGCCTGTTTGATAATGACTGATATGGTAACTTCCTCACATATATGCCTAACTAATCTCAAGCTGAGAGAACTGAGAATCCACCCCTGAACACCTGCCTAGATGCATGCATGCATGGGTGTGTGCATGCATGGGTGGATGGGTGAGTGCATGCATGCTATGTGTGTGTGTGTGTGTGTGTGTGTGTGTGCATGAGTGTGTAACCAGTAGTTGAACTCTGCTTCCTATATGCTAGACAAGTGTCTTCTCTACTGAGCTCTCTGCCAGACCCTCTTTTTTACCTTTTTAAATGGATTTTATTATTTATTTTTGTTATACGATGCATGGGGATGTATGTGCGTGTGAGTCCGGGTACCCACAGAGACTAGAAGATCAGATTCCCTAAGAGTTACAGGTGATTGTGAACCGCCCAGCACAGGTGCCAGGAAGTGAACTACAATTCTCTGCAAGAACAGTGAGCATTCTTGCTTGCCATCTCTGTAGACCCTTCCTTTTTTTGAGGGGGAGGGTGCTTTTTGGATTTTTAAAACAAGGTCTCACTCTGTAACCCTGGCTGGCCTGGAACTCACTTTGTATACCAGGCTGGCTTTGAACTCACAAAGATCCCTCCACCTTTCTCTCCCAGGTGCTGGGATTAAAGGCATGTACCACCACACCTGGCTACTTTCTATTTTGAGACAAGGTCTCACTACATTGCTCAGTCTGCCCTTGAAGTCACTCTGTAGCTAGTCTGGCCTTGAATTTCCTGCCCCAGCCTCCCTAGTACTGTGCCACCAACCCTCGATAAACTGTCAATCATTTTGAACAAGGAATGTGTGCTTCTGTTTGGCACTGGCTTCCAGTGATGTGCTGGCTGAGACTGTTCCAAAAGACATCTGAGCAAGGGGCTAGCTTCCTTTGTCTCTGCTCTTAGCACTCCTGAGATGAGAGGCTGTGTGTCCTGGTCCCACTGCATGCCCTGGATACGGGTCATGCTTGGTTCTCTAGACAGAAGATGCACTTCGTGAACACCAGGCGAAAGAATGAAAGATGCACATATGTGTGCACAGGTGCACATGGCTGTAACACACACGTGTCAGCCTCTATTGCAAAGGATGAAAGTCCAGTTCAAAGGGGCCAAAGTTAGAAGAGGAATCTATGGGCTCTCTGAATTGAAAGGATTAAGAGGTGTATAAGCTTCAGGCTGGGTCTGATCCAAGGTCTCTTGGCTCTGTTTTCCAACATGACTCTTCTGAAGGACCACCTTCTCTGCAGCCTCAGAAGTCCGAGGCTAACATGTAGCCAGCTTAGTCATTACAAGACAAAGTGGCTAATGTAAAGGCCATCAAGACCAGCCTCAGTACTCATCTCTGTACCAATAACTAAGCCAGAGGCTGGGACAGTCTCATTAGCCAGACCTCAGTCACATGGCTACTCCTAGACCAGTCAGTCCTAGGCAATCTTGCTGCCCCTACTGACTGACTGTGGGCAGAGGGCATGATTCTGCTCTTAGAGGAAGAGAAAACAGTGCTGGGTGAGCGGAATCCTAGGGTCTGGTGGAACAGCTAAAGTAGGGAGCGGAATGGACAAACTGATACGGCCCAAGTATCTGAAGCAGGGACCAGAAAACAGATACAGCTCAGGCAACTACAGCAGAGACAGCACTGCAGTGTGCTGTTTAAGAAAGAAAGAAACTACAGACAGTAGCACACACCTTTAATCCCAGCACTCTGGACGCAGGGGCAGCCTGATCTACAGAGAGAGTTCTAGGACAGTCAGGATTACACAGAGAAACCTTGTCTTGAAACAAACAAACAAACAAACAAATAAATATAAAAGAAAGAAGAAAAGAAAGGAAGAAAGGAAGGGAGGGAGGGAGGGAGGGGGAAGGGAAGGGAAGGGAAGGGAAGGGAAGGGAAGGGAAGGGAAGGGAAGGGAAGGGAAGGGAAGGGAAGGGAAGGGAAGGGAAGGGAAGGGAAGGGAAAACAGGTGGAGCAGATGCTGTAGCCAATGGTGGATCACTTGCTCAGCATGTTAAGGCCTAGATAACCACTGCCTTCCTGACACTACCAGAGCCATTTTTAATAATTTTAAGTTCCCAAAACCTCCCTGGGTAACTGACATCCTGGTTGGTAAGTTGAGGCAGGAATGCTAGACAAGTCACCCCACCACAAACAATAGGAACAGGATAAGTGTATCACAAGATGTATTTTTAAGGAAGTCCCCTATCCCTAAATCCTGATTGGTGGGATAACTTGGCACAAATGTTTGTGGATTTCAGGCTTAAAAACTCTGTAGCATTCTGGCTTGAAGTCGGAGTCTCAGCTCCCGAGTCTGACCTCTGGCCCTGATAGATCAGTCCCAAGGTGTGTTCAATACACTATCCCTGTTTGACTGAGATCGGTGCCTGTGTGATTTGTGAGGTGATCCCTGGACCCTTACAATACAGGTCTGGTTTGCATGTCTAGCACTGCAAAATAAACAACATAAGGAAAACTAAAGCAGAACAAGGCAAGAGCATCCAATGCTGAGAAGACGGAAGAGGACACACTCAAGCAGGTTTCAAGAGTACCTTCCTAAGATAGTAAAGGATGAGAAGGAGCCAGAATTATAGAGCAGGAAAGAAACACTCCAGAGACTGGAGCAGCATGTATAAAGGTTTCCCCTGTGGTCGAGGGAGGTTATTCAAGAGACTGAGATTAAACAGAAAAAGTCTGATCATGGATGATAAGACAAGTAGATTATAACATAAGATGCTGTCCAGGGGAGCCAGGCACATGGGCAGGGCATACAGAACTTTGTGGACCGTGGAAGAGGTGGGACTTGGCCTGAGTCAGTTGGGAGGCCCTCAAAGAGAGTGACCAGGCAATGGTGTTGGCTTCTCCAATTAACGTTTCCGGCCACCCTGACTGTAGTGGGCAGAAAACACTGACGGTGAGACAGGTGGACCTCTTACTTCTCAGTGATGTGGTGGCTCTAACCAAGCCAACATCAAGAGTAGATAGAGATGGGTATGATTCTCTCCCCATGGGGTGTCAGAGACAGCTTTGAAGAGGGAAAACTTGAGCTGGCAAGCAAGAAGCAGCCTTCATTTTGGATATCTTTCCTCCTGAGAATTGGGGAGGTTTGGTTCCCCCCCCCTTTTTTTTTCTTCTATGACAGTTAATCAATCTTGTCATCTTGCCTGGGTTAAGAATCGCCTGGGGATCAGTAGAGCAGAGTGCGGGGGTGTGTCTGTGAGGGGTTTTCCATAAAGGTCAGATCACAAAGCTTCGGACCTAATTGATCATTGATCCTGTGATGGATTCAAACTCTGATGGTGTTATTGGCGGGCACTGAATGAAAGGGGGTGGAGCCCAATTAAAGAAAATAGGTCACTGGGGGCTGGTCCTCAGGACTCTCTCTCTCTCTCTCTCTCTCTCTCTCTCTCTCTCTCTCTCTCTCTCTCTCTGTCTCCCTCCCTCCCTCCCTCCCTCCCTCCCTCCCTCTCCCTGTGTCCTCTTCTCTTTACATCCTTGCCTTCCATGAAGACATTCTTCCACCACAGGCTCTTGCCAAGCACACAAGTCCGAGTGACCAAATGGACACTCTGAGTCTGTGAACTGAAAATATTGTTTCTCTTAGGGGTTCAGTCACAGAAGTAAGTAAGTAAAATAGTCTCAGAAGCCAGGAAGAGACCCTCACTCATCTGAGCCTTCCCAAATGCCCACCTATAGGGCAAAATGATTATAGCAAGCGGTTCACAGTTACAAGTGCCAATAAAGAGTGATTTTTGCCAACTTGGCCAAAACAGATCTGGCTGAACCAAAATAGATCAAGTTGAGAATGTCAGCACTCACCGGGCAGTGATGGCGCACGCCTTTAATCCCAGCACTTGGGAGGCAGAGGCAGGTGGATTTCTGAGTTCGAGGCCAGCCTGGTCTACATAGTGAGTTCCAGGACAGCCAAGGCTATATAGAGAAACCCTGTCTCAAAAAAAAAAAAAGAGAGAGAGAGGGGGGGGGGAGAGAGAGAATGTCAGCACTCCCATTCTGGTCTTCTGGGGCCTCAAAAAGGCAAAGTCACAGTGGCGAAAGGGTAAATGCCCCCACCCCGTCACACTTCACTGTGCTACCTCTCTGCCAGCTCTTCACTAGTGACCCATCTCATGAAGAACACTAGTTAATATTTCATCTATTTATTTATTTATTTATTTAGTACAGAATCTCATGTGGTCCATAAGATTCTGGCCTCAAACTCATTATATAGCTGAGGCTGACCTTGAACTTATAACTCTCCTGTATCCACCTCTTGGCGTTCTGAAATTACAGGTGGATACTATCTTGTCCAGTTTATGTACTGGGGATCAAACCCAGGATTTCATGTATGTCAGTCAAATACTCCATGAACTAAATTATCTCCCAGCCCATGAGTTAACATTTGATAAAGCATGTTGGATTTCCTACAGAAACTGTGTCTCTACTTAGCATAGACCTTCCTGCCAGCTCCTATTTGGGTAGCATCTGCAAGGTACTCCTGGATTCCACTAATCTCTGGATAGATGTCCCATTGTTCCCATGAAGCTCTCCCAAAGAGCATCCCCTCAGGTAGACAGAGAACTGGGTTCTGTTTGGTTGTGCTGTCTTCCCAGCACCCATTCTTCAATCTTGGGAGGTCAGAACCACTGTTTTGTTTTGTTTTCTGGGAAGCCCGTGTAGTTAAGGTAGCATCTGCCTCCTCCAACTTTTGACTTAGGTTTGTCTTATAGCTGGGTTCTATTTCTATTATTCTGGCTACCCTGTCGATCCCACTCTTGCCTCTTAGTGGTGATTGGTTCTAGGACAGCCTATGACCTTAGTCAACCCCATGAGACAACCCCATGACTTTATGGTCTTTCAGGGAAAGAAACATTTGTTTCTCTGGACTGGGATTCATGAGGAGGTCGTTGGAGTTTGACTGACAGTGGAACTATTAAAGAAGGGAGCAAGGCCAAGAGGTAGAGAAAACAAACCTCAGTCTTGTGACATTAGTTGAGCTGCCAGATGCTGCCCTGCCTGAAGTTTACATCATTAAGTATGATTTTCTGCTACATGGGGGCAGTAAAATACAAGGGCAAGAACCAGGTAAGTAAGCTGAAGGGTGGTTTGTTGGTTGGTTCAAGAAAGGATTTCAGGCCAGGGAGATGAATTAGTAGGTAAAGGCAGTTGCCACCAAGCCTGAAAGCCTGAGTTCAATCCCTGGGGTCCACAGGTGAAAAGGTATAAATAAATAAATAAATAAATAAATAAATAAATAAATGTAATTGGAAGAAAGGAGGAAGTGAGGGAGAGAGGGAGGGAGGAAGGAAGGAAGGGAGGGAGGGAGGGAGGGAGGGAGGGAAGGAGGGAAGGAGGGAAGGAGGGAGGAAGGAAAGAGAGGCTAGAGAGATGGCTCAGTAGTTAAGAGCACTGACTGCCCTTCCAGAGGTCCTGAGTTCAATTCCCAGCAACCACATGGAGGCTCACAACCATCTGCAATGGGATCTGATGCCCTCTTCTGGTGTGTCTGAAGAGAGAGTGACAGTGTAGTCACATACATAAAATAAATAAATAATTCTAAAAATAACGAGAGAGAGAGAGAGAGAGAGAGAGAGAGAGAGAGAGAGAGACCTCATCATGTAGCTCAGTCTGGCTTTGAATTTTTGATTTTCTAGTCTCTATCTTCCAAAGGTGGAATTGCGTGTATGCACCTAGCTGTCATCTTTTCTTAAATAATCAGAAGCATGTTAAAATAAATGAAAAGGTTCTTTGGCTTTTCTCCATCTCTCCTTGAGCTGTTGAGTAAAACTAAGGGGCACCTGAGTTTGTCTGCCCTTCGGAGTTCCCCTTTGCATGTCCAGGTGATTGGACTATACAGAAAGACTCTCTTCTTGTTCAATAAAATAGAGTCTAGGAGTGACCAATACTCTAGAGTGTTACTTCCCAAACTTTAATACTTGTGGGGGGTGGGGGAGTGGGTGTAGGGGGTCTGTGTGCATTGCTAGGGGATCTTGTTGAAAATACGACTCCAGTTCCACAATTCTGAAGTGGGCCCTGTTATTACACAGTTCCCTGGGAGTGCAGATGGACTTGTTCATGGAGCCCATTTTGAGAAGCCAGTCTCTAGAATCGTTCATAAAGGGGCATTATGGATATATTGCCAAGGTAGGAAGAGGAGAATCACTATCAAGTTCTAGTGTGACAAACCAGTTGGAAAGGCTCTGGGATGACATATTCCAAAATATTACAGAAAGTGGAGAGGTCCTGAGCAGTGTAAATGCTCTCCCCAACTCTTGTCTGTATTCACTCACGTCTACCAGGACCATGTACTGCTTAGGCATGCAGTTTAAATCTGTTACACATCGAATCTAATGTCCCCCAGACCATGTTTTGAATAACTGTTCCTCCTCAGCTGGTAGAATTACTTTGGGAGGTACAGACTGGCCAGGGGAAGGTGGTCATTGGGGGTGGGGCTTTGAAGGCTTCTCTCTCTCTCTCTCTCTCTCTCTCTCTCTCTCTCTCTCTCTCTCTGCCTTGAAGTGAATAATGTCCATCAAGGGCTCTCACTGCACTGCTTTCCCCACTATTATGAACCCTGTGAAACCATGAACCAAAATAATTCCTCCTTCAAGTTGTTTCTTTCTGATATTATGGTCCCAGCAATGCAAAAGTCAACAATACAAAGTCTAAATAACTAAGTCAAGAAGGAAAAACTAAAATGCACACAACTTTCTTTTTGGAGATAGAGTCGCGGGCAGTCCAAGCAGGCCTCCATCCGTGTGGTCAAGGATGAACTTAAATGCCCGGCTGTCTTTCCTCTGCCTTTTGCTTGCTAGGATTACAGGCATGTGCCACTGTGCCTAGTGTACAAATTTCTTAAATAAAAAATTTTTTGAGACTGATAATGATTGGAAACACTTTCTTACAGGCACCTAAGCCTGAAACCACCACCTGGCCCTCCTTCTGCAGTGGAGATGGCCATGTTGAGACCCAGAGAGGAAAGAGACACATCTAAACTTCACAGCTGGCTTGAAGAAAGCCAGAACTCTGACATTAGTAAGAACATCCCAGTCCAAGCCTAGAGCCACATCTGGCCACCTGCCAAGCACTTGCTGTAAAGGTTTTGGATCTGTCCTCAGAGGAGAACTCAAAGGAACACTACCAGAACATGAGCCTGGCCTGCAAGAGCATTTCTGAGGTGCTGGCCATCTGTCCCTACGCAGGGCTCCTCAACAATGCCCCGACATCTCCAAGGGTTGTACTATTTGAGTTTTCCGACTTTACACAATGAAGTCCATTCTGTACCACCCAGCTTCAAAGCCCTCAGACCCTTCCTCTGCTTCTGTTTCTCAATCCTCCATCACCCAGCCTCCTTCCTCAGTGCCCTGGCATACATGATTCTGTATGCTTTCACAAGCCCCAGAAACTCTTAAAAGGCTTCCCATTTCCCTGAAACCTGGTCCCACTGTCTGAGTCCTCTTTCTGCTCCTAACTGATCTTCCCCAGCTTCCCTGGATGCTGACTTGTCCTTCTCTGACCTGTAGCCTTGATGCTCCCTACAGCTCCTTCTCCTCTGGTCACTCCCTTCTCTCTTCCTGCAGTCTCATTCCCTCTTGAGGTCCTGAATTCTCCCTATGCTAGCCTATTTGCACACCTGGCCTCTCCTCCAGGGACCACCTCTAGGGTCACTCCTTGAGCCCACCAAATGCCCCCCTAAATGACTCTCAATTACCCCATCACACCAACCCATACACCCCACCTTCTTCCCTTCGGGATAGCACAGCCACCTGGGTCCCTCTGCCAGTCCCCTAAACCCACTCTAAGTCTGCAAGAAGCCAAAGCGCAACTTCTTAAATTGTGAAGCTGGAGACTGGAGAGATAGCTCAGCAGTTAAGAACACTGACTGCTCTTCTAGAGGTCCCAAGTTCAATCCCCAGCAGCCACATGGCGGCTCACAACCATCTATTCTGTTGTGTCTAAAGACAGTGATAGTGTACTCATATACATAAAATAAATTTAAAAAAAAAAAAAACCTGTGAAGCTGGATGTGCATCCTCTTCTCCTGCTTTTGTTTCCTTGACAAAACCGCACATGTGAGCCTCGCCTCCCTGTGCTCTGCCCAATATGGCCTTTTTGGTTTTCTTTTGTCTTAGCATTTGATTTTATCTCATATTCTTGGAACTGTCTTCATCAAAGCTCAACAGGAGATGACAATGATGGCAAAGATGCTGGCTCTACCTCCAAGAACAGCTATTAGGACTGACTGGGAAGATTCACACATCAAGAAATTGGGGAGATGCTGTTTGGGCGGGCAGCCCAGCGTCTCTTGGAACAGGGGCTGGGTTGCATGCAGCCCAAGTCTCTCACGGAGGTGTAGCCAGTGCCTGCACCTCCTCCAGGCACTTGTAATAGGCCTCCTGATATTCTTCATGGGACTTCACCATGATCACACAAGTGGGACGCTTGTAGCCTGTGGCTGCACCCAAGTCCGTCTTAGAAGGGATATAGATGCAGGGCAAGTTCTGGTCCTCGCACGTAACTGGAAGATGGCATTACACCTCAATCGGCAATGTTTCTCCTGCCAAAACCATGATCCGTTTCTCACCCTTGTTGACAAATTTCTGAACCTCCTTCACCCAGCAACGAATCTGCTTCGGCCTCTGGGCCTTCTTGATGCACTTGTAGAGCTTGCTGTCAGGCGGTGCCAGGAAGCCAGGGGCAGCGATATGGGATTCAGGTTGATGAGCAGCTCTTGGTTGGTGCGCTCCTCGCTCCTCGCTCCTTGCTGCAGCCATCTGCCTGCGCCTCAGACTCCTCGGGAACGGCCTTTATTTTGGTCACCTTAGCAACTAAAACAACTCAGTCAAGGCATAGAGAAACCATGCGGCCCCTGCCTCCGAGATCACTTCCGGGTTATCCACTCTGGCCTCTTACACTGACTTTCTCACACTCTTGCTCCAAGCCTGGCCTCCTTTCTGCCTTGAGTGTGTCCACCAAGGAGCCCTCTGCTGCTTGCTGGATGACCTTGCCACACGCCTCAACTTTGCAGGACAGAGCCAGTAACTGGAAGTGTTGAGTGCCAAGGGTCAGTAGCTACTACTTTCTCTGGAGAGTTGTCTGGAACTCTATATGGGGTCTATGGCAGATGACCCAGTGCAGGCCACACTGTTTGACTGGGGCTTGAGAAGCCAGTCCTACCCCTCGAGGGAAAGATTAAACTCTGCATCCCATCGTTGTGTCTTCTTGGGACCAAGCACCTCAGGTCACTTTTCCTGCTTCTCCCCTCATTTCCTCTAGAGCAGTGGTTCTCCGCCTCCTAAAGCTGCGTGCAACCCTATAATACATTTCCTCATGTTGTGATGAGCCTGACAGTAAAATGATTTTCATTGTTGTTTCATAACTGTAATTTTGCGCCTGTTATGAACTGAAATGTAAATGCTTTCAAAGATAGAGGTTTACAGAAGGGATCATGACCCACAGGTTGAAAAACGCTGCTCTGGGGCACTCCTGAGGCTCCCATGTCAAGAATGGCACACTCAGGAGACCTTGCCAGAACCCCAGGCTGGGACAAAGCCTGATCCTAACCACTCTGTTTTCTTCAGAAGAGTTAGCACATCTGCAGCTGAGAGGTAGCCAGTGCCATCACGTATGTGGCAAATGTCTCCCTCACAAGGTTGCAAACTCCGTAAAACCAAGGCCAGTTGAGATCTCCCAGCTTCTTCCTAGTTCTAGTGGCATCTGGCACATAGGAGATCTGAAGTAAACTCTAGGTGGGCCCACAGGGAGGAAGGGGAGGGAGAGATGGAAATCCTTGGGTTGCCTTTTATATTGGATCCAGGGCTCCATGTTTATCTCTGTCTCGGGGACTGAGGCTGGCTGTGGCTTCTGGGTTGGCAGCAAGGAACATTTGTGTGTGGCCTCATGGCACAACTCCATCCCCAGCAGCCCTGCACAGCAGAAGTGGCACAGGGTCTCCACGTGGAGAGCTGCCACCTGCTGCCTTTTCTCTGAGCACTCAGAAGCAAGAGGAGGCTTGGCTGCCACAGCAGAGACTGAAAGAAGCCCTAGAAGCTGCACTGTCAGCTGCATGTGACCACACATCACCTCAGACTGGTGCATCTCCAAAGAGCTGCCCATTAACCCCCCTCAGGCCCTAAGCCTCGTGGTCTCTCCCAGCAGAGCTAGCAGGCTGGCACCAAGAAGACCCAACACACCTACTCTGTCAAACTGGGACAACTACTGTAGCTGCAAGGGTCCTTCCTGGGCCTGGGAAGATGCTACTATTCTCCCTCTCTGGGAGATAGAAGGACTCCCTAACAAAGTATGCAGAAGAACCAGGCCTTTCCCACCCAGCCTACCCCTTCACATCTGGAAAGTGCCACACACTCTCACTCCTCTTTTGGTCCACTCTCATGTGGGTCACCCATTCCTCAGATGAGCAAATTGAGGTCAGACAGAGGAGAGGAGACATGGGTAGGAATGGAAACTCCCAGTCCCTAGAGCTCCTCACCTGCCTTCCCGCTACAAGAGTGAGCTTTAAAGAGCAAGGCGAACAGAGGTGAGGACATGATGTTCAGGTTTCCCTGGGTCACCTCCCTGGGTACACGAAAACTAAAGAGGGCCCCACAGGATCTCCCAGAACCAGGTCAAGGAGTTTAGCCCCCACTACAGGAAATGGAGGTCACAGCCTACTCCAGGATCAGGTGGCCAGGACATCAGACATGGCCTGAAGCGTATCCTCTCTTTATGGGAGCAATATAGTTAAAGCCCTCAAGCCAATAAACAACCATCTTTCCCTAAGGAGCGGGACTCAGAGGGCAGCTAAGCTGGGCACATTATCTGGGAATGCCACTCCCCCCAGTGGCCACCTGCACAGACTCCTTACAAAAACACACACTCATCTCTGGTTCCCCAGAAAAGACCCCCACCCAGGCAAGGAAGGAGGGAGGGGTTCATAATCCTAACACACGGAGGCTCATTTATTCATTCCGTTTTCAACAAAGATAGGTTTTCAACCCAGTTCTACGGAAGGCACGGGGTCCCTATCCTGAGGGTCCCCATCCTCAGGATGTTGGAAGTCCAAGGGAGCAGAAGCAAGTAAGGAGGCCAGTGTGAGGGGAACAGGTGATTTGGAGGAGTGGGGTTGACAGCAATGGGTAGTTCAGGCCCTAAGAGCCCAGATGTGGTTCTGGATTTGACTAAAACAGGAGTAATGGGACAGCACTGATGCTAACTGAATCACGTTTTTTTTAAGGACCACAAATCTTTAAAACATCATGTTAGAAGTGACATTTTGCAAGCACTTTCTATATATTAGTCAATGCCTTTGGCACATCGGTCTCATGTTCTTTCATCCTAACCCATTTTTAGGAAAAGTATCAGCTCAGGTTCCCAAGACCAAGTTCTCTGCATAAAGGAGATTTATTGGCCCCACAGGGACAGAGGGCAGGGAATAAGAGACAAAGACAGGAGATGGAGGGCAAGGGAGACAGGGAAGGGAACAAGGTGGGGCAGGGGTATTTGACCCAGAGAAGGACTGCCTCTGGATAGAGAAGAGACAGATGTGGCCCATAGGAAAATGGTGGTTTATAATAGTAAAGGAGGAATCCCCGTGTTAGGATGAGGTTTTAATTATGCGTGTTAATTAGGTGAGCCAAAGGGAGCTTTTGATTGCTTGACTTCAACACTTTTGATAGCTGGCCCTTGGTAGTTATCCATGGAAGGAGGAATTGGCCAAATAAGGGAATAGACCTTGATGGCTAGCTTTAAGAATAGAATCTAACATTCTTTTTTTTTTTTCCTGAGACAGGGTTTCTCTGTACAGCCCTGGCTGTCCTGGAGCTCACTCTGTACACCAGGCTGGCCTCGAACTCAGAAATCTGCCTGCCTCTGCCTCCCAAGTGCTGGGATTAAAGGCGTGCGCCGCCACCACCACCCGGCAGAATCTAACATTCTTTAGCAAGGCAAAGGAAATCAGGGAGAAGGCCAACTAACCAGCTAACCAAACACTGCTGTTCAGTAAGTTTTCTCAGTGCTGGGCTGAAACTCGGAGCTTTGTCCATTCTGGACACCACTCTACTACAGAGCTACAGCCCCAGCCCTGGTCACAGGTATTCTCAATACAAAGACCTGTAGTCAGTCCCATCTAGATGGCTTTCATGTGGAACTGCCTATACTGTGCCCAGCCCCACCCTCTTCAAGATGGACATAGGTACTGTCTTCCTGTGTTGTGTAACAAAACTTTTCCTAGGGAGATATACAACACATATATCTACTCACCCCAGACAGGAAGCCCATGACAGATCAAAATATGGATACCACAAAGTCCAACTTGGTGAGCCAACGAGTTTAATTGGGGTTACTTGCAGGAGTATGGATGAGGAGTTACTACGGATGCAGAAATGACTCAAAGACAGCTGCATCACCATAGCCCACACCGGCATGTGACAGCTCACAAAGCTGGGAATCTGGAGCACTGCTTGCAGGCAGCCCAACAAGTTGGAGGGTGACCTTTGTTACTAGTCTAAACGTCTTCCAGTCTCCTCGGCTGGTTTCCATTTCTTCTGAGCAGCCTTGTCTGATGTCAGAGTCTTCATTGAAGCTTGGCTTGTCTGAATCTTTTTAGCATCTTGGCCTTCTCCAGTCTGATCAGGACTTTCAACTTTTACTGCTTATTCTGGCAGGGAGGAGCCTAGTGAATCTAGTCAGTTTCAGGGACTTCCTGAAGTTATGCTGAGTTGTTTACCTTTGTGTTTTAAGAGAGAGCACCCCTGCAGGATAGAATGTTTCAATTTTGGAGGACACGGTTAAACAATATGCTGCAGTTGCTACAAGGACACTGAGCACAGCCCAGAGTCAAGGCAGTGACTAGGAATCTGACCAGCTCAGATCACTGGGGTAAAGAAGGCAACTCTGACTCCATGATGGATCCCAGAGGCCAGCCAGCTGCAAGGGAACAGCCAAGGCAGGAGATGGAAGCTGGGGCCAGGAGATTAATAAAAGTCTAGAGCCAGCCTGAACTCTCCCAGATCTGTGCCCTGCCTCTTCTGCAAGATAGTTTAGTTTTCCATCTCCACTATCTCCAGGAAGCTTCCATTTCAAGCAGATTAGGGTCACAGATATACCATAAGGTATCACAAAATATGACTTTCTGACATCAAAAAATTATTCCAGTGAGGAAACAGTCGCCTCCTCCTAGCACCAGTAACTTTGTACATTGTCCTTGTCTACTGGACCCACAAAAGTCTGAATAGCAGCCACACCTTCTGCTCCTCACACTACTTCCCACGGCTGCTTAGCAGGTGTACACCAGCATATGAATCCTCTTCCTGGCCGTAATGGAGGCTGACTCTATTGCAAACATGTAGAACCCAAACTGGCCCTGTGTGCAAAGAGCCATGTGGCATATAGGTTAGAAAGGGGAACTTGAGGGGAAGGTGGGCATGACTCAAGTCTCAGGCAAGCAATGTGACCTGGGATAAGCAACCTGACTTCTCCAGGGCTCAGTGTCTCCATCTATTAAATAGAGATGAAATATGATTCCGCCTGCCAAGTCAGAATAAGAGTGAGAGGCAATCTTGTGTATAACAACTCAATGCATCTATGTTCTTTTCATTTGTTTTTCAAATCCAGAGCAAGCATGGAGTGTCCCCATTGGGCATATTACTTTAGCTGCCTACTATGTAGCAAGTTATCCCGAACTTAGTAGCTTAAGTAAATATAAGTTTCTTTGATTCAGAAGTCTAGACACAGCTATACTGGGTTCTCTACTTCTGTGTCTGTTCAAGACTATGATTGGGATATTGGCCAAGGCTTAGGTCTTATCTGAATGTTTCAAGCAGAAAAAAAATTTCAATTTGATGCACAAATGGTAGGTGCCAGGCACAGGATTTGAGCTCGGAATTCTAAAGTGGATGTCTTAGGGTTCTTGTAGAAAAGTTTCGTGAGCAGTGTCTTCTGCTGAATGCTCTTAGTTTCCTCTAGAAACCGTGGAGGGTCATTCTTAAAGGCAGAAGCTACTAACCCTGCAATATAAATGAAGCAAGCAGGTCCTCTTCCTCCATCACGAGGCATACAGGAGTGAGGGAGGAGGCGATGGAGTGAGCCCTCTAAGAAGCATTAGGGGAGTGGTGGTTGACTTGCTGCATGTGTTCCAAGAGAACAGAATTATCCCTACCCTCAGAGAGCACACAAGGCCAAGCACAGTCAGGAAAGCCGAGTCTAGCCTGGAGAAAGGAAGCATGCCACAGCTGGATAGCTCAGAGACTCAGCTACAAACAGAAAGAGCTGCACCCAACTGAGACACTGACTTGAGTGCTCACTAGAGCAGTGGTTCTCAATCTGGGGGTTTCTATCCTTTTGGGGTTAAGTGACCTTTTAAAACACAGGGGTCACCTGAGACCATCAAAACCATAGATGTTTACATTCTGATTTCATAACAGTAGCAAAATTACAGTTATGAAGTAGCAATGAAAATAATTTATGGTTGGGGGTCACCACACCATGGGGAACTGGATTAAAGGCTCACAGCATTAGGAAGGCTGAGAACCACTGCTTTAGAGGGTCCTGGGGGCTTGATTTCACTATAACAGAGTTTCTTTGCACACACAGCCACAAGTTTTCCAACCTGACTCTTAAACCTCAGGAAGAGGTTGTGGCACGAAGGTAACAGAGTCAAACTTGGCTTCTTCCTTCACTAGAGGAGCTTCACCTTCCCTGGCCCAGTCCCAGATTCTCTTCCTTTTGACTACCAGGCTGGATCAATCAATCACCTACAAAACAGATATCTCAAGTGAGCCAACCAGCATCATTCCCTGAAATTTTCTCTAAGTGAATCTGAGATCTTTTCCCCAGCTGTCAGGACACATAAAGATCCTAGTGACAGCTGGTGGTCATGTTTCCAACTATTTGGGGTAGGGGTAGACAGAAGCTTGAGAAGGTGGGGGAGGGGGAACTAACTGAACCAACTTCTTGTTTACCACTCTTCCTTTTGAGACAAGTAAACTGATAAATCCCTTTTTATTGACTTAAAATAATTCACATTGGGTCTTTTTTTCTTTCTCTTGCTTCTTGTTCCTTTTCCTCCTCTGCCTCCTCTTCTTCCTCTTCACTCACCTTCCCCTTCTCTTCCACTTCCTCCTCCTCTTCCTCTTCTTCCTCCTACTCCTGGTTTATCGAGGCAGGGCAACAGGCCTGACTGGCCTGAAACTCTTTGTAAGCTAGGCTAGTCTCAAACTCACAGAGATCTGCCTGCCTCTGCTTCTGCCTCCCAAGTACTGGGATTGAAGGTGTGAGCTTCAAGTCCGGCTCAAATCTGGTTTCCTATCACTTGCAAACAGCAGGGTCCTAAAATATCAGCCTATCGTCTCAACATTGGAAGTCAAGACTAAGCTACAGGGCTGGGGGTAGCTCAGCAACAAGCTATTTACCTAAAAATGCATTCCCTAAAAGGTGGCCAGCTCGAGTGTGGCAAGCATGGCTCTAACAGGCCCTGTCCTTCTCCCCATTCCCTCTTCCTTGCTAAAAATTGTTAGATCAAATGCCTAAAGCTAGCCATTAAGGTCTATTCCCTTATTTGGTCACTTCCTCCTCCTGAGGCTGACTACCAGCTATCAATGTATTGACGCCCAGCCATCAAAAGCCCCCTTTGGCTCACCTAATTAACATGCCCAATTAAAATTAAATACCTCATCCTAACACATGGTTTTCTCCTTTTACCTATGGGCCCTGTCTGTCTCCTCTCTATCCAAAGGCAGTCCTTTGTTACCTGGGACAAATACTCCTCCTCCCTCTCCCTTGTTCTCTTCCCCTTCTCCCTTGTCCTCTGTTTCCTGGAAGCGACTAAATCTCCTTTGTGCTGAGAACTTGATCTTGGAGTGTCTTGAGCTGACTTGGAAGTTCTCTACAGGGGTTTACATCCCTAGCATGCCACACACAAAGATACACATACAAATCTTCCAGGGAAACATTATCCAAGAGTCCAACTTGTTGGTTTTTGTTGTTGTTTTAATTTATGTGTGTGTGACTGCATGTATCCATGTGCACTGAATGAAGGCAGAGGCCCAAAGAGCCAGGAGAGAGTGGGAGATGCCCTGAAATTGGAGTTACAGATACTGTGAGCTAGTGGGTGTGTGTGGGAACTGAACCCAGGTCTTCTGGAAGAGCAGCAAGTGCTCTTAACTTCTGCATCTTCTCTCCACTCCCAAGTCCACTTCTGAGTATGGTAGAAATGATCGCTATTAGATTCTTTCTTGAGGAAAAAAATGAAATTATAAGTTTATTTTACAAAACATATAGGACACTATAAGGCTAAAAGTGCAATAAAGACACTTTGTACTGTTGTACTAACTAATGAAAAGGATTGTGACTCCAGTTCAAGCCTGGATTTGAATACTGATTCTACATCTGACTCCTTACTTACTTACTTACTTACTTACTTACTTCCAATGGGCATCCACTTCCTCCTCTATAAAATGGGAATATGAATATTACCTGCTCTTCCTATTTTGTGAAGTCATCACACACACACACACACACACACACACTCTGACACAGCTTAGTTTCCTTTGTGTCTAAGCTCTGCACATGCAACAGTGAGCTCTATTTTAGATAGCATGTCACTATGTAGCCCTGGCTAGTCTGGGATTCAGTCCTCCTGCCTCAACCCGGACGGCTGGGATGCACCAGCACACCCACGCATGCACCACCACACCCAGCACAAGCAGATCTTAACATGGCCTGTCTGGGTAAGTGCCAGTGGACAAAACTGTCAGCGAGCCACTGCCCAGAAGGGCTGGGCATCCAGAGATAAGAGAACAGGAAGGGCACTGACTAGGGTGAGAAGTAGACAAAGCAGCAGGCAGCCTGTGCCTCCCTGGGGAGCCAATAGCTGCAACTTCATTACCTTTTCAGAGGCAAGTTGTAGCTAATTTCTAGACCCTTAACTTTCTTTTTTTTTTTCCAGTTACTTTAGCATATAAATTGTTTTATGAACCACAAAGAAAAGCATAAAAGTAACAGAATCCACCCCCATAGGGTCCTGTTCACCTGAAATAATTGAATTAAGCAGCGCTTGTTTCCAGCCTTTGAATCCAGACCACAGCTTCACCTCAGGTCTCACTTTCCAACAGCATTGCTCTACACTTGGTGCGTTTTATTTAGTTAACGTCTTGGAGGTTTTATCCTATCATCAATAAGCCTTTATTTTTGTTCTGTTTTTTTTTTTTTTTTTTCTGTATACACTTACTTATTTGTGTAAGGGCTGTATATGGATCTAAACGTTAGAGGACACCGTTCAGGAGTGGATGCTCTCCATCATGTGGAACCTGGAGATCAAATGAAGATCATTAGGCTTCGCAGAACCAGTATTTTAGGGTTTGCCAGATCCAGTACAAATGGAGTTCAATAATATTGTTAAAGACAAGAAACAAAACCCCCCCAAAAGTTAAAAGGAGTCAGGAAAGGAGGGGAGAGAGTCAGGGATGGAAAAAAAGGAAGTCACGGGGACAGGCCCCGCCTCTGAGCCCGCCTCCAGTCGCGGCCCCGCCCCCCACCACAGGCTGCAGCGCCGCCTCCGGCCGCCAGGGGCCGCCACGCGCCGCAGCCTGCATCCCGCCCGCTTGGCGGCCCCTCTCTCCCGCCGGTGCGCCGGCCTCTCGCCCTCCCGCCACTGCACTCGCGCTTCGGCCGCGTCTCGCGCGTGGTCTTCTCGTGAGGGACCTCGCGCCGCCGGGCGCGTGCCGTCCCCCTGCCTCGCGGCGCGGGGTCTCGCGGGCCCCGCTCCCGCCCTCCGCTCGCCTGGCCCGGACCGGAAGCGGCGCCGCACGGCCTGGGCCTGGCGCGGGGGGCGGGCTCTGGGGCCCGGTCGGACATGGGCAAGAAGCACAAGAAGCACAAGTCGGACCGACACTTCTACGAGGGTGAGGAGCGGCCGGCCTGCCCGCGGAGCCGCGCCACCCCTGCCCGCAAGGCCCCGACCCGCGGAGATCCCCCGGCGGGGCGGCGTTCGACTCGGGCCTGCCGGCCCCGGCGGGTGTTCGTGGGGCGCTGGGAGGTGGGGCGCCCGCCCTCGGTCTGCCCCGAGTCAGCCCGCGCCCTGCTCTTGTTTCAGAGTACGTGGAGAAGCCCCTGAAGCTGGTCCTCAAAGTGGGAGGGAGCGAAGTCACTGAGCTCTCCACGGGCAGCTCCGGGCACGACTCCAGCCTCTTCGAAGACAGAAGCGACCATGACAAACACAAGGACAGAAAACGGAAAAAGAGGAAGAAAGGAGAGAAGCAGGCTCCGGGGGAAGAGAAGGGGAGAAAACGGAGACGAGTCAAGGTAAAGGTGGCTTTGTTGCTTATAGCCCGGTCTCCAGCTCCTTATCCTGTCCAGTGGGACACCACGCCGTCTGGGAAGTCTGGCTTTGTGGAGGAGTAAGACAGAGCAGAAGCCTGAATCACCTGGGGGCTCAGCAAGTCTTGTCTTAACCATCCTCTCCAGCGCTCCTGCTGTCCACACACATCCTGTAAAGCAGCTGGGTCCTGGTCTTCAGTGGCTGCTTCAAAGGCTGTTTTGATAATTATCTTGGGGGGCGGGGGGGGGGTGTGAGAAGTTATTCACTGCAAAGCCTGGGAGGTTTGTCCAACGTAGCTGTTCTTCAGAAGTGAAGGCGATCTACAGGTGTCCACGTGTTCTTACGTTTGAGTCTGTTGAAGAGAGCCTGAAATCACTATAAACCCAAGAGTAAAAATGAACAACCATTTTCATTAAATAGAAAAGTAGCTGATGTCTCGATTTACCGGGTAGGCTAAATAGTGTGAATTAACTTACTAGCTTTCTTCTCAAAGGCAAGCCCATCCATATCTAGAATTGTGCTAGAATTCTGTGCTTCCAAAATTTTAGCTGCCCTTAAGTAACTTACTAAATGCATTCGTCCTTTCTGAAGTTTTAGATTTTTGCTTTTTACAGTCGTTTATGAGTAACCAAACCTTAAGGAGTGTCTCTTTAAAATGTCTTAAATTATTCAGGAAGGGGGAAAAAATGTTTTAAATTTATTT
Organism: Arvicanthis niloticus; assembly: GCF_011762505.2. NCBI lineage: Eukaryota > Metazoa > Chordata > Mammalia > Rodentia > Muridae > Arvicanthis > Arvicanthis niloticus. Next base: position 15,807,475 of record NC_047675.1, on the reverse strand, counting down.
TATTTTTCTGCCCAGATTTTTATTGCCTTAAGCTTGACTATGACAATATCTTGGGTCAGGCTGGCTGGTATTTTCATTTCCTAAATTACAAAACCACACAAGCGTGAGTCTTTGTTTTAACTGAGAGCTTTGAAAAGTGAACATGTAAATTACTTTACCTGTGAGTTCAACAAGTCTTGTCTTGATTATACTTTTGGGCACTTGGACATCAGCTGGCCTAGAACTCAGTATATATCCATCATTCTGTTTTATCCTATTGCTGGAGTTATAGATGTGCCAGCACTCCTGACTTAGAAGCCTAAGAAAGAATTTGTGTAGGTAGATTTTGGTACACTTTACATACTTAAAAATCTTTGCCCTTTCTCAAACAGATACAGAGTTTGAGTCAGTATAGAAATTTAAATTGAAAGATTATTTTCTGTCAGAATTTTAAATTTAGTGCATGGGGTCAAGATGCACGCAGGTATTTGTGGAGCCCAGAAGGGTATGTCAAATTCCTTAGAGCTGGTGTTACAAGCAGTTGTAAGCTGCCCAATGTAGGCACCAGACTCAATGAACACGTGCTAATAATTGTTGAGCCATCTTGCCATAACTCCTTTTCTCAGAGTTTTAAAACTGAAAGTTAAACAGACTTTATGTCTTTTCTGGCTGCTGGTCAGCGTCCTGATTTAGTCTGTGACCAGCAAATGCTGGTCTTGGAACTTTGGGATTGCCTCTCCTCTGTTGTCATCATTTTCAGTGGATGTTGTGCTTTCAACTCAGGTGTTTAGTGAAAGGACCTCTCTGATCACTTTCTTCTAAGTTTTTTAGTCTTTGTCTTAGTTTTTTTGTGTTGTCTAAGGAAGAACTCAGCTTTATCTTCTGAGCCCAAGAATGTGCACCTTAAAAGTTTCCAGGTCACGTGGGTACTGCTTTGGTGGTCACTGATTTACAGTCTGTTCTCAGGCTCTCCTCAGTAACTCTGGGGACCCTAACTAGGCAAATACCTGGGTTGTAACAAGGTCTTCAGACGATTCTAAGTACAAGTTAGCTTAAGAACCATAATAGAGGAAGCCACACATGGTAGCACACAGCACTGGAGCGACAAACAAGTAGACCTCTTAAGTTCATGAGGCCAGCCTGGACTTCAGAATGAGTACACTGAGAGACCCTGTCTCAAAAACAAAAAAGGAAAAAAAAACAAACCACAAGTCAATAATTATCTTTTATGTTTGTCTGTATGTATGTGTTAGGATGTTTCTCTAGACTACATACAGAGAAAGGATTAGCTGAGAACAGAGGAAACCTTTGGCGAGCTTTGCAAGGTAATAATAGCTGTTTTCCTAATTGTACCTGCTCAACCATCTAAAACACTGGTTCCCAACCTGTGGTCTCAACCCCTTCCACAGAGGTCACCTAACAGGAACAGCAAAGTTACAGTTACAAAGTAGCAACAAAAGTAATTTCCGTGATTGGGGGTCACCACAGTATGAGGAACTGTGTCGAGGGGTCACAGGTTGAGAAGCACAGGTCTAGAAAGTATCAGTGTCTTATTACTCCACATTTTTATAAAAACTTGTTCATACATTTAAATTTTGCCCATTAAAGAGGCTTATCTTCCAAATTTTTATTTTATCTTTTAATGTGTATGGGTATTCTGCTTCATGTATTTCCATATGCCACGATATGCCTGGTGCCCATTAGAGGTCAGAAGAAGGTATCGGATCCCCTGGCTCTGGAGTTGTGAACCACCCTGTGAGTCAAACCCTCTGAGAGCAGCCAGTCCTCTTAACTGCTGACGTATCTCTAGCCCTGTCTTAGTTTTTAAGTTTATAATTCTTGGGCTGGTCTTCCCTTCCTTTCTGTGAGTTACTGTGATGTCTTTGTCATTTGATTGTTCTCTTTACATGGATTTGTAAACATTGATCTATTCCTGGTCTCCCTTTTATGAGTATTTGTGTTTCCCATACTTAATCCCAGTCTGTAGTTTAGCTTGCCTGATTGGATTTATTGAAGCATGCAAGTTTATAAATTAAATTTCAGATTTAGACTGGAGAGACAGCTGTTAAGAGCACTTGCCCTTTTAAGGGACCTATGTTCTGTTCCCAGTCCTCATATGCAGCTCACAACCACCTGTAACTCCAGTTCCAGGGTTTCTGATGCCCTCTTCTGGCCTTCATGTGCATTGCATTCATGTGGTGTACTGTACATGCACATACCTAGACACACACATACATAAAATAAATCTTAAAGTCAAATTTGTTTTTTAAGAATCAGTCTTTCTGTGTTTCATTTAAGAAAAAACTCTTGTACTCCTGGGTTTCAGAATTATTTATCTGAAGGTCTGAGGTTTTTCTTTGTACATTTAAGTCTTTGTTGGGAGTTTCTGTGTATAGGTTGGTTTCTGGATTTATAGTCTATTCTGCTCTGCGTGTCTAACCCTATGTCCACGTTGTCGTATACTCCCACTATGAAGACGTTTAGTGCTGTTCAAGTTTGCTGTCTTTCATAGCGTTGGCTTCCTTGTTTGTTTCGTTGCTTGTAGCACTGGAAATCAGGCCTGGGCTCGCTCTTCATTATCTCACTATGTGTGACCTTTGTCAAAACTATTCTGTCTTTAATCAGTCATTCTTCAAGAAAAAAAAATATATAATTGGTTTCTCAGATTTTGTGGAAAACTACTTTACAATTTTGAGTGGCATTACTTTGAATTTGATGGCTCTAGAGTGAACTGACTTCATTCATTCATGGTATATCTCCTTGTTCAGGTCTTCTGCTATTTATTGGTTTACTAATGTTTTACGATTTTCCCCAGAAGGTTATGGGACTCTTTTAGGTTTGCTTGAAGAATATTGTGTTTGTAAATAGTATTATTTTTCTAGTCAGTTATTTCTGTCATGTCACTCATTTTCCTTGATGAACATGCTCACTTTATCCAGTAGATGGCAGCAAAATACATAAAGTTTTCTATTTAGAATTTATTCTTTTCGGTAATTTTTTTTCCTTTGATACTAAAATGATGTGCTTTTAAAGACGTTGATTATGAAATATTTCTAAATTGCTTCCCTGTGTTCTATTTAGGAGGATAAAAAGAAGCGGGATCGAGACCGTGCGGAGAACGAGGCAGACAAAGATCTCCAGTGTCATGTCCCTATAAGATTAGACTTACCTCCTGAGAAGCCTCTCACAAGCTCCTTAGCCAAACAAGAAGGTTGGGATAACTCTGAGCTGTCTGTCTGAGCGAGGAGGTGGGGCTGTAGGGAGAGAAAGGACTGAGCATTAACTCGGGTTACAGCTTAAAGACTTGTAATGGGTTTATTCTAAGTTCTCTTGTTACTGCTGCCGCATGAGAGCTCTGAGTTAGCTTTGGGGTTGAGTTGGTATTCTCAGCCTTCAATGCTTTTGTGATAAATTGAATTCCTGTGTGAAGTATTTAATAAGACATAGATGAGTTATGTAAATAGAAAATTGAAGTGCTAGATTATGCCTTTTTAACACATGCTTCCTGTTTATTTTAGAAGTAGAACAGACACCCCTTCAAGAAGCTTTGAATCAACTCATGAGACAATTGCAAAGGTAAATGTTTTCCAGCCTTATTTTTTTTAAAAAAAGATGGTAATTAAAAGGGTGATCCAAACCACATCTCTGTTTTTAGTTATCTCAAGTCATATTGTGTGGTCTAAACCCAAACATACTTGATCTTAAAGTAAATTATGAGTACCTTGCCTGGCAACAAAAGTAGTCCCAAGAGGGTGACACATACTCTTGTTTGGCCTGTTTTACCTGGCAGCTTGAAGGGCATTGTGAGACGGCAGGTTCCTCCTTTGTAAGTTAGTTCCTCCTGTTGGAACCGGAAGCTAGAGGTATAAAGTTGCACTTACTTTTTTCCACTTACAATTTCTTTTCACACAAGAAATTTTATGTAGCTTCAAATGAAATGTAATATAGGTAAACAGTCCAAACATACAAACAAAAAACCATGGAATTTATTTTATTTGTTTATGCTTTGGTTTTGAGACAGAGTCTTTATACAGCCCAAGCTCACTGTGTAAAGCAGGCTGGCCTTGAACTCAGATCCTCCTGTCTCTGCCTCTGCATTCAGAATTCTGGGATTAAAGGTATGCTCCACCAAACCTGGCTTGAAATTTATTATAAAACATTCTTTGGTGTGCGTATATTTTTACTATTTGTTAAAGATGAAAGTGAATTTGCATACTAATGACAGATGTGTGTATTGTTACCAATGAATTGTGCCATGACAGGATAGCTGATAATGTAGGACAGAGAGCAGCTTCAGTGGTTTTCAGAGTTGACCCATATTTTAATGTAGAATTGCCAGTGCTGAGGATGCTCCTTCGCTGTGCACAAAAAGAAGTATTGTGAATTCAGTCCTAATGGAACTTAAAGCAACTCAAATAGCAGTTTTTAAAATCATACATTGTAAGACAGTACATTCTAAAAAAAATCCACTGACCTGATAGCTCCCTGCCAAGGATTGGTGGTGAGACACTGTAAGAGTCTGTAACTAAACTACTGCTTCAGTAAGAACTAGAGACCCTGCTTGTATAATTATAAACAAAAATGATACAGTTGGTAATATAAAATACCCCTAAATCTGAGCAGTATTTTAGATGGCATTTGTTGACATCATGTGGCATGGATTGCGTATATGTCCAAGGGCCAGACTACAAGGAAGTCATGCCACACAACAGGAAGTGCTGACAAACACCTGGGATTCAGAGAAGTTTGATTTTGAGTTAATTTTTGGTTGTACTTTCAGAAATCTTTCTCTATTGCCAAATTTTTCTTGACACTTCCCCCTTGAGGTTATATAATACCATATTGATTCACACCCTATAGTTTAAGAAGCTAGCCTATAGATCATGACCCTGACAATATTAAAAATACCGTTGCCATGTAGTCAAACCCCAACACCACGTGGAACCTTGGCTAAACCAATGACTGGTGCCCTTCTTCCATAAGAGGGTCTTGATACAATGAGTTTGAGGTGAGTCTTGCCTATCTACTAATTAATTCTTTGAAAGCTCCTATTTTAATATACTGCCAGAGTTGGGAATGAACCTGTGATAGAAGGCACTGTTTTGTCTCACATAGGAGTCAATGTATGTGTGTGTATGAGCATGCACGCGCACGTGTAAATGTCAGAGGACAACTTTAGGAGTCAGTTCTCTCCTTCAATTATATTGATAAGGATTAAACTCAGATCTTTGGGTTTTTTAGTTCTTGTGTGTTATGTTTTGTTTTATTTTGTTGTTTTGATTTTTGGTTTTTTTGTTTTGTTTTTCAAGACAGAATTTCCCTATGTAACAACCCAAGCTGTCCTGGAACTTGTTTTGTAGACCAGGCTGGCTTTGAACTCAGAGATCTGCCTCTTGAAGATGTTCAGTTTCTATTAAAGAAACAGTACCCCTTCTTCCATTATATTCATAAATGCTGCTCTGTGGTGAGATACTTTGGAAGAGGAAGTGACTTAAAGCCCCTGGAGGCACTGTGTACACATCTCAGTCATCGTTTTCATTAGGTTAGGATTTCCTCCCACATTTGTGTAATGTGTGCTCTGACCACTTCAAATCCTGAGTACTTGCGGGACGTAGACCAAAGAGATAGGCTAGGGCCTGTAGGGTAAGGCTCCAGACTCACCACAAGGCTAACAGCACAGGGAGGGTTACACAAACTGCTAACTTCCCAAAGCCACTGCCTCCAGTTGGGTGCCTCTCTGGAGGGAAAGATAGACAGCCAGAAGGTGCTGCTGCTGTGAGCCCAAGCAGGCTGGCGGGGCCTTGGGAAACGGAGCAGAGCAAAAGGACCAGACCCGCTGCCATTTCCTGTTCCTGTTCTCATGTCCAGTCCTAATCCTGTCCTGCAGCAGTTCCCTCCCCAATCCAGTAGGAACTTTTAAACTGTCTTGGGCGTGGGCCCCACATGTACATAAAAGAAATATTATTTATTGGTTGAGAAAATACGTATTGCAGACCAGGAATATATACCTATTAGGTATAGAACCAGAAAGATTGTGGCTATATATTCATAGATAAACCAGGCTGAGACAGTTGGTCTAGATTACTCACAGAAGGCTGCTCCTCTAAGAGAAGTTCTGCTGTTTGAGGTATCTGACCCTTATTATATTATTTGGTCTTGACAATCATTTCTATAATTTTTCAATGAAAAGCATATACAGATTTATGTATGAGAGTTTACATGGTCTGTCTTTTGCTTCTGTACCAGTAGGCTGTGGTAGAAATAAAATATAACATTACTTTTTATATGTCTGCACAGAAAAGACCCAAGTGCTTTCTTTTCATTTCCTGTGACGGATTTTATTGCTCCTGGCTACTCCATGATTATTAAACACCCAATGGATTTTAGCACCATGAAAGAAAAGATCAAGAATAACGACTACCAGTCCATAGAAGAACTAAAGGTAATTGTAATTAGTAAGTTTATTTTGTTGTATGAAATGATAGGATCTTGTTTAGCCCAGTCTGGCTTTGAACTTCTGATTCTCCTGCCTCCACTTACAAGAACTAGGATTAATGAGCCACCAGGACTGTCTCATTAGGTTTTTATTAAAGAAGTAGACTAAAGTGTAATGCATTTAAACTGAGAGTTAAACTCTTAGAATCTATGTAGAATAAAAAATCGTGTTAAATATCTGCAAGTTTGTATCAGATTCCCAGAATTAATATGATGGAATCAGAGAACTAACTCCACAGAATTGTCCCCTGACTTCCATGTGTGCCACAATGGAGAGTGGACACGCGCGCACGCGCGCACACACACACACACACACACACACACACACACACAGAAATAAGGTGAATTTTTTTAAATGTATTAGTTGTGGGACATGGTGGTGCACATTCTTAATCCTGGCACTAGGGAAGCAGAAGCAGATGGCTCTCTGTCAATTTGAGGCCAGACTGCCTACATAGTGAGTTCAAGGCAGAACTGTGTGGTGTCCTGCCTCAGTAATTAATTAGTTAATTAATTTTGTTTAGTAATCTGCAAACCTGAGCCACTGAGATGGCTAAGGCACTTGCCTCAAAAGCCTAGTGGCCTCAATTCTTGCTTTACAAGCATGAGGACTTTACAAGCATGAGGACTTTTGAGTTTGAATACACCTACGTTAAGGATGCCAGGCCTGACAGTGGGTATCTGTAATCTCAGCGCTTTGGGGAAGGGGCTGTGTAGACACAGACAGATCTCGAGGGCTTGTTGGCCAGCTAGTCTAGTTGAAATATACAGCTCCAGGTACGGTGAGAGACTGTTTCACATCCACCTCTGCCCCCCACACACACACTCCAGGTACAGTGAGAGACTGCTTCACATCCACCTCTGCCCCCCCCACACACACTCCAGGTACAGTGAGAGACTGCTTCACATCCACCTCTGCCCCCCACACACACACACATGTAATACACACGTGAATCAGCTAAAATTTATGCAGACTAGCATCTAATTCTCTTTAGTTGCAGTTTTAGTTGTAGGTAATAATTCATTTACTTGGAAAACTTTGAATTCCATTATTTAATAATGGACCTTTTTTCCTGATATATTTTCACCTAGTGAAAATTAGTCTGAAACTTTATTTCAGACTTTATTACTCAGTAGAAAAGAATTTTGTCTGAGGGGTTTGTTTGTTTATTTGTATGTTTGTCGATCTTTCTCTAATGATTTGTCTTAGTTAGGGTTTCTTGGCTATGAAGAGACACCATGACCACAGCAACTTTAAAAAAGGAAAACTAATTGGGGCTGGTTTATAGTTTCAGAGGTTTAGTCCATTTCCATCATGACAAGACATGGGTGCTGTGTAGGCAGACATGGTGCTGGAGAAGGAGCTAAGAATTGTACATCTTGATCTGCAGATAGCAGGAGGAGATTGTGACACTAGGCCTAGCTTGAGCATTTAAGTCCTCAAAGCTGGCCTCCACAGTGACACACTTCCTCCAACAAGGGCACACCTCCTAATAGTGCCACTAAACTCACTATTGTCAGATATAGCCAAGTGTTAGTTTACTGAGTGTACATAACAGTCTTAATATCTTACATTATTACATTCTTCTGTAGCTCACAAAGGATTCTGAGAGATCTAGAATTTAGCAAAACTTTTGACCAGAGCTGAGTGTTCACCTATATTTCCATCTGGTTTTAACTTGATCTATTTTTATTTTGTTTTAACTGTTCCAAACTGTCATCACTACTAACCAGTGAGATTTGAGTGGTTTTGTTTGGGATTTGGAGGTTTGTGGGTCATTTCTTTCTAGTTTATTCTCACATTTTAACAGTAAGGCAGTGGCATGATCACACATGCTTACAGATTTGAGCATGTCTTACCAGGAAAAAAATACCAGGCTCACGCTTAGGATGTATACATATTTGAAGTGTGAGCCCCAGTACAGTTCTCATAACTTGGCTACTCCAGTTGCATGTTGTAACTCCTTGAGAATATAGTTTATTTCACATCATGTAGTTTTATAATGTCTGAAAATTATGTTTAATTTATGGTAGTGTCTAAACACTTGAAAGTAGTGTAAATATTAACATTTTTAGCAGTTTATTTGGGTTTGGCAGGAAAAAACTTGTTATAATTTTAACTCTGGTCCCAGTTTTTAATTAAAATTTGAAGTAAAATGTTTAACTCATAAATAGAAACAAAATTATCTTAAAAACTAAACTAGGGATAGTATTTCTAATCATATGAGCTACCCACCTTGAATTACTTAATTTGAGAGAAATATTTTTTTCATTTTTTTTTTTTTTGTGTATATGGTTGGTTGGTTTGTGTTTTTTTTTGTTTGTTTTTTTTTTTTGTTTGTTTGGTTTTTGGTTTTTGCTTTTTGCTTTTTTGTTTGTTTTTTGGAGATAAAGTTTCTCTGTGTAACCCTGGCTGTCCTGGAACATGCTCTGTAGACCAGGCTGGCCTAGAACTTACAGAGATCCACCTGCCTCTGCCTCTGGTATTAAAGGTATGTGTGACTATTGCCTGAATGTTATTTAATAAATGGTAAGAGAAAAAGATGTCTTCTTTTGTTCTTTAGTTTATTTTTTTTCAAATTTTTACAGGGCCTATATGATTTTAGACAAAGACTAAAGAGTTTGTTTCTAATGCCTTTTTCCTCTTATTATTCCCTTTGTAGGATAACTTCAAGCTAATGTGTACTAATGCAATGATTTACAATAAGCCAGAGACCATTTATTATAAAGCTGCAAAGAAGCTGTTGCACTCAGGGATGAAAATTCTCAGTCAGGTAAAGAAACTCTCACAAAACAATAAGTATTGTCAAATTACGTTTGCTAAAGCTGCGAGTTCCTCGTTGGCAAATCATATTAAAGTAATGAGAAATTAGGAGAAATTTTATATCAAGAAAAGCTATGAAGATGTTCATATAGTCATTTATTTTTCAAAAGTTATATTATTATACATATTTATGTATGTATTAGTGTGTGTGTGTGCGTGCGTGCATGCATGCGTGTGCGCGCGTGCACATATGCACACCTGCTCACCCACCTGCTGCCGTCTGTGTGTGGAAGTCGGAGGACAAAATGTAGGGAGTCCATTCTCTCCTGACATGTAAATGCCGAAGAGTAAATTCAGACTGTCAGCCTTGGTAGAAAGTGCTTAACCTGCTGAGCCATCTCACCATCCTCCCGTTTTATTTTAAAGACAAGGTTTTATGTAGCCAAGGCTAACCTTGAATAAACCACTTAACCAAGGATGATGATCCTCCTGCTTTTGCCTCCTAAGGACTGAGGTTAGGCGTATGCCACCACTCCCTGTTGTATTTAGTGCTAGAACTCAAACCTAGGGCTGCATGCTTCATGTGTGTAAGGCACACACTGCTACGCCCCAGCCTCTCCTTATAGCTATTTCCCTATAGGATCTTGACAGATTTATTTTGTTGTGGTAGAAATAGCAGCCTAATTTTGAGAATAAAAGTGGGTGAAATATGAGTTCTTTTAGGAGAAAAGTGCTGTTTCCCTTAGTGATGGACTCTAGTATTCTGATCAGCCCGGCACTTCCTAGTGTCTCAGAGTAGTAAGAAACAAAATACACAAATGAGAAACAATTTGCAGCTTTTCAAAGGTGCCTCTACAGGAGCAGTTCCTTCCTTGAAGGGTGATAATTAATGCAAAATACAGAATGTGAGCCACTGGATGAGAAGCAGAGGTGGGCAGAGCTAGCCTGGGCTACACAGGGAGGTCCAGCTGGGGCTGCACAGGGTAATCATTTTATGTGAGCCATCATCTGCTGCAGGAGAGAGCTTAAACTGTGCTGCACATGAATTGCAGCAACAAAGCGTAGGAGTCTAATCTTAGTCTCCAAAGTGACTTGTAGCATGATCTTTCCAGTCCCAGATAGGAGCGGAAAGAGAGGAGAGTGGACCGAGTAGCCAGATAGATGGGGAGGATTATACAGAGAAGAAGGGAGTGTGAGTGTGATATCCGGACTGGCGGGAGAAAGGAATCAGATTGATAAGCTTGAGCTCAGGCCGGGCGATTACAGACTGGCAGCATTCACCATATGTGTTCACTGATGTTTTCTGAGTCACCTGTGTTCAGTCTCTACAGTTGACACGTAGCACAGGTGTGCGGGTGTCTGGGTGTCTGTGGGCTCAGCTCTGAGAAGTTTATTTGCATTGATGATTAACTTCACACTCCTAATGTTTAGACAACATCAATTTCCACTCACTTATGTTTAGCAAAATTTGTAAAGGAGAATGTAAAATGTTTTGTTTCTTGTAGAAAGACTCCCAGAAGCTAGAATAAAACAGACCTGTTGTTGTAAAAGTACATTGTGCAAATAAAGTCTTCATTCACTGCATAATAAATACGAGATAGGGAGGGGTAAAATGGAGAGTGGAGAGAGTATGTGTTTCGTTGGTTTTTGTTTAGTGACAAGTCTCTCTGTGTGGCTGTCCTGGAACTTGCAGTGTAAACTAGGATAGCTTTGAACTTACAGAGATCTGCCTGCCTCTGCCTCTTGAGTTCGAGGATTAAAGGTGAGTGCCACCACACCCAGTGAGTAATGAATTTTCAAGGAAAAGTCCAGTGCTGTTTGTTAGTTTTTCCTTTTCTTTTAATCAGTTCTGATTTGCCACTAAATATTTTCTCTAAATTCTATAGTCAGTATAATGAGTAAAATACTTCAGTATCTTATAAAGTTTATTGGGAGCAGCGATTTTCCTGTCCCCTTTCTCTTCTCTCCTTGTCTTGGTTTTTTAAGACGTCTTGGAGCTTGGGGGCTGGATAGATGGCTCAGTGGTCAAGAACACTGACTGTTCTTCTAGAGGTCCTAAGTTCAATTCCAAACAACCACCTGGTGGCTCACAAACATCTGTAATGGGATCCAATGCCCTCTTCTGGTGTGTCTGAAGAGAGTAACAGTGTATTCCAATCAATCAATCAATCAATCAATCAATCTTTTTTTTTTAAAAATGTCTGAAAGGTGCAGCCCTTCTATGTTCCAGCCCCCTTTTGCCTTTCACTCTAAATGGAAGGGATCCATCCTATAACAGTGATTTATAAATCTTTAAATTTAGACTTTGTGAGTTAATACTACTTAGTCTAGCAGTGTAGACTACCAAAAGTCTAGAGTCCATACTCCTTTCCATGAATGGTATCTTTTCAGAGCTAGATCTTGTGAGTACTCATTGAAAAAATGGTAACAGTCGTCACTTTTTCCATTACACCCAAATATTAGTATTTAATACATGTGCTATTTTTATAAGGAAAGAATTGATAGCCAGGCATGGAAATATAATCTCAACACTTGAGAGATGGAAGGAGAATCGGGAGTTTGAGGCTAGTGAGGTACTTGTCTCTTAAAACAGCAACGGAAAGCAAAGGAAAGATCACTGTAAATACTTGACTAGAGTGCTATATTCTGGCACTCATAGCAGTATTTGTAGTATGGTGGCCTTGGAATCAGATTAGTGAAGTGTCTGCTCCTGCTGTTTAGAAGCTGGGTGGCCTTTCTCGGCTCTTCTCCTGTAGATAGAGTTGGTGCTGAACTCAAAGTTGTCTGGTACAGAGAACAGTACTATCAAGTGTTAGGACTCTTAAGACAGAAGATGACTTGAGGCCAGGATTTAGTGAGACTATCCTGGAAAGGTTATATTAAACAGCATGTTTATGTGGAGACATAGATTCCAATACAGAAAGAAAGAAAATGCATTGCTTTCAAAGTAAAATTCAGTTTTTTTCTGTGACAATTCTAAATTTAGAAGTTTTTTTGTTTATACTTTAGTATTAAGCACACTACATTTACCAATATCTCCAAATGTTTTCATTATATGTGGTGCTTTACAAAATTGTGGAATGGAAATTTAAAACTTAACTATGAGCATATTGTGATGTAAGCCAATGTTAGCTGTTTATCAAGCACTAAGGATGCTCAGATAAGTAGATATGACCTCAGTGATGTATACAGTGAATAGCCAAACTCACTGTTTAGAAGTATGGAATAAAGCAGCAGTTTTTAAAAGCATATTGAGTGGGGTTTTTCTGTTTTGATGATACTGTTCAGTTTGGCACTGATTCAGAAAGACTGTCAAATACTAGTACAAACTGATAAAGTCTTCCTGGAAGACAGCATGGCAGTATGTATCTCTTCACCCTCCATTATAGGAATATGCCCTGAAGTAATAAATAATAGGCTGGGAGAGAGGTTTATTGACAATGTTTATTGGGAATCTGAGAGTCTAAATATCTAGTCATGTTTTTGGCTGACTATTACATATTGTGATTATTAGAAAGCATCCTAAAGACTATATAAGGACACGTAGGGCATATATGTATATATATATGTACTATGTGTATATGTGTATCTTACTAATAATTTATTAAAATTTATTTACCAAATATTAAGTATGCACTCGGTTTGCTAAAAATATACCGTGTTCAGAGAAAGAGTTGCAGTGCTAACTGCAAGCACTGCTGCTCCTTGGAAGATATAGAGCAGGTTGGCCTCTCTCACGCTGTCATTGATTTATAGTCTGATACGTCACACTATAGTTTTACAGTTACTTTAAAAGCCAAATAGAGGGGCTAGAGACAGCTCAATTGGCTTAGTACTTTACAAAGCATGCACTGAGCCCTAGGTTCAATCCCCAGTACTGCATAAAACAGGAGGGCAGGAGAGGCAGGAGGATCAAGATCATCTTCAGCTACATGATGAGTTTGAGGCCACCCTGAACTATATGAGACCCAGTATTAACCCAGTAAGAACAGCAGGTGCCGTGCTCTAGGGAATCTCTCATGGGCTATACCACTCATACAGTGAGAAGACCTGGGGGTTAGGCATTATTTCTCTGGCCTTAGGGAGTCCCTCATTTCTGGACTATGTTGTAATTAGATTCCTATTCCTTTCCAGTCTCTGTTAGTCTACCAAAGCTTTCCATGATGCTATAGTGCAAAACTTGGAATATTGTACTTCTGGTTTAGCTTGTGGGAACTCCGTAGAGTTAAAAGGCAGAGCAGTCTATAGGAACAGATTTGTCCTTTTTAAAATATGCCCAGACACCTCAAACCCTTAACAAATGAGATTGTCGTAGCACATTATTACAGTGGAAAATTAAGCATATGCTTTACAGAACAGGAGTCAAGTTGTTTGTTTTTTTTTTTTTTCCTGGTTAGCAAGAACAATATGCACTATGAAAAAGAAAGTATGCTAGCAGCTTTTCCCCCAACGCATGTCGTTTCCACACAGCAAAATGCTAATCATTGCTGTTTCCCCATAGGACTTCAGAACATAAAGGTCCTTTACGTGTTCCAGACTTTAAGTCCTCAGCCACTCTTAGCCTTCAAAAGATAAGCCTGATTTCTTAGTCCAAATCATACTTTGTCCCCTGTTAACTTTTTCATGCTATAGTATAATTGTAAAGTTTCCTCTTAGATTGGAGATCAGGTTCGTCTGAACTAAATGGACTTTATCATCCTGGTTCCTCACATTTTTTTTTCTTCCCTGCAGACTCTCATGGCAGAGGTGCATTGCTCAGTGACAGTCATATAATAGATATTTTTAAAAATATTTTTAGGAGAGAATTCAGAGCCTGAAGCAGAGTATAGACTTCATGTCAGACTTGCAGAAAACTCGGAAGCAGAAAGACAGAACAGACGCCTGTCAAAGTGGGGAGGACAGTGGCTGCTGGCAGCGAGACAGGGAAGACTCTGGAGATGCTGAGACACAAGCCTTCAAAAGCCCCACTAAGGACAATAAAAAGTAATGTGCTTGGGATATGAGTTACTTTATTTTAAGCAAAACAGGAATATTGGTTCAAGTTTGACTTGGGATGCCTAGTCCCCTTGAGTCAGTGCTGCCTTTCTTGACGTCAAAGTGCATTTGAATACTGTGACACCCTCTTGTTTTACAGAGTACTATGTAGAATTGACCAAACACCTCATAGATCAAGACAGCAGATTAAGGAGTTAGAGTGTCAGGGAGGTTGTTTGAATAGAACTATTGTATAGCTATAATATAAACAGTGTTTTCTATAACTTCATTCCATAAAGACTCAAGTTTGTAAGTAGATGGGCTGACAGTGAGGTGTACATAACATTTTCCACTGAAGAGCTGCTGGTCCTGGTGTCTGGACAGACCTCTGGTATGGCTGGACACCAGTACACTGGCCTGTGCTACCCACTCACACCACTGTTACCTGGCACCTCACTGCCCCCCATACTGGAGAGTTAGAATTAACAGTTTGGGTTTCTACTTTCATAGTGCAAAGAAAGCTTAACATCAAAATAGTATTTGAATTAAAATTTATTTTCTTTTTTGGGAGGCCATGGGGTTGAAACAGGGTTTCTCTGTATAGCCCTGGCTGTCCTGGAACTCAATCTGTAGACCAGGCTGGCCTTGAACTCAGAAATCTGCCTGCCTCTGCCTCCCAAGTGCTGGGATTAAAGGCGTGCGCCACCACTGCCCAGCTAATATTTATTTTCATGATTGTACCCAGAAAAAAATGTAAGACGGGTAACACTAGAGCCCTTTGTGAGGCCACTGGGGAGTGATACTTTAATCGGTGACTGTAGGGCAAGTGTCTCCATTGAACTGTACCATCTTTGGGATGCCTTTTAATACTTTTCATCCTATTTAGCTATTTTTTTTTAACTTTGTACTAACGTGTGTCAGGAAGGACAAAGACGTGCTTGAAGACAAGTGGAGAAGCAGTAACTCCGAAAGGGAGCATGAGCAGATTGAACGCGTTGTCCAGGAGTCGGGAGGCAAGCTAACGCGGCGGCTGGCCAACAGTCAGGTGAGGGACTTCCTTCCTGCCACCCACTAGCTGTGTCTCTCAAAGCAGTAGCCTTTTGATTTCTTGAGTACTAACTGTATCTGCCCTTGTAGTGACTGTAGCTTTCGGTCACTACAGTACTCATAGAGGAGTGAGTAAAGTGTGACCGTCCTCTTCTCTAATACTGGGCGCTTTTCTTCCAGGAGAGAGAGAATAACAACTTTTTTTTTCTTTAAGATAAAGAATCACTTATCTTAAGACCAGACTAACCTTGAAGTCATTATCTAATTGTCTCGGCCACTTATAAAGCTGGAATTGCAAGGGTGCACTACCATCCCTGGCAGCAGACTTTAAACAACTTACAGTCCGGTCTTTGGAACTTAAGTTATATTGATAACATTGATTTTATAACCAAATAGATTCATACATGGGTACCCACTCCAACCTCCAGCAGTTTGTGAGTTTGTTGTAGTTTTGATAAGTTTTTAGGGTTTTTGTTTTATGACTTAGAAGAACTGATGGACCACACGGATTTTCAAAATTAGATTTCCTCATCTTCCATTTCTGTAGCCTGTCAGCATCTTGTAGACATAGCTGTGAAAATCAGTGGTCTGAATTAGTGATGCTGGCCTGTGGCATTCATTTGATGGCTACTGTTCTGTACATATGGGTTAAACTTTAGTCTACCTGAGACTTCTGTCATTTCAGTGTGAATTTGAAAGAAGAAAACCAGATGGGACAACAACACTGGGGCTTCTCCATCCTGTGGACCCCATTGTGGGAGGTAGGTCCACAGTTTAAGACTCTGTGTGAACCTGGTACTGTTTGCAAAGGACAGGAAAACTGCCATGTTAGTCAGACTTTGCTTTTGACAGAATACCTGCCAAACAGCTCACAGAAAAAAGGACTTCTTATTACTTGGCTACACAATTTAAGAGGATTCTTGGCTCCATTGATTGTGAGCTTCTACTGAGGTAGAATAGGTGGTTGGAGCTTGCAATAGCAACTGCTCCCTAATGGGGAACAGGAGGGCAAGGACAAGTTCCTCCCAAGGACGTGACCTACTTCCTCCAGTCTCTAGAACTTCCCGGAGGAGATGTGTGCAGCTTTTCAGTACACCTTTTCTGAGCAGCACCTATGTTCAAACCATTAACACAAGGTTCACTTTTTAAAGCAGCCAGAATACTAATAAATCAAAGTATTAACTACTAAGAACATGTCTGGGTGCTGTGTGTTTTATGGTAGCAGCTAGCTTCGCTTCTACATAGGTTAATTTGTTTAATAATGCATTTTCATACTGTCATGAGAAGAATAGTAGGAAAATAGAAATGGATAATAACAGAATTCCTACATTTAGGAAGTAATGGCCAGTAGTCACTGTTTGCTAAGGAAAAGTCACTGTCTTTGGAGCACAATATAAGTTAAGCAAGATGTATGAAAGGAAGCAGATGAGACCAGTCCCTTCCCTAATACTCTGTGTAGTGAGGGAGTGAGGACACCGGAAACACCACAGAAAGAGATGTACTCCTACAATGTCTGTCTGCAATCAGAGGACTAGCTCAGCCATAATGTGTCTAAGGGAGGGGGTGGCTGCCTATTGGATAGGAAGGGAGGCCTTCCTTGAGATGTCTAAGATGATGTTTTAGGGAGCAGCTAATGGATTGGAGGAACAGCACTGGTATCCCTGGTAAGAAACCTTAAAGCAAAGAAAGAGCTTGATCTGTTTGGAAACAGAAGGGTAAGCCTACATTCAGTGACTAGGACTACCTCAGTTCATAGAATGCTTACTGGTTTGCCATGCCCAGTACCATACAAACTAGGTGTGCAGGCAGATGTCTCTAATCACAGCATGTAGAATATAGAAGTAGAAGGGCTAGAGAGAGGGCTCAGTAGTTAAGAGCACCGACTGCTATTCCAAAGGTCCTGAGTTCAATTCCCAGCAGCCGCATAGAGGCTCACAACCATCTGTAATGGGATCCGATGCCCTCTTCTGGTGTGTCTGAAGACAGCAATAATGTACTCATATTTAAATAAATAATAAATAAATAAATGTAGGAAATGAAGAGTTTAAGGTCATCCCTGGCTATATAGTAATTTCAAAGCTAACCTGGGCTACATGAGAGCCTAGCTCAAAGAGCCTCAGCTTTCTTAGTGTTGGGGTCATAGGTGCATTCAGTCTGTTGAGGCTATTTTTAATAAAAATTGTATTTTAAAAGTATAACATGCCAGGCGGTGGTGGCGCACGCCTTTAATCCTAGCACTTGGGAGGCAGAGGCAGGTGGATTTCTGAGTTCGAGGCCAGCCTGGTCTACAGAGTGAGTTCCAGGATAGCCAGGACTACACAGAGAAACCCTGTCTCAGGAAAAAAAAAAAAAAAGAAAGTATAACATGATGATAAAGAATGCCACAAGGGAATACAGTGTAATGAAGAGGACCAGATTTATGGTCAGAGCCACATTCTGAGTTTAGATCTTAGCTTAAAAATGGATAAAGCGCCATGTAGTAGTGGCACTGTCCTTTAATCCCAGCACTTGGGAGGCAGAGGCAGACCGATCTCTGAGAGTTCCAGGACAGCCAGAGATCCATATGAAAGTGCTTCTGTCATTGTGCTCAGGGTTTTCTTTCTGTCTTAGAGCCAGGCTACTGTCCTGTAAGACTGGGGATGACCACTGGAAGGCTGCAGTCTGGAGTGAACACCCTGCAGGGGTTCAAAGAGGATAAAAGGAACAGAGTGACCCCAGGTGAGGCCCCCCTGCTCCTGGGAGTTGGGAAGATAAACAGTGATTGTTAGTCATTGCTTCAGTCACTGGTTTTCGTGATTTTTTTTTTTTTTTTTGCATTAG
Source organism: Arvicanthis niloticus (assembly GCF_011762505.2). NCBI lineage: Eukaryota > Metazoa > Chordata > Mammalia > Rodentia > Muridae > Arvicanthis > Arvicanthis niloticus. The sequence continues at coordinate 15,789,396 of NC_047675.1, read as the reverse complement.
AAATTCATCACCAGCTTCAAAAGAAACTGGAAAACTACCTGTTAGTATGCAGAGTTTCTTCCTCTGTCAGTGCTCTTCTGAGCAGGTGTCCCTCTGTATCCAACCTCAACATATTCATCCAAACAGATCAGGGAAGGACAGAAAGACAGACTTTCTTCAGTATAACAGTTATTTATATCACACTGGATTCCACAAATTGCCTAAATATGATTGGTGTGTAATGAAGGACATCCGTGGGGTAGAGGTAACACTCAGTCCCCGAGTATATTGAGGGATGGCTTTTGGGAGTGTTCTTAGTCAGTGAAGTTAGAAGGCATTGTCTTTTAATAAAAACCAAAATGTACATTGATGATTTTAAATGATACTATAGTATTTAATTTTTTGACAGTATTATACTTGAATTATGGACCCTACAGTTCTTATGCCCCACATTATGACTCTACATTTGCCAATATCAGCAAAGATGATTCTGATTTAATCTACTCAACATATGGGGAAGACTCTGACCTTCCAAACAATTTCAGGTAAGCCCCCAGTTAATACCCTGAACATACTTTTTTCTGAAATATTAATGTATAATGTATGGTTTGTAGATAAACTTATAGTTATCTAAATGATAGAAAATTTATTCAGTAGTATTTTAGAGAGAACATATCTTCTTGAAATTGGCCTCCATAGTATTTTCTAACAGAATACCTTTTCTTTGTAGATTTATTTATTTTATTATGTGTATGAGTGTTTTGCCAGCATGTATGTATGTGCACCACATACGTACCAGCCTGTTGCTAGAGTTGTGTTGCAGGATATATGATCACACTGTGAACCCCAAGATTGTGTTATTTACTGGGAAAAAAAAAAAAAAAAAAGCTGTTTCTAGTTATGGTTTGGCTCAGCTCTTAGCATACACCTTTAATCCCTCTGCCTGGAATACCAACAAGCCCTTAATACAGACCTTTAATCCCAAACAGTGAAGGTAAAGTTAGTTGGTAGAAGGAAGCAGCCAAAGATTTGACAAAATAGAATACTCCCAGCAAAGAGGAGAAAGGGAAGCTACTTAAGAGAGCAGTGCAGGCTGAGAAGAAGAAAAAAGTAGGAAGAGGCAGTCTTCCCAGGAGAGTTTTACAGAGACAGGTTGAAGAGAGGACAAGCCAGACACAGGTGAAGACAGAGTGAACCAGAGAATGACAATGAGTCAGAAGATTAGACTAGATCACCAAAGTTAGTTAGTTATGAGGCCAAAGAACAATTCAGAAGCCGAGAGAGAGAAAGAGAGAGAGAGAGAGAGAGAGAGAGAGAGAGAGAGAGAGAGAGAGAGAGAGAGGCAGAGAGGCGCCAGATCGAATCAGATAGTGTGTAGAGCAGTTGAGCTGAAACAGCCAGCAGAGCTCAGAAAGAACAAGAAAGGATGAGCTTATTCAGCAGTGAGTCTCAAAGGCTGAAAACATTCTAGGCCTGATTTGATTGTATAGAGGCTAGAAGTTTCGAGGACTAGGCCTAGGTTAGCAGATAAGGGGCAGTAAGCCTCTGAAATGTCAAATCTAGGTTCTCAAGTGTTCTTAACTACTGAGCCAATTCTCCAATCTCAGAAATACCTTTCTCTCTCTCTCTCTCTCTCTCTCTCTCTCTCTCTCTCTCTCTTTCTTTCTTTCTTTCTTTCTTTCTTAAAAAAAGGGTGGGTAGAGCTGGGCGGTGGTGGCACACGCCTTTAATCCCAGCACTTGGGAGGCAGAGGCAGGTGGATTTCTGAGTTCGAGGCCAGCCTGGTCTGGTCTACAAAGTGAGTTCCAGGACAGCCAGGACTACATAGAGAAACCCTGTCTCAGAAAAAAAACCAAAAAAAAAAAAAAAAAAAAAAAAAGGGTGGGTAGGGGGTATGGGTGGTGTTTGGGGGATTTTTGTTGTTGTTTTTTTTTTAAACAGTTTAACTATAGCCTTGGCTACACACTCTGTAGACCAAGTTGGCCTAAAACCCAGAGATCTGGTCTCCTCTGCCTCCAGAGTGTTAGGATTAAAAGCATGCACTACCATGCCTAGCTACAGAAACTACTTTTTCAAGGTGTTCCTGATGCTCAAGTTCGGGAGCTTCTTCTATCAGAGCCTGTTCTGCTATAAGACACTGCGTGTCAGTTATGTTTCAGTCTTGATTCAGTTAAGACGCCACAAAGCGTTTTCCCCAAGTCATGAAATGTAGAACCCGATGGCTTAGTTTCTAAAAGCATCCCACATACAGGACCGTTTGACTATAATGTACCAACCAAACCATAGTAGTTATTTCCAGCCATTCTTTTTACTTGTCTCAGAGGGTCTGTATTCTTCTTCAGATACTGGGTATCTGCTCAATTTGATGAGATACTGTCTCACTTTACCAGGACTGTGGCCTAGGATGGGACATTGAGCCTGAAATTTCTCTCCTCGGCACTGGTACCTTCTTAACTATTACTGTGCTCAAGAATTTTATCCAGTAGATGAACTGTCCCCTGGTTTGGGGGTTTTGTTTATTTATATTGGGAGGGGGCGCATTTAACTCTGATCTCTCACATGTTAATATATTGTGTTGTTTCCAGATGGGGTTCCCTAAGTTAGAGACTGGCTGTGGTTTCAGAGTGAGGAATTCTTATCCTTAGATGTATAAAATGGGGCACGTTCCTTCTAGATTACTCATTGAGGCAGTCCACAAATCATCAGTGTATGCCTCTATGTGCCAGACATTGTTCCAGACACTAAGAATTCCATAACAGAACCATACCCTCCTGTCAGATAGTGACAGAGCTTTGGAGCAAGACAGAGAGGGCCAGGGAGAGGTAATGCTGGGGTCAGGAAAGTGACAGGAGAGGGAACCAGCAGAGTGCTCTCTTTGAAAGGGCATCCTGGCTTTGAAGTAGGGACCTGAACTGAGAGCTGGCCTGACTCAGCCAAGAGCATCAGGAAGAGCTGTAAGGAACAGAACAGGTTGGAGGGAAAGCAGTGGATCAGGAGCTGGTTGATGTCACACAGAGTAGTGACCCAGTCTGGCTTGGGATTCTGAAGTGACCACTCTGGCAGTTATACAAAGCTGGAGCTACTAGTGCAGAAACCAGGTCATGGGCAAGTAGACCAGAGAAGCGACCATTGTGGTTAGTAGTTAGTAGGTTGCTAGCTTTTAGCTGGAGGGTAAGAGAAGTTGAGATGCTATCAGGGTTTTCAGTTTACTGAAAGGAGAATGATTTTAGAACAGCACTTGGGGAGAGTAGCTGATGGTTAAGGGTGTGATTTTGCAAGTTTTGATACATATGAAAATCCTGAGATGAATGAGATTATTACAGGGAACTGGCAAGAAGGATGACATTGCTGACATCCTTGCTTTCTTCAGAGGATCCTCAGGGACATTTCACTTTTGCTTCAGTGTGTGTGTGTCTGTGTGTCTGTGTGTCTGTGTGTGTCTATGTGTTCTTTCATGGTGATAAATTAATCACTGATATTATGCAGGTGCAACATTGTTTCTGAACAGAACGTATTTTATAGTGTAGTGTATAAACCAGGTATATCTAATGGGAAGAGTTGCTGTAATAGAGAGAAGCCATGAAGACTGCTTCTATAGAAGTGATTTTTTCCAACTGTTTTTTCAGCATCTCTGAGTTTTTGGCCACATGCCAAGATTACCCGTATGTTATGGCAGATAGTTTACTGGATGTTCTAACAAAAGGAGGACATTCCAGGAGCCTGCAGGACTTGGACATGGTAAGCACACTGCTCAAGAAACAGGCAATTTATAAATGGCTTTGAAGTACTAGACATTCAGTGTTATGAGACCAGGGATTAGCCAGTGTGACAGCTGAACTCCATTCCCCGGAAAGGACAGCCTGCCGTGGGTGGAGGACAATGACAGGAAAGAAATAAGTCAGCTCTCAGGATCCAGGGGAGCTAGAACTGGCCATTCTCTACTAATTTTGGTGAGACTCAATTCCTGAGCTGGGAATGAAGCTGGCTGACAGGATGGGAAATGTGCTTTTCTGTGTTGTGCATGAGAGCACCCCGTTGGGAGCCTCAGAAAGGCAAACCTTCCCTGTTGCATCTTTAATCAGTCCTTGTGAATGCTGTACCAGTTCAGGACTGCTTATAATCTGGGATCATTCAGATGAGGCGAGAACCAAGAAACAGTTCCAGCTGATGGAGAGGAATTCTAAAGGAGTCTTCGGAGTCATCTTTTTTTTTACTTCTTAGATTTTTTTTATGTATATGAATGTGTTTTGCCTGCATGCATGCATGTGCACCACACGCACACCTGATGCTCCCCTGGAACTGCAGTTACAGATGGTTGTAAGCTGCCGAGTCAAGGCTAGTAATCGGACCTAGGGCCTGTGCAGGAGCAGGTGCTCTTCAGCAGCCCTGGAAGTCATCATCTTCATGGTGGCCATGACCCCAATGCCTTATCCCCCATCTAAGTGCACAGCTGCCGATGGTTCCTTGGGTGACTTAGCAAGCTGGGTCAGTGGCTTCTACTTCAGAATCCTACCACATGAACTACTTACTGAACCTAAAAGGTACTTTTTCATCTGTTCAAAATTAAACGTACTTAATCCTTTCGCTCAGCTAATAAGAATGAATAGTTAACTAAAGTCAAATTATATGCTTTGATTTGGTGACTATAATAATATATTTAAAATATGGTCTTTCTGTCCTTTGAACTAGCAGTTTATCTTCTCAAAATAAAGCCTACAAAATAAGATAAGAGTTGCGCATATAAAAATATATGGCTTACAATTTTTAGAAATTGGAAATGGTCTAAATCAGAGTATAAACATTCAAAAAAGAGAGAACGCTTTTATTGATGTTCATGATGTTTCTTCTCCCTCCTGCATCCCCACAGGATTTCTCTGTGTAACAGTCCTGAAACTCACTTTATAGATCAGGCTGGCCTCACATTCACAAAGATCCACCTGTTCTGCCTCCTGAGTGCTGGGATTAAAGGTGTGTTTTACCACCACCTGGCTAGATGTATTTCTTTTTATGTGTGAATTATATTACACTAATGTGCATAAAATCATGGGGGATCATCTACATTTTTTGGCATGTTTATTTTACAGTAAGCCTCTACTGTCAGAGAATATTGCTTCTTTAAAGTTTCTTCCTGTCTCTCCTTATCAAAGATTCAATGTGTTCAAAAGACTTTATATATTTAGACATTTATATACTTTTATATACTATTAACCAAATATCTTAAATATATAACAGTACTGTTTTAAAAATAATTTTTTTGGAGATTGGGTCTGTGTAGCCCAAGCTAACCTCAGACTCATGATGCTTCTGCCTCAGCCTCCAATGGCTAGTTTATAGGCGTGCACCACTACAGTTGGCTATGTATGTATAACCAGGCGTGGATCTTAGCATTACTAGCAACTCATAAAAACTCAGAATGCTAGTAATTATATTAATTAATTTTGGCTTAAAAATATATTTGAGGCCGAGCGGTGGTGCTGCACGCCTTTAATCGCAGTACTTGAGAGGCAGAGGCAAGCGGATTTCTGAGTTCGAGGCCAGCCTGGTCTACAGAGTGAGTTCCAGGACAGCCAGGACTACACAGAGAAACCCTGTCTTGAAAAAAAACCAAATATATATATATATTTGAGGGCTAGAAAGATGGCTCAGCAGTTAAGAGTACTAGCTGCTCTTTCAGAGGACCCGAGTTTAATTCCCAACACCCACATGGAAGCTTACAACTGTCTGTAACTACAGCTCTGAGTGTTTCAGCACTTCACCCTGACATACATGCAGGCAAAACACTAATGTACTTAAAATAAATAAATCATTTAAAAGACATATATCCTTATTTTCCATATACTTCAGTATACTTTCTTTTGACACAAGTTAAGTCTTCTACTTACCTTGGTATTTGCATAAAAATGGGTTTTTTTATCCATACAGTCATCACCTGAAGATGAAGGCCAGACCAGAGCATTGGACACAACAAAAGAAGCAGAGGTGCTTACAATTTATTCTTTAAATGGAGAATACGTTTGAGAGACCTAAGTTATTGGGCAGTATTACTTGGAGTTGGTGAGATGAGATGGCTTAACCGGTGAAGAGCTTGTCACACAAGCCTGAGGACAGCTCAGTCCTGGAATCTGTAGGTCTCAGTTAGGGTTTCCGTGTCTGTGAAGAGACACCATGACCAAGGCAGCTCTTATAAAGGCAGATGTTTAATTGGGACTGGCTTACAGGCTCAGAGGTTTAGTTCATTATCAAGGTGAGAAGCATGAGTTCTACATCTTGATGCAAAGGCAACCAAGAGGAGACTGTCCCACAGGCAGCCAGGAGGAGGCTCTGGATCATACTGGCCAGACTTGAGCATATATATGAGACCTCAAAGTCACACTTCTATAGTGACACACTTCCTCTAATAAAGCCACACCTCCTAATAATATTACTCCCTGTGGGCCAAGCATTCAAAAACATTCGTCTATGGAGGCCAAACCTATTTAAACCACCATACTATAGAGAGGTGGAAGGAAAGAAATGACTCCACAGAAATTCTCTATTTCCAAATACCATACGTGCTGTAGCATGTATACTTCACACACACACACCTGATTGTTTTTATAAAAAATAAATTAATTGAGTAGCATCTGGAATAAAAGAAGTAATTTGAGATGTTTCTAAGTGGCTCATGTAGTAGACTAGAACTTAAAGGGAGCCCAGAGTTCTTACCACAGTGTAAGTGTGAGCATGCGTACTCAAGGTTGGGGAGCTCATGGCTCTCAGGAGCAAAACCAAACCTAGCAAGATGACAGACATTTACTCTGCCAGCAGGCAGGTACATGCTCAGTGAGCTCAGAAGCAAGTGACCAGGGTTCCCAAAAAGATAGACTGAGTAGGTGGATGTGCAGTGCTGAAAAGCTGAAATGTCTCCTGGAAGATCAAAGGTGGGCTGCTGGGATGGAGTATGAAGAAGGGACTATTAAAGAAGCTGTAGGACTTACGGGACAGTGATGCATGCCTTTGATGCCAGCACTTGGGAGGCAAAGGCAAGTGAATCTGTGATTGCAAGGCCAGCTTGGTCTGCATAGTTCTATATCAGACAGAGAGGGCTACATAGACCCTGGTTTCTTGGTTTGTTTGCAGGAGGGTTGGTTGGCTTGGTTTGATTTGGTTTTTCCAGAGATGGTTTCTGTTTTCCTGACTCTCCTGGACTCACTCTGTAGACCAGGCTGGCCTTGAACTCATAGAAATCCACCTGCCTCTGCCTCCAGAGTGCTGGGATTAAAGATGTGGGCCACCACTCCTGGCTGTTGTTTTGTTCTGTGGCACTTGTCTTAAGTAAAAAATAACTTAGCCTGTCAACATAAAAGAAGAGACTCTGAATTGAGGAAGTAAACCAGGAGGTTCTTTGGCACTACAAAAGAGACACAGTAAAACAGTTGGCAAGACCTGGTGGGTAAGGTAGGTGATATGATGGTATTAATAGCTCATGTAGAGTGTGTGGAGAAAGGGGCATACTTCTGAGAGAAGAGACCCAGAGAGTTTCTGTTTTGGCAAGTATTTGGGGGGCTTTAGTGGCGATATGAGCCTGGAAGTCCAAAGTCTCGGTGTGAATCTGACAGGTGTAATACAAAGTTAATTTTATTTCAGCCATACAAGTGAGACTCTGCAGGGATGGCATGGAAAAGGTTGAAGGATAGAACCTTGAAAAAGTTCAAAGTTGAATAATGAATGAGTCCCATGAAAGGATGGTTGGCAGAAATGGAACAGGTTCAGCAAGACAGAAGTTGCAGATAAGCCCAGTAAGGGCCTTTGGAAATGTCAGTCCTAACCTTGATCAGAGCAGTCTCAGTACAATAGGAGAGGCAAAGGGTAGACTTCGGAGCTTCAACGCTTGCGGGCCCTAGGCTGGATAGGGATGGTTAAGATAGGACATACGCAAATCAAGCTTTAACTGAAGGAAAGGAAACCTGTGATTTGCGGGCCAAGTAAAGTAGGTGGTACTGAGGTAGACATACCATCTACAGGAAAGGAGCGTCCAAACAAGAGCTTGTGTTTAGTGAGAGGACAGGAAAGGAGATCTGATAAGAAAGACTGTTAAGTAGAGTCGTAGGGGTTCAGCTACAAAGGTAGATCACAAGTCCACACTTGTACCACATGCTCTTTGGCCATGTGAAGGCAGTGAGGTGCCTGCAGGACCCAAGTAGAAATGGAACCATGAACTTTTGGTTACTTGTTAATTGGGTGATGCATTCCTTAAAAGTTGTGTTGAAGTTATGGAAACTCTGAGTCCTGTGATTCCAAAAATAAAACTCTTAAGACTGTTCTCTTGTGCAGTACTGATGACCAAGCTCTGGGCTTGAGGAAGGCCATCTGTAATGCTATAGATCTGTAGACGTGCAAACGGCGGCAAGTGCAGGCTGGGAAGAAACATTTACCTCTGAAACAGGCATTGCCATGGTCACCAAAGTCAAGTAACAGTTTAGACAGTGACAGGCTCTTAGTACGTCATCAGCAGGATGGTTGGCATATGAATCAAGTGATGCAAATTGCATAAGCTGTCATGTCATTACAGAGAAGTGTGGACTTACGGACGCTTTTTTGGCCAAGATTTGAGAACAGCATTTTAAAAGAGTTCTTGGAAGACATAACCAAAATTATGGCTGTAAGGTGACTAGGTGGAATGACTTTGCTTGTAAGCAAAAGCCATCATACTGATTTTTACTTGGCACTGTCATGGTTTAGCAAACTCAAATAAGTACCTTTTTTTTCCTATTGAAGCAGATTTCACAAATAGAGCCAGCAGGGCGTTTGGAGTCCAGTGGTCAGGACAGGCTCACAGCACTGCAAGCAGTAACAAACTTTGGTGCTCCAGCTGAAGTCTTTGACTCCGAGGGTGAGTGTCTGGAACCACAGGTTGCTGGAAACTATCCCCCACAGGCAGGTAGACTTGCTGCCTTGTCAACTCCAGTTAACCTAATGTTGGCTCCAGGAGAATCTTGGCTGGCTTGGTTCAGAGAGTCATAGCACATAGCTGTACTATTGGCCTCAATTGGAATAGAAGCTAACCATAGAGAGCCTGGGCCCACAGATCACCACGGTTGCCATGGTTTTCCTGAGTGTCTTTTTCTTCCCACACAGAGGCTGAGGTGTTCCAGAGGAAGCTTGATGAGACAACGAGGTTGCTTAGGGAGCTCCAGGAGGCACAGAATGAGCGGCTGAGCACCCGGCCTCCTCCCAACATGATCTGTCTCTTGGGTCCTTCTTACAGAGAGATGTACCTTGGTATGTTTGTCCCAGTGCTGGGCGGTAAAGCAGGGCTGGGCATGAGAGAAAGACTTGAGGAAGTGCGTAAAGCAAGCATAGCCAATACCACCATGAATAGAGTATTTCTCGTAGACATTTACAGTTCTTTAGGATTTTTCTTTTTCTTTTTTTAATTATCAGGGGATAGATAGATGGCTCAGTCAGTACTATTTGCCATGAAAAATATGGGAGCCTGAGTTCAGATCCCATGTGTGAAAACGCATGTGGCATGCTTCTCTAACCTCAGTGAGAGGGTGGGAATAGGCAGTCCCTGGAGCTTACTGCCCAGTCTAAGTCAGTGGGAGACCCTGCCTCACAACATAAGATCGAAAATAACCAAGAAGGTAACTCTCAGTGACTCTTAGCATCCATATGCATATGCACGTGCTCACAAACACATACCACAGATACACTGCATATATGCACACATATAGATGGTATACAGCCCTTGTGGGGCTGAGGCAGGAGGACTGCTGTGAAACCACAGCCAGCCAGAGCTACATACTCTATAAAATTAGAAGAAAAATGTTGCTGGGTAGTGGTGGCACACGCCTTTGATCCCAGCGCTTGAAAGGTAGAGACGGGGATCTCTGAATCCAGTGACAGCCAGGGCTACACAGAAAAACCTTGTCTTGAAAAAAACCAAAAGAAAATGGAAAAAAAAAAAAAGAAAAAAAGAAAAGAAAAAAAGACTACAGGAACCACTTAGGTACCTTGAGCTTTCCCCCCGTTTTTCCTAGCTGAACAAGTGACCAATAACCTTAAAGAACTCACACAGCAAGTAACTCCAGGTGATGTTGTAAGCGTACACGGAGTCCGAAAAGCAATGGGGATTTCTGTTCCCTCCCCCATCGTGGGAAACACCTTCGTAGATTTGACAGAAGGTAGGTGCCCTATTTCTGTGGATGAGAGACTTGTGAATAAAAGGGAAATCCACCCTTTCCCTTAAGGTAACATTGAGAACTCTTGTCTGGTTTGATTTGTTTTATTTAATTTTTGAGATTAGCATTCAAAGTAATGGGTTTTACCTTGCCATCTTTTAGTTTTCTTTCCATCTTGTTTAAAGATAGATAGATTTGACACATTTGTTAAAGCTGCCATGATGACAGAATGCAAAGCTTCTCCTTGGCTGTGAATGTAGCATGAAGGGCTAGCAGCAGTGGTTCTCCTGGATGCTAGCACAGTGGGACAAAATGCTGAGTGCTATCTTCTTCCTTCAGAGTGTGAAGACCCTAAGGAGACCAGGACTGCTGAGTGTGGGCCTGACGCAAGCTGAACTAGCCTGGTATTTGATTATATTATGTACATATTTTTTCATTCTGAACTTGGAGGTGCTTTTCAGGAGATATTAACTATTTGTAAATTGTGTTTTAATTAAGCTTTGGAACAGTTCCTTTTAATGTTCCAAGGATTGAACTTGTATTAGGAAATAAAGCTGAACTGGGACTGAGGCTCGCTGGCGTGTCAGCTGATTGCCCTCCGCCTTCCTCTAACTTGGTTCTGAGGATGGATGCCTAGGACACACACCAGCCTTTTTCATGTCATCTTTCAAAAGAGCAGGTCCTCAAAGCAAATTCATCCACTTTCCATATTTACCACTCTGATCAGCGTCATTATAAGCACCTAGTTGTACGCTCTGCCTGACTAGAGCTCATCTGAATGACATTCAGAAAGTAGCCTTACGAACATGCCATCTGATGGCCTTTTAGATGGCCACTAATGATGGTCTGGCCTTTTATTGTTGGGTGTGTATTATGTACATACTAGTACATGCATGTTGCCCCACCCCTTGGTTTTTTTTGTTTGTTTGTTTGTTTTGGTTTCTTTGTTGTTTGTTTTTTGAGACAGGGTTTCTCTGTGTAGCCCTGGCTGTCCTGAAACTAGCTCTGTAGACCAGGCTGGCCTCAAACTGAGAGATCTGCCTGCTTCTGCCTCCTGAATCCTAGGATTAAAGGTATGCACCACCTAGCTAAGGACAACTTTTAGGAACTGGTTTTCTGCTTCCATTATGGATTCCATGGACTGAACTCAGGACATCAGACTTCTCAGGAAAGAAGTCTTCTTTTTTTATTCACTAAACCCATCTGACTGGCTGAGGGCCCAGCTTTTTAAACATAGTTCTGTCCATTGAGACTTTATAGCATCACACCATGAAAGTGTAAACACTCAAGATAGTGTTAAAGTTTCCCTGTGTGTCCCCTCTGTACCTAATGGGAGTGGTGTCCTCATTCATGGATATCACCTGCTGCGTCTGCTAGGAGACTGATGGTGATAGAACATGTCTGGTGTATTTTCTTTTCTTTCTTTGTTTTTCTCGGCTACTTGGAGCAGTAGCAAAAGGGTGAACCACATAAGATGAGCCAGATAACCCTTAGACACATCAGAGTCTAGAGCTTAACGGAGAGTTTGCTCCTGCTCAGTTCAAAGGCCACCTATGCTTCATCCGTGCCCCTGAATCATTTCCCTTTTCTGAAATACCCAGGTCAAGTGACCAAGCACATTAGGCAGGAGGCCATCAGATATGTCCGCTCGCAGCACACATCACTGGGCTGAGATGAATGATAGTTTTCCTAAATATAACCTGCTCAAAAAGCAAGCTACGGGTATGGTAGCTCTCGATTGTAATCTCAGAACTTGAGTGGCTAAGACAGGAGGATTGCCGTGAATTTGAGTCCAGCTGGGCTATATTATGAGACCCTGCCTCAAAAAAAAAAAAAAAGTGAGGGTGGGTGCACTGAAGATGGAGCCCCGCAGTTACGAGCACACACTGCCCTTGTGGAGGACTGGAGACGAGTTCTCCACACCCACATTGCTCAAAACCACCTAAGTTCCAGTTCAGGGAGCCTCATGCCTCTGGGCTCCTCTGCAAGCACAGCCACAGGCATACAGGTGATTTGTAGATAGGACCTAATATAGTGAATAGATGTATCACCCTTTTACAGAGCCTGTCTGCAAATCATCTAGACAGAAAGACATACCTATTTTCTTGATTTGAAATTAATATTAAGCAAGAACAGTAAAGAAAAGTTGTTTCCAGAAATTACAGGGTGATCCTTTTGTAGACAGGTATGCTAATAAAATAAATCAATGCAAGTGTGTTTATATCACGTCTCTTTAGATTCTGATTTTGTCTCTACAGTTTAGGGGCTGAGCAGTGCAGGTCTGTTGATAGAGTGCTTGGCCAGCATTCATGAATCCTGGAGTCTAATCCTCTGTACCATACAAACTGGCCATGGAGAGTGGAGGTGGGGGTGGGGTGGGGGGTGGGGGGAGCTCAGTGGTTTAGTGCTTGTGTAAGCCTGACAGCCTGAGTTTGGATCACCAGAACCCAAGTGCACTGCTGGATGGAGTGGCATACATGTCTGTACATGTAGGAGGTAGAGACCAGAGAGTCCCTGGAAATTCCTAGGGCAGCTAGCTTGAAGCTAGCAGAAGCAAGAAACCCTGTCTCAAAGTAGGAGGAGGTGAGAACTGACACCCAAGATTGTCTTCTGATGTCTACACATGCAGGCCTGCGCACACACACGGAAACTGGCTGTAATGGCACATGACTGTAATCTAGCATTCTAGGAATAGAGACAGGAAGACTGGGAGTTGAAGATTTGAGAACAAGCCTGCGTTACATGAGACCCTATTCAGATACTTAACCCATTCTTCACTTTCTTCTACTTAGCACAGTCAGTTCCTGAAGACCCAGAATTACTTTCACTCAAAACATCTTAGGACATTGAGGTTTTTTTAATTGTTGGTTGAACATATAAAAAGGAGCCAAGCACTGATGATTTATGAAAATGAAACAACACTGAGGCAAATGTTACCAATCTATAAATATTAAACATACAGAACTAACCATAGTTATTTGTACCCACTCAGCATTGACCTGTTATCCATGAAGTACACAGTAATAATCATTTTTTGTTGGGAAGTGTCTTTAAGTCAGAAGACTTGGGGTATTACTGTCTATAGTCAGTGAAGGCTGCCTTAGTGGAGATCCTGAAACGAATCCTTGACCCACAGAACGGTTCTTTAAAAAAAAAAAAAAAAAAAAAAAAAAGTTCTTATGACAAAACAAGACACCTATGAAAAAATTACTTGGAAAGTAAAAACCAAGTGTGTGTGCATGAGTCCCAAGTCATTTTTTTTGTCAGTTACACTCTTATGACCTAAACAATAACTTAAAAATATTCCTAGCACAGTGCAGTAAAGAACAATGCATGAATGGCAGCCAGTTACTTTTAAACTCAAGCTAGGATGTCTGTTGCTGGAGGGGAAAAGTAACTTCGCTATTAGAAGAGTAGAAATGTGTCAGCCTTGAGATTGGGGGGTGGGGGGGCGGTCATTCCTGCTCTGTCTGAACTGCATTGTGGGTGGCACCAGGAGCTTTACTAACTCCCCAGGGATGCCTTGCTGGGAAGCCCTGACCACTGCTAGATTCCTTTGTGCAAACTAAAACTAGCCCTTCTTTCCTGGGCTGCTAAAGCCCCACAGGACAGCAGAAGCAGGCAGGACCTATGTCCCTCCCCTCTGTATCCCTGACTGCTCAGCTGTGGACTAAAGTCCCAGGTGAACCTGGCTGGTTAGCACCCTGTCTGCAGCACTTACACCATTTGTGGGCTCTGAGGTTCCTTGGTGACTGCTAGCTGAGAATACCATGATGTAGTGATGTTCTGTGGCAGTGAAGTCATTTCCAAAAAGGAGCGGGGTGTTTGGTCATCTCTCACTTGGAATGGCCTGTAGCTAAAGCACAGTGAGACACCATCTCACAAAGCTGGCTTTTGCCTTGACTCATTTGCATAAGGACAACTTGACATTTGTTGAGGGGCTCATTTCACAGGCCAGGGTCCTGACCACTGTTCCTGCCAAGTAGATTGTACTTGAAGCTCTGCAGTCAGCTCAGAAGACTGGAGAAAAGGCAAGGGGTACACAGGTTGTCCAGGCCCTGTCCACACAGGCTTTCCCATGGAAGAAGAGCTGGAGATGGTAGTGCACGTCTCTAATTGAAGCACTCTGGAGACTGAAACAGGAGCTTAAAAGTTTGAGACCAACCTAGGCTGACCTTGTCTCCAAAATAAATAAAGTGCAGACAGAAGAACTGAAACATCATACCTCATTTCTAGACTTTCAACTTCCCAAGCCTTGTCCCAAAAGACTTGCATCAAAAAAAAAAATGCTTGATTGTAAATTCAAAGCTTTGCTACTGCTTATGTCTTGCTATGAGCCCCATTCCTCAGAACTCTGTCCCTGCAGCTGATCCTGTAGACTGACACTAGACAGCAGTCCTGTTTACATGTAGTCTGTAGTTAACGAGAGAAAATACACTAGACATGTCCATTTCAAACATAAGCCAGAGATGGTAAAAAGTGACAAGTGTCGACCAGACGCTTTCCCTGCTGTTTGAGACTACCCACCAATAAGCAGTTTTCAACTCCATTTGCCAGAATGCTTAACTGAGAATAATGTCCCACGGTAAATTTGCTGGGAGGAAGGGAGAGTGTCGACCCATGCTAGGCAACCTGGCTGAGGCTGTCCCTGGGCATGCTGTTGACTGGCCACCAAGGTGGATGTCTGTCTTGGTCATGCACTAAAGTCTCTTCCCCAGCACTCTGGAAATGAACACAGCCTGAAGTAGACCAGTGGTCTAGCTGATTTGGAACCGTAGAGGCTGAAGCACAGAGCCTCTGTGTACAACACAGCTGTTTCAATAGAATCTGATGCACAAGTCAAGCCATCCTGTAGTGCAAGTCACAGAAGCCACACAGCCATCTGCAACAGGCATGGGGCTGCATCTCGGCTCCCTCAGGGAAGGAGACTGACCACCAGGCATCTCAGTTTAGTCCCAGCCCTTGAAACTTGGCAGTGTCTGTACACACAAAGTAAGTCCGCAGTTCCCCTTTGCCTTTGACGTTGATCAGCCCACGGCACTCACAAGAATATCCTAGTCCCTGGAGGATGGTGCATGTCTCTTCGGTAACCTAAAAGGAAAAAAGAGCCCTGTCTTCAGAGAGGAAAGGGATGGCTAACAAGCAGTGTCTGTTGTTTATTCTTGACAGTGATGGAAGAGCCAGGTCCTAGAGCGGGATACCTCCTCTGGGTATGTCTTCCCCTGCCCCATCAATCAGTCCTCCCCAGTGTACTTTTACCTGGATTTTCCCAAGTTCTCCGGTGCTCTCCATGCGGCTGGCAACATTGACTGTGTTTCCCCAGATGTCATACTGAGGCTTGCGTGCTCCAATCACTCCAGCAATCACAGGCCCATGGTTTATGCCTTAAGATGGTTTACAGTTAGCCATTTATAGTGATAGTGAGGGAGCCCACAGACAGGGGTAACAGCACTGGGGGGTTCTTTTTTCCAAGGCATGAAAGGCCCCAGATGTCTCTCGTCCATAATCCAGCCTCATAGTTAAGAACTAGTATCTACTAATTTCCCCTTTAACAAAAATAAATAGGCTTTAGGTGCCTACCCTTAAAGCTAACTATGAGTAGTTAGATTTAATAAATTTATTTTATTCTCTGTATTTCAAGATCATTTATTTGCAGCCATGATTTTGGCCCTGATTTTTATAGTTGCATATTATTAAAATTTTTAAAGGTAGGGGTTAGTGGCTGGCAAGATGCTACTTCCAGTAAAGATGCCCCCAAGTCTGATGACCTGAGTTGAATTCCCAGAACCCACAAAGTGCACTGTATATGTCACACCAAATGTCATTTTAAATTGTTGAGTAAAAGGGGGTTGGGGAGGAAGCTCAGTTTATCACACAAAAATGAGGACCTGAGTCGGATCCCCAACACCCCATGTAAAAAGTGTGATGATGCACACCTGTAACCCTAGCATTGGGGATGTGGACACAGGCAGATATCTTGGGTTTGCCAGCCCACCAGCCTCACCTCATTAGCAAGCCCCAAGTTCTAGAGATGTGGTCAAGAAATAAGGTACTCAGGTCCTGAGGTGGCCCTCTGGCCTTCATATATACATGCACCCACACATACATACACACCCCAAAGGTAATATGTGAGATGTGCCAGGGAGATTGGTAACATCAGCGGGTCTGCTGAAACCTCATAGCAGAGGGAGGGCCAGGGACACCCTCTAACCAAGAGAGTATGGGCAAGGCTGAGCGTCCATTTGTGGCTCTCACCAACTCGGAGGCGGAAGGAATTGAAGGAGTGCCTGTTGATTCCGTCCAGCTTGCTCATCAGGGCCATGCTAAACTCCACCAGGACACCGATGTGCACATGCTTCCGCTCCAGGTCCTGCAGGACATGGATTGCATAACCCACTCCATGCAGCCTTGACTGAGGGCACACGCACTGTGGGGAAGGGGTTTCTGTCCCCACCAGGAGTCTCCAGGCTATGCCACAAAAGGCCTCTGCCCCCTTTAGAAGGTGATAGGACTGGGTATGGTCTTTAGTATTTGCTTTGACACAGGCCTGGAGTACCTGGTTCTCATGTCCACTGGTGGCACTGAGCCCTGCTGCCGCCATGTAGGTGCTGCCAATGGTCTTGATCTTCTCCACACCACTGAACTTGGGCTTCAGCAGCAGCTGCAAAACAAACAGAAGATGCAGTATCCCTGAGGAAGAGGGCCCTTCCTCCATCCCCATACACAGTGCAGACACATGGCATGCATCGTCTTGTCCATCTGAGTTCATGGCTGCAGGTTAGAACATGGCTCCCGTCGTCTTCTCATCCCTTCGCTTCTCTGTGTCCTGATCCTTTTCAGAGCAACCTACCCAGCATCATTTACTTAGAGGTGGGTTAGTGTCCCCCAGAAAGTTCAGCAGCTTCCTAAAATGGTTGACAGCAGGAGCTTAGCCTTCAGTCAGGATTGCTCTGGGAGGGCTGAGATCTACCTGCTAGCACCTGCCCAGTAGAGATTTAATAAAAGTTTGCTTGCTCAATAAATCAGTTTCTCTTGGTATTTAATGGAATACAGTTCCCAGCTGGTTGGCCTCAGGTTTTGGTTAGTTTTCTGTCAGGACTAAGGATCAAGCCAGAGCCTCACACACAGCTGAGCTTGCATTGTACCAGTGAGCCTCCGCCCTCCCCTGCTACCACACAGGTAGCAGCCTGGCCAAGCTATACCTCATCAAAATCAGCAATGATCTCATTCAGCAGGCGAAGGCACTCCAGTCCTTCTTTGTTGACATCACACTCGGTGTAGAACACTTTGAAGTCCGGAACAGATGCAAACATGACACAGACACAGTCATAAGACTGATGGTACCAGTCCTGCAGCAGGGCAGGGGAGAAACAAGACCAGGAGACCACTAACCAGGGGCACAAGTGCTGGTGAGGAGGCTCAGTCCAGGCTGGTTGTCTGGGCTTTGACCATGTGAATGCAGCTAAGTCAGGAGTCCAGTCAGGAGGTGGTTTTATGCTGAGCTGTCACTGGGTCTGTTTCCCGCATCAGAAAGGCTCTGCCATATACATATCATGAAGGTACAGACACCTCAGCATGTTTGAACCTCATGATGTTTTTCCAGAGTGGAAGTCAAGGCCAAGGAGGTGAAGCGTCTTACCCACAGCCCCTGGGGCCATAGACCTCTGACTTGACTGCAAGCCTGCCTTTACACCTAGCAATTTCTCAGGGGGTACTTCTGAATAGCCCAGGCTTTGCCAGCACAGAGCAGCTATGTCCACAGACTCCCAGAATACCCTGCCCTTCACACACCTCGGCTGCCTTGTCACCAATGAAGTGGGCAGCCACGTGCGCTGGCAGCACATTTTCTAGGAGGAGGCGGTTCACATTCTCCATTGTTTCAAACTCCTCATGCTCCTTCTTGAACTTCTTCTTCCACAGACAGTCCAGGCGGCAGTAGTAGTCAATCTGCAAACCAGGAAGCTAATGTCACACTGTCACACCTGTGACACACCACCCAGGCCCGGGACCTAGGGTGCTGGACCAGCCTACCTGCAGTACTGCCCACCCCACCCAGCCTAGTGTAGAACAAGACCAGCACCTTCATGAAAGGCCTCTGCCATGTTGGTATCTCAGACCCCAGCCCTCCGCACTGTCTGTTCAGCAGAGACTGGGCAAGGGAGTCTACACACCTGTCTAGATAGCAAGATGAGGGTGGCATAGAACAGGATCAGGTAGAAGTTGATCATGGTCTTCAGGTCTCTCTCTAAACAACTGCTTGAGGAGGGGGCAGTCACCTGAGCCCCCAAAGGCAGGGTGTGGCCAGACATGCTTTGTGCAGCAGACAGGGGCAGACGTGTCCTAAGGGGGTAGGGAAGAAACCTCAACAAGGGGACTTATGGGTCACTCCAAAAGGCCCATCTGCTGAGTGGGGGTCCAAAGGCAGCCACGAGCTCCTCAGGAGGAGTGAGAACAGCCGCTGGAGACTAGCATAAGAACCTGGCTGGAGAAAGGCAGATGATTCTTTTCCCAGGTCCTTGAGCTTCTAACTACATGGGATGTAAGAGTCAAGTCCTTTCCTCAGTCCAAAGCCTTGTGGGCTTTGGAGCCCACAGGAGTGTACATGCTTAGGAGGCAACAGACATCTGCACTTCTGACACGGATGATCCAGGTCACAGCCCAGACTCAGGAGCTGGCTCAGGGAGTCCCTTCTCACCCCTTAACTGACCCAGAAACAGAAGGGCTTCCCAGAGAACCCATCAGTAAGCCATACACCCAGCTCTTGACTGCTAAGATCTGGGGCCTGGGCCAATCACTATCCCTCTTATAGACTAGATCTATGCCATCTGCCCAGGGTCTGGTCCACTGGGACCATGGACAGACATGCACCCTACTCTGGTCAAGTGCTAAGTCCAAACAAAGCAGCTTGCAGTAGTGGGCTACAGAAAGACACCAGCAGATCAGGCCCCCACCTGTGTGTACTGTTGGTCTCGGTGCTGTTGCCTGAGACATGCCAGCATGGGGAGAGGTTGAAGAGCAGCAGGTAGGCCACCAAGGCCACTGTCAGCAACATGGCCTTCAGTTCCAGGCTCATCCGCAGGAAAACAGAGCATGCAATGAAGCCCAGGATGCAGCTGCTGGTGTAATACTGCAGGTGGGGACAATGTCCGGTGTCAATCACCAGGAGCCATGCCTGGAGCAGGCTAGCATTAACAGTCCACTGCCAGCTCCCTCCTGCTGAGGGCTCCAACCCCGGTGTCTGTACCAGCCTTGGCCTACCACTCTTTCTAGCAGAGATCCACAGGGAAGCTCGTGGTCGCTTCTTGTTTTGCCACTTCTCGTGGCCTCTCTTCTTGACTTGTGGCAACAAGTGGTTCTCTCTGGGCAACAGACCTTGTTTTATGTCAGCTGCCCTGAGCCCAGGCCTTCATTCCTTTAAGACCTCAACCTCTCTGATGTGCAGGAAAAGTGACCCAAAGACACCCTCTAGTGCAACTGATGCACTTCCTGGCTACCCCAAGGCTTAGAGCAAACAGCCAAGCCCCAGTTTCCTGTTCCCCTGGCACTGGGGCAAGGAGGGAACAAGCTTGGCTAGCTGGACCCTGCCTTCTAAGCATATGCTGAAAGACACTGGACTCCTTCTTCCTCTCCACCGTCTCTAGACTCGGGCTTCAAACCATGAGCTGTCCACTCTGGCCAAAGTGGCCCAATAAGAACCAGTAGCTCCAGAGGACTGAGGCATGAGCTGGGTGCTGGGGGAAGAGAGGATAGCATACTCACCGGGAGGAGGTCACATGGGGTCCCAACTCTGCTCCTTGCAGCCAGTGGGCTTGTCTCATTGTCTCCAGGCTGTTCTAGGCCTGAGTTAAACATCAGTGGCTGAGGGGAGACAAGTTGCCATTACAGTATATACAGGGACTCAAACCTGCCAGGCCTAAGAGAGGTGACCCAAGACAACTACGGGCACCAGAGGTACCCTGCAGCCGTTGAGCCCAGTGAGTGGCTGTGTCCACAGCAACCACCAGGTGTGGAGTACCTGGGATGAGGAAGGATATAGAGCAGAGGTGCTGAGGAAGCAGCAACCCAGGCAGGCATGGGGGAAGGCTGGGCTCAGCCCTCTCAGGAGCCCCCTTCTGGACCCTGAGAGAGGGGCATGAGAGCACTCTCCCCAGGAAGAGATCTATTGTGAGAACCTACAAGATGCTCTGTAGCTACCAGAATATGACTCGGATCAGAGGGCAAGTCATCCCTTACTTAGGAAAATGTGTCCCAAAGCAGGAGGGAAGGAGGAGCTAGCACCCAACATATACCTGCTGCATGCCTCAAGCCCTCCCTTGAAGGGTGAGGAGCCGGAAGCCTGCCCTGGGGACCTCACAGATGCAGAGCTATGAAGGAACCACACCAGATGAAGCTGTTCAGGTAATAAGACAGGGATTCTGGAATCTGGGTTTCCCAGGTCAAAGGTGATACTATCCTTTCTCCAGGAGATAGTGTCTTTGGCACACAGCCCTGCCAGCGCTTGCTGTCCCGGCCCATAACTCACCATGTTGATGATGGCAACAGTCAGTAGGCTGCCAACAGTCAGCACAACCAGGGAAAGCCTGAGCAGGGGCTGCGTCTCTACACTCTCCGAGATGGCCTGGAGTGTACTTCGGGCTGGAAAGCACCTCTATGGAGAGGGAAAAGTCATGCAAAGCAGCAGAGGACAAAGGACAGCTTTATTTAGGAAAGACGATGGCACTAACCAGCCTGGAAGGCTGAGGACTTGGGGACAGCCTGCAGGGACTCAATTATCCTGGAGGTAAAACAAGGCTCCCAAAAGTTGCCCCAGAGCAAGGCTGCTGAGGAGGGAGAGGTCACAGGGATGAGTCCACGCAACTCAGTCAAATCTACTCACCGAGAACTCAGTGGCAAAGCAGAAGCTTAGAACCAGCCCCAGCAGGCAGGTCACCAGCCCAAAGGACACGCCCAGAGTTGCCATCCTGGAAAGGAGGGAAAACCTGAGACCAGGTCCCTTCCAACAGTGCCAGGTCTCCAACTCATGATCACCTGTCCCTCCCCAGTGGATATTCTTTATCTAGGAAAGGAGACCTTGAAAACACAAGTCCAGATGTCCCACAAACAACAACCATGAAGGTCAAGGTTGTCTTCAAGTCCCCCTAGGGACCAAGTATATAAGAAGTGGGTCACATCATGAGCCTGTGGAATTGTCTGGTACATAAACACACAAGCATCAGTACAGGGGGCTGCAGAGATGGCTTAGTGGTTAAGAGCATTTGTTGCTCTTGCAAAAGGATCTAGATCTGATTCCCAGCACCCACATGGTAGTCAACCAGCTAAGACTCCAGTTCCAGTCACTGGACACCCTCTTCTGAAGGCCTCGGGCACCAAGAACACACGTGGCACAAATACACCCATGTAGGCAAAACACTCATGAATTCAATTTAAAAAGTATGCATCCATATATAAATTTTTTAATTTAGTTTGGTTTTGATACAGGGTCTTACAGCCCTGGTCATCCTGGAACGTATTGTGTGGACCAGGCTGGCCTCAAACTTGCAGCAATCCTCATGCCTCTGCCACAGTGCTGTGGAACCACAGGCCTAGGTTACTAGGTTACCATACCTAGTTGCTATTTAGCGTGTGTGTGTGTGTGTGTGTGTGTGTGTGTGTGTGTGTGTGTGTGCGCGCGCGCGTGCATGCATGTGTGCAGACACTAACATACATGCCATAATATACACATAGAGGTTAGAGAAGAACTCTGAAGTCAGTTCTCTCCCTTAACCACGTGTGTGACAGGGACCGAGCTTGAGTTGTCAGGCTCGGTGGCAGGTGCCTTCACCTGTGGACCCATTTCACCACCCTATTAAGCACATCCACAGTGGCAGCCACACTTGCTTGCTTTGACTGCCCTCTGGAAGCTATCTGTGGCTAAGCTTTGTTCCTTCTGGCCTTAGCCCCTTGTCTCTGTCCACAATGAAACCTGAAGCAGGCATTTCAGGGCTTTTGGGTCCAGGCTGGATGCCACTACCTCTTGTATGTCTCACTTCCCCACCTGAAAGAAGGAAATGACAATGGCCACTGTTTCCAGAGACTACGGCCAGAACCACCCAGGTAACAGGACTTGGCAGGAGACAGAGGAACCTGGGAAAGTTTCATACCCAGTTGCAAGGAAGAGCCAGAAACTCCAACTCTGGGGCCATCCCCCTGCTCCAGTGGTGAGGGACCCATAGTCGTTGGTCCCTCCCTGCTAGCCACAAAGTGCCTTGCCAGTTTCTGCTGGGTCCTACCATAGTCACCACCCCTCTAACCCCAGAGGACTTGCCCATCTTCCCCATCACAGGCTGACCTGGGCATCACTAGAAGGTGGACAAGCAGGATGCAGACAAAGACAAGGCTGGCACAGGCGAAGTCATAGCGAGCCCGGGGGATGGGCACTAGGCGGTACTGGAAGAGGGAGGTGACATGGCTGTGAGAGACAGCTACTGGCAAGGTCCCTTCAATGCCCCACCCCAAGTTCATATCCTAAAATAAAATGCCTGCCACCTCTCCTGGAGTTTCAGGTGGTGCTACACACACTCATTCTCCTGCAACAGTTCCTCTCTGCGTGGGCAATAAATACTCTGCAATCAAGGAGGCGTTTGCTTTCATTTCTCAGGCCCCGAGGGCAGGAACCAAGCCAGAGCTCCCAGGTAAGGCTGTAACCTGACCTCACCCCTTACCAAAAAGTATTACCTGGGACTAGACCCCTGTCAAGCAAGTAGAGATCCCAGAGGCTCCTCTACATATGGTACCACTTTGTTACCAAGACTCGGGCCATGTGGCCCATAGGCAGGGGAAGGCCCCTCCACTCTCTTCCCAGTAACTTTACTCAGATCCCCAGGGAGAAGGATCCTTCCCTCAATCTTGGACACCAAGATCTGAAGGCCAGGACCCTAACACTGTTAGGCTGTCAACAATCACAGCCTAAGGCTAAAGACAGCCAGCTTCAGAACCTCTAGGTCGCAGCCTTCTCTCTAAACAACCTGCCTGGCCACGGGGGGAAAATACATTAGATCCTGATATGGGCCCAAGACTTGCAGGCAGCCATGAATTGCTCTAGACCTACTCAGCCCCTAGAGTACAAAAAGTGTCACAGCAACCAGGCAGGAGGTCCTACAGGTACAGGCAACCAGGAGACTGATTTTGGAGTCTTTCTCCTGGAAGCCTGAAGTAATCAGTTGCCCCAAACCTCAAGAAAAAAATCTCTATGATGATGTCAGGTAAAGGGGTGAGGTCAAGAGAAAGAGCCACAAATGAAACCGCCCAGAACCCTGTTCACCCCAACATCAAGTGCAGAAATCCCCAGAGGCCTTCCCAACCTATGGGATTTGCCCAACCCAGCAGTTCATGCCCCATGCACCAGGCCTAGTCTCCTGTGGCTGCTGCCCCATCCTCACCTCACGCTCGAAGCCCTTCTCCAGGAAGATGGGACCAAAGGTGTGGAAGTCATCAGACTTGGAGCAGCAGGGCCTGGGGGAACGGCAGCACAATGCACCCACAGTGCTGGGGAGAGCCACACTCTTAGAGGCAGCCCCAGTGTAAGGGAAGGAGCTACCAGCCAGAGGCAGTGCTCAACATCCACCATGAGGGGACCAGCCCTGCCATGGGAGGGAGGAGGGAGGAGGGAGGAGGGAGGAGGGAGGAGGGAGGAGGGAGGAGGGAGGAGGAAAGAGGGAGGCGGGAAGAGGGGGAGAAGGGAGGATGGAGGAGGGTTACAGTCTCACCTGGTAGAGCTGAGCCCTTCAATGGCTGACAGCATCTCGTCGTCACAATCATCGTCCAAGCGCCCCTTGGGGGATGCACTCCTAGAATTAGAGCCCCAGCCTTATCACCCCCAAGGACCCACTTGCCTGGAAGCTAGGGTATGGATGGTGGACTCACCAGTGGGGTCCCTGAGTTCTTGAAGCCAGGAGATATTAAGATATTCCCAGCAGGAAGCAGAGGATACATCCCTAACCCACAGACCAAGGCCACCTCTGCTTGGCAGGACCAGCATAGAAGCCAGAGAAACACCTTTCCTCACCACTAACAAACACATAGCAATGGGGTAAGCACACAGCGGGCGTTCCACCCCTGCCATTCAAAGAACCCGTGTCATGTAAGTCCTGCACTCAGAGAAGACAAACCCATGGAGGCCTGGCCTGGGCCTGTAGGAGCCGGACACCTGCTCTCAGGAGGAGCCTGGCCCAGCTCCACTGGGTGAGCAGTGTGCAGGGACGGCAGTGTACCTACCTGTCAGGGGCACGGTGTCGACGCAGAGGAATGGCCTGAAAGTGGGGAAAGGGGAAACTGTAATCACTCCCTGAACACGGACCCTCATCCACCACGGGACTGGAAAAAAACAGGAGAGTCGAGGGTATGCCAGGCCCCAAGGGAGCATTCTCCAAATAGCTTCTCCTGTCCAGAAGAAAGGCTTGGCAGAAACTACCCACAATGCAGCTAAAGGAGCAAGGCTGGGACCGGGCCTTTGTTCCCTGCCCCTTCTCAGAAGCATCCTAACCCAGGGACCTACCTTCTGCCTCCGTCCATTGGGGACGGGGGTCTCGCTGCTGCTCACACTTTCCCGGTGGTTGAGATGTGCAAAGGGCCGCGCTGCCCCCCAGGACTCCAGATAGCGGGTTACACGCACTGAAGCCCGCATCTTCAGAGTCGCATCCCCCTTGGGCTTGGAGAGGTGGTGGCTGGGTGGGGGTGGCTGCTGACTCTGCAAGCACACAGACATCACCTGTCCCACCTGTTTCCCTCTCCATCGTCCCTGGCACGCACGCAGAGCACTGGCTGGTCTGGTAAAGGGGAAAGTGTTACTTTTTTTTTGAGCCTATAGTATTCTTCAAACATAGGCTGGCCTGGGGACTAGCTGAAGCCCTCAATTTTCATCCCTGCCCCAGGCCAGGAAGAGGCTGATGGCCACACAGCTCAAGCTCAGTCCCTCTTGAGGAAGGGATAGTCAGAAGCTCTGCTCTGCCCACCCACATGTGGCTCACACATGCTCTATCCGGTGAGAGCAGTGGGAGAAAGATGTGAGCTGGCCTGAACCCAGAGACAGCCACTAAGGCGCAGGCCCACTCCAGGGCAGCCTTTGAAGGCCACACCCAGTCTCAAGTTCAGCCCCAGGCTCATTATTTGCCACATGCTTCCCAGGCCCAGCTCAAGCTGGAATCTCAGTGGCTTAGCCAGACCCTGAGTGAGGGTCCAGCTCTACCTCCTTCCCTTGTGTCTCTGAGCCCCCAGTCCCCCTTAACACATGCCTGGGCCTAGAAAGGGTGGCCAGGTAAGGCAGGAAACAAGAGAGGAAAAGAAAGAGTCTCAAGGTCATCAGACATAAGCCTACGCCACCTTGTGTCTGCTGAGACTCTTGTCTCTCCTACTCCCAGCATCCCAGAGCCCTCCCTCAGAGCATATCTCCTCAGACTCGCCAACATCAATAGGCAGCAGCCCACCTACAGCCCCAGACCCTGGCCAAAACACAATGGTAAATGTACTGGAAACTTCCAGTGTCTCTGGGGATAGAAACCTCTTTAAACCCTTCCCTCCCACCATCACGAAAGTCCTAGGGTCCATGCAGAGGACAGTCAAGCCACACCGGGAGCGGGAGCTGCTAGGTCTGGAGGGGAGGACCTTTCTCTGAGGCTCCTCTATGCTAGTAACTCTGGTCACATGCTGGCCAGACATCGATGAAGAGCAACTGCTAAGGTCCCCTCTAAACTGCCAGCTACGTAAGTGAACAGATGAACAGAGCTGGAGAGAGGGACCAGAAGGGGCGAAAGTTTCACGTTGCCAGCGGCACACACACGCTGCTGCCCCTCTGGAGCTTGGCTGGAGTCTGGCCAGCATCCTGCAGTTCTACTGGCTCAGTCTGGCAGCCCCGGGGGTGGGCTTGGGAACTTTGTCTGCAGATGTCTTTGAGGCGGGGCTTCATCCATTTCAAAGCCACCACGTGCATGCTCAGAGCAGAGCTGGGTGGTCTGCAGGCTAGAGGGCGGTGGTCTTTGGCAGCACAGAATGAAATAAACTAGAAAGAGGATAAATAAACAGGAACACGTGGCAGGCCGGAAGGCCAGGATGAAGGGATTCTCCTGTAGGCGGTGGCTGCCCTGGGGACAGCAGCAAGATAAGGGACACATGAAGGAGCCAAGGTATGTAGACAGTGCAGGCTATGTGGGCTTGTAGGATGCCCAAGGGCCAGGACCAAGAGGGCTGGAAGAAGCCCCTGCCAGCATTCCTGAGCAAACTCCAAGGATGATTCAGGAGGTCAAGGCCACAGACAGCAAAAAGCAGCAGATTGCTAGCATGGAACAGACAGCAGACAAACGCAGCTGCCTCTCCGGCTGGGCCACCAGGGAAAGATGGGCTCCAGGAGAAGAGGCAACGTGAGCCAGGCACCTGAGAGCCCCAGACCTGTTCACTCCAGGAGCAGGCTGCCTGGCTGTCCCTGCTTCCCTGAGTCTTCACCGGGGTTTCTGCCTCCTGCAATCATCCTCATGCAACTGCACTAACTGTGCCTGGAGCTGCTGGTGTGGGCCCTGCCCCCACACCTTACAGGTCTTTCCTTGATGTCTGAACGTTCCCAATTCAAGGAAGTGCCCCTCCTGTTTTGGACTAGTCTCTACCACCTCACCACAATCTTGAGGACTAGTGACCAGTAGTTGGGACCCTACTCCCAGGCTGCTCATCCCTACCCACTCCCAAGCCCTCGTACCCGGGGGTCGATCACCAGGTAGGTCCGGATGTTCATCTCTTTCAGATAGGGGTCACGTTGCTCTCCATGCCCATCCTCTACCTCGTATGCCTTGTCCAGGTGATTCAATGTCGCCTCTGTGATGTGCACCCGGCTGAGGAGACACATGTCAGATACAGCAGCATGGCCCAGGCACCCACTTGGGGGATGCGTAGCAGGTGGGGTTGGCTCCATCTTCTGCCTCCACACCCAGCCCCACCCTGACCACCCTGGCCTTGTCCCTACCCTGCTGAACCTCACCCAGGGACTCCAGCTGCCTCCATCCTGTTGGCCAGGGACACATCATGGGACCACACATCATACTGCCACTTACGGAGCCCGATAACCCCACACAGCACATTCCCGGAGTGGATGCCCACACGCATGCTGATGTCCACTCCTGTGGCCTCACGCACCTGCCTGGAGCAGAGACGCCTGTCACCGACTGTTGCTTCAGGACCTCACTGGAGGTCTTGGGTATGGCAGGGCACCAGGGAGGGAGACAGAGCATCTTCAAAAAGGCCAAGCATCCTGTTTCTGGGAGTGCAAGCTCACATCCAGCTCAAGGATAAGACTTGGAATACCTACCACTTATGCTGATAGAGCTCATTCTGTCCCTGGTGTCCCTTGCCTAGAAGCCCTCGTTGGCTCTGATGAGACTTCCAGGGTGTAGGTAGGAGGTGCTATGCTCTACCCAAGACCCAGCATAGACAAGGACTCTGGGGGCTTCTCTACCCCAACTACAGGAAATGAGAGCCCCACTCAGTACAAGGAGCCTCTAGGGCAGAGGCTTCCAGGATGAGGCATCCAACACACCTCCGGGCATGAGCAGAGCTCTACGCCTCAGGCAAGCTGGTGGTTAGGGACACAGGCCCACCAGCACCTGTGTCCACCACTAGAACTGGGGATGAGCTGAAGCCGCCCAGGCTAGAGCTAGCAAGAACAAAGCTGTCTCCATACGATACAGGGTGGTGACCAGCCGGTCACATGGCAGGCATCTTGGGTGTTCTGCACTGTGGACTCTCTTAGCACTTGGGGACAGTTCTGGAGACACAGCAAAGTGGTACTGGATTGGTATTTCCTCTGCTGCCTAGACAGGCCACCTCACCGTCTCATGCTTCTTCCTGCGCGCCCCTGAGACCTCACCATCAGATCGATGCCAGCAGAAGGGCCCAGAAGGGCCCGGTCACCCTGTTGCTGGAGAGTGAGTTCTCTGGCACCAGAAGCTTCTCAGAGGAACAGGAAGCACACAGGACCTTGGAGCTGGACCTTGCCTGTGGAGGGCCTTCCTGCTATCTGTCCCGAGCATCTCCTGCTGTCTCAGTCCTTGGAAGGGTGGAGCCCAGCTCAACTTTTTATTTTACATATTTTTGATACAGGGTCTTTCTATATGGTCCTGGAAATTGCTATGTAGACCAGGCTAGCCTCAAACTCATCCTGCCTCTGCCTCTCTGCCTCTCTGCCTCTCTGCCTCTCTGCCTCTCTGCCTCTCTGCCTCTCTGCCTCTCTGCCTCTCTGCCTCTCTGCCTCTGCTCTGCCTCTGCCTCCTGGTGCTGGGATTAAAGGTGTGTGCCTCCATGCCTGGCCTAGGTCAGATTTTTTTTAGACACTTCTAGGACTTGAAGCCACAGGTGGGTCCAGAAGAAGGGAGACCAACAGGCGTTTAAGTCCTCCACATGGCATGCTGTGAGAATCCAGGCAAGCCCCCACCTCCACCCACCTCAGCTTGTAGTTTGGCAGGGGACAGGACCCTGGACCCTGGTTCATTTGCACCTACTTAATGGCCTCACATATGTCCAGCCCCATCTTCACACAGTTGCGGGCGTGCGTGGGCAGGGACACAGGCAGGCCTGACACGCAGTAGTAGCAGTCACCAAGGATCTTGATCCGCATGCACTCGTTGGCCTGCAGGGCGAGCGAGCAAGAGGTGTGCTCAGGGCAGGTCTGGGGTGAGCCGGATTCCTCCCTGCCAGGAACACCTTCAGTTGTGGCTCAGCAGCTGCTACAGAACCTGGCAAGAGAAGTGGGGGCCGAGGACCCGGAGAGATCCAGCCAGGAACCCAGATGAAAGCAAGGCTTGGTAAGGGCTGTGCAGGAAGGACTGTCTTAGGTTGTTCATGCAGTATTCCAGCCTTTACTGGATTCCTGGCCAGGTAACAGGACACTACAGCAGCAAACTACAGATTTGAATCCTGTAGTTGTGGAATGCATGTGCTAGCCAGAGGTT
Organism: Arvicanthis niloticus; assembly: GCF_011762505.2. Taxonomy (NCBI): domain Eukaryota; kingdom Metazoa; phylum Chordata; class Mammalia; order Rodentia; family Muridae; genus Arvicanthis; species Arvicanthis niloticus. Next base: position 15,760,289 of record NC_047675.1, on the reverse strand, counting down.
GGAACTAAACCAATACAACTGGGAGATGCACCCAGAAGATGAGGCACTGGAAAAAGAGTACGGGCCCAGGAGACCAGAGCCCACACAGCCCTGGAGCATCCCAACATGTATGTGCAAAGGCCCTGAGGCCAGGAACCTACTTGAAAGCAAACTGGGGCAATCAGTGTGGCCAAATAAGAGTAAGTCAGGTAGGAATTATAGCAGGCATCCTACGCAGAGACCTGCAGGAGTTAAGGAGAGATGTATGCTGCTAGACTTGGGGGGAGGGAAGAGCAGAGAGGGAAGGTGCAGGGGGGAGCCAACCAAGGGTGAAACTGGGTCCCCACAGGAATGTTCAGGGAAGGAGGGTCCTGGATGGGAGTCACAGTCCCACCAGAGACAGCACTGAAGCCACCAGTCCTCTCAGGACTCCCGTAGGAGTCTGGTGTGAACACCAGCATCTGCTTTCCATCTTCTTACAGCTGTTCCTCCCCCTCTGTGCCAGGTGCCCCAGCAGGCAGCCCTGCTCTCTGGCTCTCACTGGGAGGAGTGCAGGGCTGGAACATCTAAGGGACATCTAAGTTCCCTCCACCAGGGGTGAGGGTCAACTGTGCCCAGGCCAGCCCGTCTCTGTGTCCAGCCAGTGCTTAACTGGCTTCTGATCCTCCTGTACCACCCTTGAAAGCACAAAACTCGTGGGCTGTGTGCCGGAAGGGCGGCCCGGGTCACACAGCTCAGCACCGACACTCAGGAACCAGGGACAGATTTGGTAAAGGATGAGAAGCCGTTCCTGTTTGGTACTTTCACAGGCTTTTCAGCACTGGAAGGACAAATCTCGCTCTTTGCCTAGGCCACTATGTCCTTTTCTGTCCCCTTATGCTCTGTTCTGCAACACTGAGCGAGCTTCGTTCTTGCAGACTGAACTTTGTGTCCACTCCAGGCCTCCTGTTTCCGCCCCACAGGCTTCCCTTCCTTCCCCGAGACTGTCTCTCCTCTCTCTCTCTCTCTCTCTCTCTCTCTCTCTCTCTCTCTCTCTCTCTCTCTCTCTCTCTGACAGGATCTCACTACTTAGTCATGGCTGGACTGGAACTTGCTATGTAGACCAGACTGTCCCCAAATTCACAAAGATTAGCTTGCCTCTGTGTCCCGTGTGTTGGGACGAAAGGCCTGTTCCACCATGCCTTTTCTGAAGGCTTCTCAAACTTTCTTATGTGCACAGTTCACCTAGAAATTGTCAAGCTGAGAGACTCTGAGGGAGGCCGGGCATGCTGGTTACTCCCAGACCCTCAGGTAAGGGCAAAAACTACCAGACTGGATGTCATCTTCTGCAGGTTGCAAGTCTAGGCCCCCATCTAACCCATAAACACCCTAGGTGTGCACTCTGTAACCTGTTCTCCTCCTGCTGAGGTGGGAACAAGTTTCTGCACCTTGGCATGCCACTCATATGGAGTACTTGGGAAAACCACCTACTACCAAGACACTAAATTCAACCCAGCCTCCACCCGCACCCCGGCTCATATGGTGCCCTGTGAAGGCAAGCAGCCAGCCAATAGCATGCCCAGGCTCACCTTGGCAATCTGGTCAAACTTCCCAAACAGCTCGTTGAGCACCACCACCAGTTCCTTGGGTGAGCAGTCGCTGGCCAGCCTCGTGAAGCCCACAATGTCTGCGTACAGGATGCTAGTCCAGGTGGACAGGGCTCCGATCAGATCCCCGGGAGGTGGCTCTGCCTTTTCCCCCTCAGCCCCAAAGGTCAGAAGAGGTATTCCCAGCCAGCTTGATCCATCCTAGTACCAGAGGCTCCCTCTACAGCCAGACAGAGCAGATCATCTACAGCCTGGCACTGCTCGGCTCCCAGCATCCTTCACTCTCCCTGCACCCGCACCCAGGGAGTCAAGAGTCCTGAACTCCTAGAATACAAATCCCCCTCCTCCCCATCCTTCCCAGGGCCTTGAAGAACCCCAGGGGAGCGAGCTGAACAGTGATTCTCAACCTTCCTAAAGCTCTGACTCTTTATAGTCCCTCATGTGCTGTGGTGATTCCCAGCTATAACATTATTTTCGTTGCTATTTCATAACTGAATTTTTGCTACGGATATGAATTGTGATGTAAATATTTGTGTTTTCCAATGGTCTTAGGTGATCCCCCCAAAAGGGGGAGGGGGTTGAGAACCACTAAAGCTGAGGTTCCAGGAGGTAGGTAGCAATGCCTTCAGACCTTACTATGTTCCACGGTATGTAAGATCCCAGGCAGATAGATGCAGCCCTGACTTATGCTATTAGAGTCTGCTGGCATATAATGCTGGCCCTCAGGCAGAGAGCCAGGTGACTCAAAGTGACCACACCACATCTCACAAGAGATCCTACACTCTGTCAAACTAGTAAGGCCAGGTAAGGACAGAAGGCACTTGGTCACCAAGCTTGGGGACTTCACTTCTTTTAGGGAGAATCATCAGAAAGGCCCTCTCCGGTGTGTCCTGCTAATTTCCATGGACTGCTATCATTTTGGGGGGACACTGGGTTTTCTCACCCCAATACCACCCTAGCCCTTTAATAGCCTTGATCTGATCCTCCCCCTGAAGAAACAAGGAGAAACTGAGGCCCGGGGAAGGGCCAATCCCATATAGACTGAAGCCCCTTACAGAGCAACCATCTCCCTGGAGCCAGGGGAGTGGTGGCCAAATCCCCAGAGGACACGAACTGTGAATTTCCAGAGCTCTGCCTACCTGACATTCTGGTGGCGCTTGACATAGAGGCTGTGGAAGTTGTTGTCAGGCGTGTAGTGGCGGTCACCACCTTCTTTGAGGCGCTCAATGATGGTCAGCTTCATACCCATGGAGATGTGAGCTGGGAGCACGGAAAGCAGCAGGTTCTCCTGGGCACAGGAGGGCAGACCAATGTGAGGATTGGTGGAGACAAGCAGAGTCTAGGATGCCCTAGGCTAGCCATCTAAGACATCTTTCTTCCCGAAAATTCTGCCCATGAAGTGATTCTTTCCAGCTGGGTTATATCTACACGGCATGGCGGAGTACATGCCCTCCCTGTCTCCAAAGCTCCCGGGAAGAAAATGTGTAAGGGATCAGCCACACGGGCCACACAGGCAGTACTCAGCCCAGTGAAGCGAGGACGAGGTGGGGTATATAGCAATTAGGGCGCTGGTCTCTACCTGCTGGCGCTTCTCCACACGAAGCTTCCGGCGGATCTGGATGCACTTGACGGTGTAGATAAAAAGATCTCTCGAGGCATCCTGCAGCTGGTGCTTGTGGAAGGCGCCCGTGAAGTTCCCACCCAGGAGGATAACGGCATTGGCCAGGAGCTGAGGGGAGCCAAGCGGAAGACACATTTGCTCAGTACTAACCCCACAGAGGACATGGTGGCATCTGTCCCCGCTGCCTGACCTAAATACTCTTTAGGTTGTCATTTCTCCAGGGTTAGGCAGAAAACTGAAGCCTAGACGATGACTGATCCCTAATGAGATGCTGTGACCACAGGACCAGGACTTGAGCCCTCTACTCTACCAGACACATGCCCTGGTTATTAAGAGTCCAGGGATGTCAAGTACTTCCAAGGAGATGGTAACTTCACTGAGCCCTGAATCCAGCCTCAGAAGACACAGCGCCCAGCTGGCTGCCCAGAGCTCCAACTTTTCCCTAAGAAGTGGACATCTAGGACACATCCCTACACTGCAGTGACATGAAAAGTCACTAACACCTGGACTGGGATGCTATCAACCTAGTTCCAGGCCCTGGGGACTGACAGTCAGGGCAGGATCTCACCACAGCAGAGCCCTGAGCAGCAGCTAGGGCTTGAGTCCACAGAATATCCTAGATCAGCAGTTGAGACAGACCGGCAGGGCCCTGCCTATAGCCACCTGCCTGCAAGCACCCAAAGCTCAAGCTCCACCAGGCCAGCGGCTGCTCCCACCCAGCCTCCGTCACCCTCACCTGCAGCCCTAGCTGTGTGCTGGACACGGATGTCTTGAAGGCTCTTGTCACAGCTCCGAACACCAGGAGGTGAGAGACAGTGGAGGCCACGCCCACTGCGATGGCTGCCCTCGTGCTGAGAGGCAGCAGTACATACACCACAAAGACGATGAACAGGAAGAAAGGCACCTGGGGACAGGGCACCCAGAGAGTCACATGACCTAGGACCCTCATCCGAATGCCACCTGGGACACCCCCAACCTGGGACCTCTTATTTCTTCCCTACACAGTGAAGCTCAGTGAGAGATACACAGGACAGGAGGACCTAGCCTGCCTTGCTCATCATCTAAATACTGAGTTGCTGTGTGTCAGAGCCTTCGGCTGTTGGCCTGGTAACCGCTGGATGGGGCGGGTCGCTTATTGCCTCCCACAGGCAGTGCATCCTCACTCCCTCGGTCCTTTAGTCTATGGTGGTTGCCTGAACCTGACCTGGCCAACCACAGAAAAGAAACAGGCTGTGATCACGGTATGTGACTCATCAGGCCAGGCCAGTGTAACTCAACCCCAGGGTGAACCTTGACCTGGGATGGCTCACTTAGTAAGTGAGCAGCCATCTCAGCCTCCACTTGCGGACAGTAGAGGAGAGCAGAGGCCAAAGTTTCCAGGCTGCTGGGGCAAGGGCCAGCCCTACTGGACTCTTCCTGGCCTACCAACCCATTGATGCCTTTTGACTCCTTGAGTTGGAATTCTGTCAACTCTAAGGAAACAAGTTCTATCCAAAATGGCAGATACTCAAGGGGGCACTCTTCTGAGAAGAGAGACAACTTAGGGCCATCTGAAATCCGGCGCCAGAGTCTGCAGGGAGAGCCACGGCTACAGGCTGTGTTGGCCCACTTCCATGAGCCCACTGCACGCGTGTGCACGAGTGTGCAAAAAGTGCCAATTGCACATTCCAGCTGCTTGGTACCCAAGCCCTGTGACATCAGCTGCCACCATTACCTGCTCCCAAGCATGGGCGTCATTCTCCAGGGAGTCCCACATCAGCACGGAGCCTAGTACCATGAGGCAAGCCCAGGTGAGGAGGGCCAAGGCCCGCAGCCATCGCCGCACCAGGCACTCGACATACACCAGCACATAGAGAACCACAAACAGCGTCAGCATGAAGAACGCAGTTCCCAGGACAGCCTGGTGCCTGCGGAGATCCTGGGTAGAGCAAACACACACAGAGTATCTGGACTTTCTCCAAATGGAACACCCACTCCTCCAGGAAGTCTACCCAGAATCCCAGCAAACACCTTCTACATAGCAGTGTTGGGCTCCCCTGGCATCTGGTCTCCCCACAACCTCGGCCCTGTGTGCACTCCCATTTCTGCTTGCTTGAACTGCCTTTCTCAGCCACTGCAGCAGCTTGGGAGCCCCCACCCTGTCCTAAGAGATCACTGCTCCTCTGTGGAGGATGGGTGACCACAGGAGCCAGAACCCGGCTCTCCTGAGGCAAAGCCTTGTAAGTGCCCGGAGGAGAATTTATGTCTAAGAACTGGCTTTAGAGGGACACAAAGAACAGGTATCCCACGGGGGCAGCTCTGGAATAGAGATCTGGAGAAGGATCCAGAAGACAAATGTACCCAGAGATCTTGGGTTCCCATACAGAGCCCAAGCGTCATGAGGGTGAAGGCACCACCAGCCTCTGGCAGATAACAGGAAAGTGATATCTAGGCTGTAGCTGCAAGGATCTCTTGTCCCTTTCTGCTCCCTGAAGGGCACTGTCTCGCTGACCCAGAATTCCCTGCAGCCTCTAATATTAGTTCAGGAACTTCCGACTGCATTTGCTACAAATCAGCAAGAAAATGGAGATAAACCAAAACAGGTTCTCAGTAATACTGGTCACATACTGAGAGACTGACAACTGCACAAAGCTAGTGGCATCAGCAGAGCAAGGGCACAGGTCAGGAGCAGGAGCAGTGCCCGAAGTATCTGCCTTGACAGTGGTAAAGATTCCACGCCAGCACTTAGGAGGATGTGAATTCAAGGCCAGTCTGGGCTACATAATGACACCCTGTCTATACATACATACATACATACATACATACATACATACATACTCACACATACATCAATAGATATTCATACATAAATGAGAAAAGGGGAAGAAGATAATGAGGAGGAGGAGGAGGAAGAAAGGAAGAAGAATAGAAAAGGGAGAAGGGAAAAAAGGAAGCAAAAGGAAGATAAGGAAGAAAAACATTCTGAGATCATAGAGTCAGAGAAGAATGCAGGAATTGATTGGTGATGTCTGCCATGGTCAGACAAGGGAAGGAAGTAACAAACTCTGATTCAGATCTGGTTTTTTTTTTTTTTCTGGTTTCTTTTCTTTTCCTTCTTTCTCTTTCTCTTTCTTTCTTTTTTTCTGAGACAATGTTTCTCTGTGTAGCCCTAGCTGTCCTGAAAGTTTCTCTGTAGACCAGGCTGGCCTGAAACTCATGGAGATTGGTCTGCCTCTGCCTCCTAAGTGCTGGGATTAAATGCATGCGCCACCACCCACTCAGTTTGACCCAGATCTTTAAGAGATTGAATTTCATGGTAAAAAAGAAAATTGAGAGTGACTTATTTAGTATAATTAATATAATCAGCCAGACTCAAAATCAAATTCAAATGGACTTGTTTTCAATCCTCCTAGCAGTTCACAAAGGAAGAAGATGAAGCTCCAGGCAGGCATCAATGTGCTGAAGCTTTCCCATCAGAGAGGGAGGGCTTGGTGCCACTGCCCAGGGCCTTACCTCATGGCTGAAGGCGATGCTGATAAGTGCAATACAGGTGGCCACGGCCACCAGGAGGAGCAAGAGCAGCAATGGCCCATGCTGGCTGGTGAGCCGGTACTTCTCATAGAGCGCTGCCTGGTTGGGGCCTTCATCACCCTCATTTAGGAAGTAGCGCCCCTTGGCTGGCATCCTCCTCCCCAGTGGCCTGGTCCAGCAGCCTGCTCAGGAGCCCCACGGTCTGAAATACATCTGTCAGCTGACACTTTAGTATGTGGCCTAGGCTTCTATCCTTTCTGAGGGTAGCAGGCAGGACTGGATAGAGGCACCCAGAGCCTGTGACTCCATGAGCATGTGACACCGGCTCCAGCCACTGGGTCCTGCTCACACTGGTGTCTTCAGGGTATCTGGGATGAGTTGATAGAAGCTTCCAGGTCCTTAGATCTGTGGGGACAAAGCAGACCAAAAATATTTAATGTCTTGGACCAAATTAGGGAAGGCCTGGCATGAGGGAGGGCGGGACCAAGTGAGGTCTTCCTAGAACTACAGTTCCACACAGTGCTTGGACATATGTAAATTCAAAGTCATTAAAAATGGAATTATGGAAGTCAGGTGTAGTGGCACTCAGGAGGCTGAGGCAGGAGGATTCTTGAGGATAGCCTGGACTATATAACAAAACCCTGTTTAAGTAACTCCCACCATACCCCCACTCACACAGTCACTTTCTAAGGCACATGGGTGCACTTAACTTGTGACTACTACAGTGGATGGCACAGACCACAGTACCTTTATCACCATGGAGACTGGCACAGCACACTGCCACTCAAAGCTTGACTAAGCCACTTCCTGTTTGGTGACTGACTTCCCAGCATCGTGTGCATGTTACGAGGCTAGGCCACATGCATTTCTTTTTCTAAGCAATCTCTAATGATCTCCACAAAGCTCCTAGCTCAATCTTCCTCTGTTCCCTGAGCTTCAGTAGAGCCCCCTCCCAGATCAGAGGAGCATGATGCGGGATCTGGTCTAACCTCTGCTCTGTTTCCAGGGTCCCTGTGTGAACAGCACACTGTCTGGATGCCTGGGGCTCAGTCTGTGTCTTCAGATCCACAGGGTCCCAAACTGAGATCCTGGTAGCCTGGGATTTAAGGAAAGTCTCAGGATCCAGATGGTTTGGAGACACTAAGGGGCCATAGGCTCAGCTTCCACTCTGCTGGCTTCTACCAGGGCGATCCCCTATACTAGGACACACACACACACACACACACACACACTAGTATACTAGATATTATATTGGGTTACTAGGTATCCACATGAGACTATTTTCCTTTTTAGATTTATTTTTACTCTTAATTACGTGTGAGAGTATATGTATGCCACATGTATAAAGTTGCCCACAGAGGCCAGAAGAAGGTATCAGATGCCCTAGAGCAGTTGTGAACCACTCAGCATGGGCTGTGGGAACTGAACTCAGGCTCTCTGTAAGAGCCCCAAGTACTTTTTGTTGGGGATTGGTTCTAACAATCTGAATTAATCCAGCCCCCCAAATCAGGAATCTGCATGTCCAAACGCTGAATGGCCTTGTCCCCAATTTGGTTTTGATCGAGCAATAAACAGCCAATAGCCAATGACTGGGCAGGTAGACTGAGGCAGGACCTTCAGATTTGCATGGGCTAGGACTTGAGAGACAGGAAGGAGGGGAGTCACCATGATTTGGAGGCAGGAGGATCAGATTTAGAGCCGCAGAAGGAAAATCATCCAAAATCTAAGTGAGAAGGAATGCGGCCCCTGGAAGGGCTGCCCAGAAGCATCTTGGGCAGCAAAGACTATGGAGCCACTCAGAAGGAGCCAGGGCAACAAAGATAAATATATATATATATATATATATATATATGTATGTATATTTAGAGAGCATTAAGCCAGGATTACAGGAGGGAGATAGATGTGTGTTAGCCGTGGGGAGGATTAGAACTGCCCAGCCTTTGAGCTAGTCAAGGCAGTTGAAATTGTGAGCAAGTACACGTGCGTGTGCACACGTGTGTGTGGGGGGTCTTGCATTCATGAATCCAGAGGGCTCTGGTGGGTGGCTGGGAGCGTGACCTGCCAAGAGCACAATGTGGTTTAACTAAATAAACTCGTCGCTGTAACTCAACCACTAGGCCAACTCCCCAGCCCCAGATGAGTTTTCTTGTAGGTTTGCTGTTTGTTTGTTTCTGTTTGAGACAGGGTTTCTCTGTGTAGCCCTGGCTGTCCTGGAACTCACTCTGTAAACCAGGGTGGACTCAAACTCAGATCCCCCTGCCTCTGCTTCCCGGGTGCTAGGATTAAAGGAGTGTGCCACCACGACCAGGCTTGTTTTCTAAAAGGGACCCGTAGATACTGGTTTTTTTGGTACAAGGAGTTGAGCCTGGAGCCTCACATATGCTAGGCAAACACTCTGTCACTGAGCCTTTAACTCATTCTGTGACCCAAGCAGTCTTTAAACCTGCCATCCTCCTGCCTCATCCTCCTGTATAGCTGGTATTACAAGTATGTGCCAGCATGCCTGGCCCACCAACACAGATTTATGAAGCTTGCAAAACCTACCTCATAGGACAGAAAGAAGACTTGGGGAGGGACAAGGCAGCCTTTACTGCAGGTGGACTCTGGCTAGCAGCGATCTGTTTGACATTATCCACCCATCAACACAACTGCAATTCCCAAAAGGCTTCTTAGCCAGCCTGTGACGTGCCAGCCCAGGCTATCTGCTTGTGGCTCAGGCTGCTATGGCTATTCTTGGTTGTCAACTTGACTACATCTGGATTCACCTAGACCCCAAGCAGCTGGGTACGCCCGAGAGGGATTTGTCTTAATTAAATCACCTGAATCGGGAAGACACTCCTTTAATCTGGATTTTTAAAAATAATTTCTTAATGGATTAGTTTTATTTTATGTACATTGGTGTTTTGCCTGCATCTATGTCTCGGTGAGGGTGTCAGATCCTCTGAAACTGGAGTTTACAGAGGGTTGTGAGCCACCATGCAGGTGCTGGGAACTGAACCCAGGTCCTTTGGAAGAGCAGTCAGTGCTCTTAACTGCTCCAGCTCCTAATCTGGATCTGTTGAGGTGGGAAGATTTTGAGGTGGGGGATCTTTTTAGTCTGGGACACATCTTCTGACACACATATAAAGGAGAGGGACAAAGGGAGCTCTGGTCTCTGCCTGCTTGCTTTCACTGTTAAGTCCATTAGCTGACATTAGTGCCTGCTTCCTCAGGATTCCAGAATATACTGAAGTCCAGCTGAGACATTCAGCATCGTGGATTGAACAACTGGATTCTTGGACTTTCTACTGGTAGCCAGCCATGTTGGACAGCTGGATCACAGCCTGTAAGGCATTCTAATAAATCATACACACACACACACACACACACACACACACACACACACACACACATTTCCAGTCACTTCTATTCCTCTGAGGCAGCGGTTCTCAACCTTCCAAACACTGCACCCCTTTAATATATTTCTTTATCTTGTTGCTACTTCATAACTGTGATTTTGCTACTCTCATGAATCATAATGTAAATATCTGATATGCAGAATATCTGATATGTGATCCCTATGAAAGGGTCATTCAACCCCAAGGGGTCGTGTCCCACAGGTTGAGAATCTCTGTTCTAGAGACTCCTGACTAATCCACAGGCTAACTCCTCGCCTCCCGACCTCCAAGGGGAAAAATGACTTAAAGCAGAGTGACCACACACAGATTCCACCTGGAGACAGCTGTTCCAGTGCCATAGAAGCCTCACAGAGAAGAGCCATCTTGCACCAGGCATCTGACCTGGTGTGCCTCAGATTTGGGAATGGGGTGGGCAGGCTGCTGAACAGGGAGGTCACAAAGGCACAAATGGCCAGCAGCCAATCGAAGCTTCAAAGCAAGGTGTCCAGGAGAGAACAAAGTCCTCAGTGGCTTAAAGCCCAGGGTCCTGGGGATCCCGCTCAGCCCCCACTGCTGGGAGGGCCCTGGGCACTCTTCCAGCTCTCTCCCTTCCTGCCTTTATAGCACAGGCCCAGACACAGAGTAGGAAAAGCCTAAGTCTAAGGCAGCCAGGAGGCTCCCACACCCAAGCAGCTGTCCATAGGTACCAATCTAGCCAGGGGTCCTGAACACAAGCCCAGTCTTCCCAAGGGCCTCCCAAGTAGGCACATTGCAGATTGCTATCTAGAATACTGTCTCCTACAGGCTGGCAGTTCAGGTCTGTTAACATGAACGCTTCTGTATCTGGGCAAGCCAGCCTCAAATCCACAGGAAATGCTAAGTGCCAGCCGTCTGTGCCCAGCACTGTGCTGTGGGCTGCAGAACAGGATGAGACCCATCCCTGAGTCGTGCCCAGCCAGGGCAGCCTGAAGAAGCTCTGAAGTAACGGCCCACACATTCGCACCTCTGAACAAATGCAGGGCTGAACCCAGAGAGGCTCGGCAGCTTCCCTAACATCACCCAGCCTGAGGTGCGTGCCAGAAGGACTGGGATTCAAACCACAGCTCCTGGGCCCAGGCTTCCCCACTGCCACTCTACAGGACTAAACCAAATGCCACAAGCACACGAACAGCAGTCTTGCCTGACCCTCTGGCTCAGTGCCAAACACCAGTGGGCTGGGATGGCTGGGCTGAAAAACCCCAGACACCAACGGCCGAGACAGGTCTCCAGAGACGCTCCTCTAAGCAAAGCCAAGCCAAGCTCTGCACAGGCATAGCCTTCGTCTGCTCCCAGACATGACTGGTCTCTCCAAGCACAGAGCCAGGTTAAGGAGCTTCGACAAGAGCCTCCATCCCACCCCCAGACCCGTGGGAATCAGGCCTAGTAAACATTTTTATTTGTGGATTTAATTAGGCCACTTCCTGGGCAACCGTGGCCCACGATGGAAGCAGACAATGGGATGCACCAGGCACATGGATTCAGCCCACCCAAGGCTCTCATTCAGCTTCTGGAGCAGCTGGGCAAGCCTATGGCTGGAAGCAAAGTTTCCCTCTGGCCTGCTGAGAACAGAAACCCAGAAGCAGCAGCCATTTTTCCTGGCCAGGGCTCTACCCAGTTCCAAGGCTAGACCCAGACACACTGCACCAGGACAGGGTTCAAGGCTCCTCGGTAGAGTCCCCTCCTTCTTCCAACCACTGCATTCACTGGCTACTGAGAACTCTTGGCCATGACTCCCTCAAAATCCCCGCAGCTGGACTGAGGAAACGGCCCTGTGGGTAAGAAAATTGGCCACGGAGGCACAGGACCTGAGTTTAAGTGTAAAAAGCTAAGCATGGCCTTGCACACTCCTAAAAACCCAACACGGGGGGCCGGGCACAGACTAGTGGCTCTCTGGGGCTTAGTGACCCCCGCCAGCCTAATCAAAAGACAAAGTGCTCCAGGCACAGTGCGAGGCCCTGTCCCTAACTCTGCAAACTCACCCATAGGCCTACCCATCTTATTTCCTGGATGTGGGAAGTGAATGACAGAGAGGCTCAGTCGTTGCAATGGTCACAAAGCTAGTGAGACAGAAATCTATGATTTGAACACAGGCCATGCACACTGCATTCCTCATCCCGCCTCTCTCCCTCACAGAACTAACAACCAGAAAACCCATGCATAACACCTCAAAATGCCAACCCCTTTCCTGTCCCTTATCCCATAAGCCCAAGACAACACAATGGTAAATAAATAAATAAAATGGGGGCAGGGGTTAAGTGGAGGTCATCAGATGCTTGCTTCCCTCTGCCCTACCAGCAACAGGATCCAGGAGGGGAGCCTCATCCAGGAAGCCCTCTGAGGCACACACTTATTCTTTTCCTGTGCTCCGTGCACGGCACTGCCCTCCTCACCAATCCTGACTACTGGTGCCCATGTTCCTGAGTATGACAGCAACAGGACACAGGAGGCTGGGATGTCATAGACTAGCACAGAGCTGCACTGTCAGGCTGCTTGGGAGACTCACCCCACTAAGGGAGACAGCAGCAGCATGTTCTAAAACACCCATCTGTGTCCCCACTTCCTCACCTAGACAGCCAGCAGGAACCCAGGTCCTGCTTCCTCAGCAAGAATGGATCTGTAGAAGGCTTGGGGCCCTGGTGTCCTCAGAAAAGGGAAGTGGGGCCCTTGAGGCATGAGGGCCTGTGAGGAAGAGAGGCCCCACCAGGCCCCGGCCCCACCCTGCCTGCCCAGCAATCTACTCTTGCCACACCCACAACAGACCCTGTTCCCAGGCCTCAGAGGAGCCACTGGGAAGCATCACCCTCAGCAGAAGATTCATCATCGCTAAGAATGTCTCACACCAAGCCATGTCTTCCAGAAGAGTGCGCATTTCATGCACATGCTACTAGAAGCATCAGTGGCACCCAGGAAATCCCAGGACTAAGGCCTCTCTCCTTGTGCCTCCTTTCCCAGCTTGGTCTTGGCCCTAGAGCCCTGGGGACCATGGCTTTCACACTTCCCTCCAGCTCAGTATCTGCTGCTCAGACCCCAGCTTCTTCACTGGACGCAGACAGAATATGCTTTTCTGTCTGTCCTACGCAGGGCTGGTCCCAGCAAGCCTTTTGAAATAATGACAAGGGTAAGCCTGGAATAGCTCAGGGCGGGGATACAGGGCCTGGGAGTGAGCAAGCAACACAGAGAAAGCCATCAACACAAGGCAAGAACACAAGGGCCTTCCCTCAGTAGAGCAGAGGGGCCAGTGGCCTGCTGCTCTACATAGCTCCCAAGCGTTGGGGTTCAGGAGCTCTGTACTTGGTGGAGGGGCAGTGTTGCTCATACTCTGGATGGACAAGGGGTCTACAAAGTCACAAGCCTGCTAGGCCAAGCTTGCAAGGACAAAGGAACATGTGAATCCAAACTTAAGAGCCAACCTAGATGGAGGAAGTCCTTCAGGACCAAAACCAAGCAGTGAGAGTAAGTGAGGTAGGGCCAGGCTCCAGTGTGCCTTTCACCCACCTTTATCTCCTGAGGAGAGCCTGCCAAGCCCCAGGTAGAACAATCACTGGAGACTCCAGGCCAGCTAGCTTCCTGTTCCCTCCAGGCTAGCTTCACCTGGCCCCAGGGCTACAGCCGTGGTCCAGCCTGTTATACCAGTCACCATTTGCTATGTGGCCCTGGGAAAGGCCCTGGCCTAAGTTGGGCCTCAATTTCCCCTCTTTCAAAAAAAGCAGTATGTCAGACCTATGAGGTCTCAGCTTTACCTGGCCTCTGCTGGGCCTTGGGTAGAAGCCACCTCACTTGGTGAAGAATCTGAAGGATGAGGACAAACCAGGGGCAGACTGGGAAAAAGTGGTCCTAGGTACTGCAAGCCTCCTTTCCGCCGCTGCGAAACAGGAGCCAGCCTTCTCAGCCTCTCCCACACCCTTGTGGCTCTTTTGCCTGTGTGGGTCAGGGATGGTTTGGGATGCCTGTGGAGGCCAGAAGAAAGCATCAGATCTCATTGCAACTGGAGTTACAGGTGGCTGGGAGCCACCAGATGTAGGAGCTGGGAACTAAACGTCAGCCCTCTGGAAGAGCAGCAGAGGGCCCTTAACCACTGAACCATCCCACCAGCGCTCTTGTTGGTAACAAGATCTTACTATGTTGCTTAAACTGTTTTAAACTCCAGATCCTTCTGCCTGGGGCTCAGAAATGCTGAGCGCTGTGATCATAGGAGTGGACCAGCTCAGCTTCTCTGTTAAAATGCACATACCACAGATGTGTCCGTCCATCTGTGAGGGCTGGTGGACCTGCCCTGGAATGTGTACCCTGCTGGTCATTCATTCGTTCCTTCACCGATTCCCTTGGCACACACTCCAAAAACAGTAACAACACCTGTATGCAAGGCACTTGGCTAGGGCCAGCAGAAGCTACCCAAGACAAGCACAATGGGACAGAGGATACAGGGCCCCTCCACCATGTTTACTGGGACTCTGCACACAGGGGGAGCCAGACAATGTGCTGACACGTGGCCAGCCAGACTTCCTGAGGAGCATCAACTTTGTCCCCACCTCTTCCTATTTTTTTACACTTATTTATTTACTTTGTTAGGTCAGAGGACAACTTAGGGGAACATCTTCTTTCACCACATGGATCTGGGGATTAAACCTAAATCATCAGTCTTGGTGATGGGTACCCTCTCCCCACTGAGCCATCTTCCTGGTCCTGGACCCACCCTTGCATTATTCATGATTCTTTCTTTTAAACGTTACTATCCACCGTTTAGAATGGAAACTTTCACACCCACGCAGAACAGAGTTCTGATCCCCTTTCCCTTGATAAGGAAGAACAGAAAGGGAAGGGCTCACTGGCCTCGGCGACCTCATTGGTTGCCGGGTCCAGCCCACACAGCAGTCCGGGAGGCCGCCTGCTGGCTAAGTGCTTTGCACAAGGCCTTTCCCAGACACTAAGTTCCTGTGATGCGGGGACAGAAGGAGAAGAGCGCTGTTTCCTAACAATCTGGAGGGCAGCAAAAATGAGCGTGTGAGTCTTTAATGAGGGCAGAGGGCTGGACAGTCTCAGTCAACACAGAATGAGTTCTAAAGAGTGCAGGAGGCCACATGCTCCCATGTCTTCACTGGCATAGCCAAGGCCCTTCTGCCTGCCTGCCTGTCTGTCTTTTCTTTCTTTCTTTCTTTCTTTCTTTCTTTCTTTCTTTCTTTCTTTCTTTCTTTCTTTCTTTCTTTCTTTCTTTCTTTCTTCCTGTCTGTCTGTCTGTCTTCCTTCCTTCCTTCCTTCCTTCCTTTCCTTTCTTTCTGTTTTGTTTTTTCTGTCCAACACACACACACACACACACACACACACACACACACAAAACAGGGTTTTTCTGTGTAGCCCTGGCTGTCCTGAAACTCACTCTGCAGACCAGGCTGACCTCAAACTCAGAGATCCACCTGCCTCTGCCTCCTAAGTGCTGAGATTAAAGACATGCACCACCACCAGGCTGGCTAAGGCCTTCCTAACCTGATTAAAACTCTAGAGTCATAAAGACTGACAGATTCAAGTATTTAAGTAAACAAAATTTACTACTTGATTAAAAAACAAACAAACTGTACTAAAAGGATAATCAACAGAATAACCACACATGGGAGGAAATACATGTGCAGCTCACATCCCTGGGAGCTAATCCCCTTCATATATGAGAAACACCTTCAGATTACAAGGACTAAGAGCAATGCAAGATTACAAACAGAAAGGACAGAGAAAAGCCAACTCTAAAAGCTTTTTCACATTTGGGAAAAAATATGATGTCACCTATAGTAAGTATAGGAAATGCAAGTTAAAACTACCACGAAAAACTATTTTACCCGTCTGATTGGCAAAGACAAGCTTACTTCTGGGGGTTAAGCTGTGGTGCCATGGCACATTGCTGCTGCATAACTGGGGCCGCCTGCCCTTTTAACCACTAGCTATAGGCTCAGACCAGCCTTCTACACGGCACTTTGAGAGTGAGAGAAGATGGGGTGCCCAGGCCTTAAGAGGCCTAGGTTTGGGAGTAACGATGGTCCGAGTGATTCTTGTTCAAGTAGGTCCTGTCCTTTGTCCTAACCCCAAGTGTCGGGGTTAGAGATACGTCGGCCTACGGTAAAATGGAACGGGAGGAACCCTGGAGGTGTATGGATGCCATCTGTGGCACACAGCGGATGGGGCAACTGAAGCCTTAGGGGGTGAGAGGTGGTAATTAAATCAGGCCTCCTAGGGGAGTCAAGGACGCTAGGGATCAGAGTTTTGGGGTAACAGATATGCCAGAGGTTGGGTCTGCAGTACTGGGTGGGGTAGAGTCAACTAGCGCTCACTCAAATCCATTAAGCAAGATCGTGTTTGAATAACCAAGACCAGTAACCTAGAAACTGACTTACAGAGAATTCTTAGTGCTCCTGACACTAAGAACATAGCATTAGAGTGAAGTTGGATACTTGGAGCTTACTAGCAAGCAGTTACAACAGGAGAGTTAACAAGGACGAGGAAACCTTGCATTTGGATCGAACGAAGGTCAAGAGAAAGGAAGCTTTAAGGGGCAGATCCCAAAGACCAGTTTTTCTAGAAAACAAGATTAATTCCTCCGTGTTTGCAGCGCCCTAATTTTTCCGTAAGGACAGGAAATTAAAAAATAATAATGAAAAAAAAAAAAAGATGAGCTTACTTCATAAAGTCTGTGAAATGGGCCCACACTCACTCCTGGCAGAAATGTGAGTCAATACACACAGGCACCTTAGGCTGAGCAAACCTACTGCCGTAATTGATTGTGTACATACTCTTGCATGTGTGCGGGGACCCATACAAGACTCCGTGTCCCATGGTTGGTGACAGCAAATCCCTCAAAGGGTGTCTCCCACTCAGGGTTGGTATAACACATCTTTGTGGGCAAATACATGCAGATGCCCATGGTGTGCACTGCTTCCTAGGAAAGCTCCACAGGGCCAACGTCATGCCTGGTAGATACAGACTAAACCAAAACACATTCCCTCCAACCCTACCTGCCCTCCAAAATCTCCTCTGGTCCTAATGACTAAGTCTCAGCTCTCCGTCTTACCTTCTCTTTCCATTGTCATATTGCTTGTGCAATTTAAAAGTCTTAATAGAAAAAGTGACTCCTGGCTCTATCAGATACAGCTGCATGACTGCTCCGTGCCTCAGTTTCCTCTTTTGGAAATGGAGAAGAAGAGCAGTCTGACCACAAGGCTTTGAGAGGGCTCCATGGGGGCATGCAGACAAGGTGTTGAGCCAGCATCTGGCACTGACTGAGGACATCTGCATGACTCTGTTACTGCACCAACAAAAAGTACCAGAAGGATGAAGCCCACAGCTTCAGTGGCCTGGCTCCTGTAGAGAACAGAGCAGGCAACACCTCCTCAAGATGCCTTTAAAGGTACTAGGCAGCAGTAGAGCTGATATCTTGGGTCAAGTCCAGCTGGGCCCAGAGGAAATAGCCATACAGTGACTGCAGACCAGGCTGAGAATGCTGGTGCAAGCAGGGGGAGCCAGCAGCTGGCATCCTAGAAAGTGCTGGACACTGCCCTATAACCACCCCACCCCCAGGCTTGCTGACAGACAGGAAGTGCTCTGCAGCCTCTGGACATGGCCAGGAGAAAAAGTGGTCTGCCTTCCTCATAGCCTCCAGTGTGGGTAACAGGTTAGCTCTCCAGGAGCTACTGCTAGCCACGACATATACCTCTGCCATCCTAGCCTACAACCAAGCTGCCTGGAATGGCTCGGCCTGCCTCACTCCCAAGGTCCAGGCTAATATCCACCCCCAATTTATTAATTTATTTTTTAATTTTATTTTTTACTTGGTGTGTATGGGTGTTTGGCCTTCCGGTGGTATGTGCACCCCCATATGTATGCCTGGCCTGAGGAGGCTAGGAAAGGGCACCTGATCTCCTGGAACTGGACTTTTGAGATGCCAGGTGGCTGCTGGGACTTGAACCTGGGTCATCTGGAAGAACAGCCAGTGCTCCTTACCATCTGAGCCATCTCCCCATCCCTAACCTCAATTAATAAATATTATTTTATGTGTGTGTTTTGTCTGAATATATGTGCATGTGGTGCCTTCAGAGGTCAGGGGTCAGATCCCCTAGAACTGGAGTTATAGATGGTTGTGAACCACCAGGTGGGTGCTGGGAATCAAATGCAGGTCCTCTGTAAGAGCCAACAAGTGTTCTTAAGCACTGGGCCATCTCTCTAGACCCCAGGCTCATTCTTACCTTCTCACCTGCATTCCTTGATGCTAACCACAGAAAGCTAGCCTCACATCCACAGGGCTTTATCACAGGTGGTGCTGAGTCGTCTCTCCTCTTCCCTTTAAAGCCCCTATACACATGAACAAGTCAGCATCCAACAGCAGTGGGCCTCAACCCTTCTAATGCTGAAACCCTTTAAATCAGTTCTGCATGCCGTGGTAACCCCCGACCATAAAAATTATTTTCATTGCTACATCATAACTGTAAGTTTGCTGCTGCTATGAATCATAATGTAAATATTTTTAGAGATAGAGACTTGCCAAAAAGATCGTGACCCACAGGTTGAGAACCTCTGTCTTACAGGGGGAAAAGAGCTGTGGTTAAGGGGCCTCCCTCTGCACTGAGCTAGTGAACTTCCTTTAGGAAATGCTAGCTTTGGAGTCTCCCCAGCCCAGCTTAGAACTCCTCCCCCAGGAAGACTCTCCAGGCCATGGTGGCAGCTCCCCCTTTCTGGCAGTCAGGGGACCCATCACTTCCAGGGTGGAGAGACCTAACAGAGACCAACCTGACCTTGCCCTTTTAGATGGTGGGGACATGAGGTCCAGAGCATAGGCCTGGGCCCTGTGGCTCTTGTGGGCTCCGCAGCTGCCCCCTGGAAGCTTCCAGGTAGAGCTTCTTCCCTTCTTTCCTGAGGAAAGGAAGCAAGGAGATGGCTCCCAGTGCCAGGCTGTGACCATGTGACCATGTGCCTCAGTTTCCAGGCCACACTGGGCAGAGAACAAAATTCAAAAAAAAAAAAAAAAAAAAAAAAAAAAAAAAAACAGTTCAGCTCCACCTCCTTCCTCACAGTTCCACAGACCAGGCAATTCCTCACCCTCTCCTGGTCTGGTCACCCCAGGGTTCCTAAGCTGTCCTGCTTTTCCAAGCAAAGGACTAATAGGTAGAAGTGAGCAGCCTGCCCCACCACAACCCAGTAGACCACCTAGGGAGTCCAGGAAGGCCTCTGACCCAACAGCAAGCCTGAGGCTACTACCCACCTCAGAAGCCCCAACAGCCCACACAGCAAGCACCAGCTGTAGAAAGCCCAAGGTCCTGAAAGACTCTTCCCAGGCTTCTTGAGAACCCTATAAGGCCAACAGGACCTGTTTGTAATGGGGGAGGAGCAGGCCTGAGAGCCTGAAGAGAGCTAGCCCCAGGGAAAGCAACCCCTGTGTCTGCTAAACCACAGCCTGACTTCCAGAGCCACACCCACCCATGGACTCAGAGGCCCTTCCCATAGCTACCTGAAGCCTGGGTACCCTCCTCTGGTCTCCCCAAACTCCAGCCTTCCAGAGCTAGGCTGTAGGCTGGATATTAAAGACTCACACATGGAGCCTTTGTCCCAGCACGTCTTGCCCCCTAAACTGTGGCCTCCCCTGAGGACAATCTTCCAGGGAACCTGTACCTGGCCAGAACATGAAGAACCCCATCCCCCTTCGCTTACCCCAGCCCAAAACTCTCTCAAACAACTTCTTGGGTCTTCCTGGTGGCTGTCGGTTTTGACTGATTTCGCTTCCCCAAATATGCCCCGCCCCTTTCATCACTGGGTCTGAGAGCCCGAAAATGCTGCCCATCACATCCACTCGGCCAACTCCTACCCTGCTGAGCCAACTCCTCCAGGAAGACCACTTGGTCCCTCTCGCCTGGCTTCCCCAGGGTTGCCCTGGCCTGTTGCTGAGGGATGGGGGTTCCTCCTCAAAGGCTATACACTGCTCAGCAGGGCAGGCATGTGGGTCCTATTCCACACTGCAAGAGAGCCAGCACTCAGTGGGCAGTGTGGGCAGGCCCAAGCGTGAGGTCCCATCTGACCGCCATAAGGCTACCTTCTAAGTCTACAAGTGCTAAAAGAATGGAGGTGTCCACCCTGCAGCCAAGCCCCGTCACCAGTCCCTTTCTGGACTCCTGTCCTACACCAGGGTAAGGTGCTGAAGCCACAAGAAGCAAAAGAATACAGGGTTCCTGTGCAACACATGTGGGGAGAGGGAAGCCACGTGACCAACTTACTAAACGAGGAAAGGAAATGGGAGGGTGGACAAGGTGCAACTTGTGCTCACCATGGAAAAACAACAGAGCCTAGAGGTTCAGAGTGCAAGTTCTGAGCTCAAACACAGGGAAGGTGCTGTGTGGCCTTAGCCACATTTAGTAACCTCTCTGGGCTTCAGTCTCCAGATACAAAGAATCAACCAGTAGTGGTACCTAACTATTAGGGGCTTCATATAAAAGGCAGCACACCATCAGCACCATGACCCCAAAGGGTCATGCCAGCCTACTCTAAACATGAGGTTTGCAGCCTAAACAACCTTGACATACAAGGACCAGGAATTTCTTCCTACAGGTATCCATCCCACTGCCTGACAGCTCCTGCCCACCCCCAAGCAGCTCTTCTCCCTGATTCCCCTGGCAGGCCTAGGAAAGGATGGAACCACGACATTTTGCCCCCAGGGCCCCTTGGCATCCTCATGCACCACCCCAGGGTAGAGCAATGGCCCCAGGGAGTCTAGGCATTTCAAAAGAGGCTGCCTTCCATCAGTCAGGGTTCTTTTTTAAAGCAGCACCTCCAGCCCACTTCAAAGAGTGCCTCCTTCCCAGCCAGATGGGGTCCTGGAGACCGTGTGGGGAGCAGGAGTGGGGCTGCCGACCCCAGCCCCTTGTGATTGGTAGTAGGGTCAGCCAGCCTGCTACAGAAATGAAAAGATTGTAACCCAAAGGACAAGGTGACATTCTTAGAAAATGGTGGTACCCAAGAGGGAGCGCCCCTTTTCTGAGGAGTAGGGGAGGGGACAAGGGGGAGGGATTTATAAAGGTGGGATTGGGAATAGAGGGGGGGGCTGTGATTGGGATGTAAAGTGAATTAAATATTAAACAAACAATGGAGAGGCACAGACATGTCCACCAGATGAGTCCGTTCCGAGTCCACATTCTCCTTGCTGAGAGACATGCGTATGGACAGAGCTGCATCCCCCCTCCCCCACAGCACTCATGGGGGAAACTCATGCTGGCCTGGCTTCGGCAGAGCCCAGTGGCCCTAGGTTGTCCCACCTGTGCTCCAGAATCCTGTGTTTCTCCCTTCTGAGCCTAGGAAGCTGATGTAAGTCAGCATTGACATACGTCATCTGAGCTCGGGACATGAGACTGAGCCACTTCCAAGGTAGGTGGCTGGTCTGTGGCTCTGGAACTCCAGGGCCTCAGATAAGACACTGTGAACCAGACGATGATCCAGGCTCAGGCTCTAGCAGCATCACTGGAATCCTTCCGTCCCTTCAGGGAGAATCGTGCTCCCCAGATCCCAGCCTGCCATTATGCAAAAGGGCCATAAGCTCCTTCCTTCCAGGTGCCAGGGCTCTGTCCCAGGGCCATGGCCACTCGGTAAGGACCAGCTGGGTGCTGATGTCCAGGGAGAAAGCAAAGAAGGTGGCCCTAGGGGTTCAGAAAAGAAAGCACTGCCGAGAAATGGTGTGTAATAGCTGAGATTTCAAAGAGGCAGGGAATTCCTTCTAATGGCCAGCCCTGGATGGGGGTGAGGGACAGGAATGGGCACAGAGGCATAGAGAGAGGACATAAGAAAGAAGATGTCTAGTGACCACAGGAACCTG
Organism: Arvicanthis niloticus; assembly: GCF_011762505.2. Taxonomy (NCBI): domain Eukaryota; kingdom Metazoa; phylum Chordata; class Mammalia; order Rodentia; family Muridae; genus Arvicanthis; species Arvicanthis niloticus. The sequence continues at coordinate 15,738,347 of NC_047675.1, read as the reverse complement.
CAACAGAAAAGGGAGTTGACCACAGAGCCAAGGGTAGGAGGCAGCCGCCACATGGATGGACTTAGGGCAGACACATGGAGTTGTTTTCCTGGTGAACCCCAGCGCTCCTGAAAAGGGTCCTCTCAAAGGAATGCCAACCAGGTTAAGTGCAGTAGTGTAGTGTGGAGACTGCACGGGTGGGCAGAGCAGGCCAGCAGCCAGAGAATGCCAAGCCAGTGCTGTGAGCAAGTCAGGGGGCTGGACAAGAGTGGACAAGGAGACAGGGAGACCCGTGAAGCTGACAGGAATCACAACTGACCTCTGCACAGGAGAAACTAATCTTACACTGTTAAAGGTCTCAATACTGTGGATTTCCCCGAGTCCAGGCTGGCCATCCCCATCCTGTGCTGAGCACAGGACCTGGGCCAAACAAACACCCAGGCCACTACATACATCCTGCAAGGACAACAGATGGCAGCAAGAAAGCTCTGTTCTGGGTATCCCTGAAGAAGGCCAGCTAGGGAAATAGAACTCAAGACCAGGCTGCTTCCCATTCCACCTACCACCTAGTCCACCTAGCAGAGGACCCGAGGAACAGCAGACCCTTCAGCCAGGGTGGGTCTGAACCAAGACTGGTGACGGCCAACCATGATGCAATGCTGAAATCCCGAACAGCAGCAGGTCTAGCCGGATGCCTGTGGCTAGCCGGAAGTGCTGTGCCACCCCCCACCCCCAGGGTGTCAGGTCAGAAGGCCAAAGGACAAGAGCAGAGCCCAAGGACCACCCCTCCCCCAAACTACAGTGGAAGCTGATGCTCTCCAAGTCGTCTGTCAATCAGAGCGTGTATGGGAAGCTCATATTTACCTCTGGGGCGCCATCAGCTCCATTTTACAGATGAGAAAATGGAGGAAGAAAGGGAAAGAGATCAACAAGGGACACAGACTGTCCCAGAGCTGCCCACTGGCCCTGCCTACCCTCATTGCCTATCGCCCACCCAAGGCAGAGGGGACCCCTGTGATATGATAACACCAGTATTTTGGAGGCACCAGAGACCAACAGCAAACCATCTCATAGACACAGAAACAGGCTCCACTCTTTGCTGGCCCTATAATGTAAGATACAGTAGAGTTCTGCCATAATAAAACGGGGTGGATGGGCGGGGCTGATGACCCCAGGTGACCTCTTCCTCTGGCCACTGATCAGATGTGGCAGACTTGCAGATAGAATTCTCTCCCATCTCTAGTTCTCTACAGGCCTGTCTAGTTCACTGAGTGCTTCCTTCCTGAGGCCTGAAAGGTTTGATCAGGGCTGTTGTGACATGGACCCTCAGTGAACCCTCTGTCACCTCTCAGGAAAATCAAGATCATTCTCCAGCTGGGCTAATCACTACCTTGTGCCCAGCAAGGGGAGAGGGAGGCTTTTTGCTCAGTCTGCAGGACACCACAGTTTTGTCCTCCTGAGCTGGAGGAATAAGAGGCTGGATCAAGGGCCAGACAGACCACCCCGTCACTCAGGATGACCCAAGCAACAGTGGGGTGGTAAGGACACACTGTCCCACTGCACCTCTCTGCTGGGGTTAGACACAATCATATGTTCAAGAAGGCTTGACCCAGCTAAGGACTCAGGTGGTCAGGCATACAGAAAGTCCCATGTCACACAGCCATCTCACAGTGAGTCCAAAAACAGCAGTCACGCTATGTGTAGGCACCTCTCTTCAAACTAACGCCACTGTTATTTCCCCCCAACACGTCCACAAACAGTTCTCTCCTTTGACCCTGTACCTTACCAGAAAGGACTGGGTATCCTGACCCCACCCCCTCCTCCAGCATGGTGGTCCACTACCCTTGTAGTGCCCAGGTGGGCACAGGAGGAGGGAGACTTGATCTAAGAGAATACACACCCCAGCCTCTGATTCTTCCGAAACTGGGCGGTGAATGACTTTGACCATGTGGGCAAAGAAAGAGTCAAACTGTGAGGGAGCTCACTTGTCCTTCAGACAGCATCAAGCTGGGCCTCTGTCTTCCTTCCCAGAGCGGCCTTTGTCTGTCACGCTGCTGTCCCCTTACCATGTCCCCCTCCATTCCCTAGAGCTCCAGGGCCAAGTCCTAACATGGAGGCCTTTCAAAGCTGCTTCCAACTCTCATGGTGTGGTATTGCAACCTTCCTGCCTTCCCTCCCCACACAGACACCTGCTACAGGGAGCCCCAGTGCACATGGCACTCCATAGAGGTGAAGAGACCTCACAACTGAACTTCCTGCAATCGTGCCTTGTTTCAGACTTCCTCTGAAACCCAGCCCTCACCACTGCGGTCACCGCTCTCCAAGACAATAACACATCTCACGCCAGATTCAGTATCTTTCTTTCTACGTGTTTTATTCCCCCTCCCCCCAAAGTCACTCAAATGTTAAATACTTAAATTTTAAATGTGTTTATTTGCACACAGGCTGAGATCTCCCAAGCAATGATAAACGGTTCATGCCCTGGGGCCCATGGGTCTACACCACCCCTCCCATCACCTGTGCATCTGTAGCTGTGAGCTGCCGAGGGCTCTGGCTGATGTAGGGCCTTCTAGGCAGATCCTAGACTTTTGCCTCCAGTCCAAGCCTTTGAGTTCTGTCTTGACCCCAAATTCAGACACCATACCACCCTCTCCCAGAGGCTGGCCAGGGAGAATGGTGCCTGTGCCTGCCCCTGAACAAGAAGGGGCACCTGTTCCACCCTCTGCTGTGTGCATGGGAACCCCTCTAGGTGGCCCACCGGGGGCCGTGAGAAAGAGAGAAGGAGGGAAAGGAAAAGTTCCCTTTTTCTTAGACATCTTAGGTTTTTCTGTCTCTTAAGTGTGTATCACTTTCAGAAGATGCTTTTAATTTTTTTTTTCCTCTTTTATTTTTGGCGCTGTGGATGGAGCCCAGTGCCTCAGAGTTATACCCCAGTGTCTACATTCAGAATTTTTTTTTGTTGCTTTGTTTAATACGTTTTATTGATAATTTTATTTTCTGTGAGAAAAGCAAGGTGTACTTGTAAATGTTAAAAAAAAAAAAAAAAAAAATCACACTCCTGAAAGAACCACGGGCATCTAAGAGCAGGCAGTTCACAGGATTCCAGGTAACAGGGCCAACAGGGCAGCATCGTTGCCAAAGACACTGCCAGCACCTTTTTTTTGTTGTTGTTGTTTTGTTTTGTTTTGTTTTTTTGCCAAGATGAGAAAAGCCAGGGCCAAGTTGTCTGGGTTCCCTACTGAGGAGCCGCCCTCCTAGCTGCTTCCCCAAAAAGCCGAGGAACCCCCTTTCCCCACCAGCCGACCCAGCCCACCAGCAGCTAGGCCTGGGCTCACCTCCCTCCCAAGCGCCTGGGTCCCAAGGCCTGTCCTGCTGGCCCCCCCCAGGTCCAGGCCAAAGAACAGGCGCCATCCCTCGCCAGAATCACACTTTACCTGACTCTTCCGAGGCACTGAAACCGCCCAGCCAAGCTCCGTGGCTGCAGGGAGATGGCTGGGATCTTGATATCCTGGCTCCAGAGGCTGAACGTCTCACTCATGGGAAGGCTCCCTCCACCGGCTACCTAATAAGAGTGAGTCACATCTGGGACCCACCACTTCCTGCTCGGCAGAGGCGGTAGGGTAGCGGCAAAGGCTGGGCCCTCAGCTCTGCTCAGTTCTCGCTGTGGTGGGGGTGTGTGTGTGAGGAGGGCCCCTCTCCCAGTCAGCAAGCCAGCCACAGGAGTCGGGGAGCCGCCAGCCCAGGCTCCCAGCTCCAATGACTTCATGGAAATTTGAAGCTTGAAGCTGGAACAATTTAAAAAAAAAAAAAATTATAAAACAAGAAGTGAAAACCTCCATTAGAAGCCCCAAGACGACTGCGTCAACCAGAGAGCAGATGCATCCTTATCGAGCAATTAAGGCAGACAGTCTGGCACGAGCCTCCGGCTAAACCACTCCCAGATAGCCCCTTTGCCTCACAGGACTCATTCCACCATAGTGAAGTGGTGGCCTGGGGTACCCGTCTGAGAAATCACAGATCTTTCTGCACTTCACATCTGCCTCAGTCTGGACTAGGGTAAGAGGAAGGTCCAGGCTCAGCCTTAGGATTCTGATTCCAAAACAGCAGAGCCCCTGCCTGAAGACCCGCAACAAGCATGGCCGTCATGAGCCCAGGACTTAAATCCGACTCCCCTTCTATCATGGCAGGCCTCACTTCTTCCTGAGGTCACAGAGGAGCTCAGGATGACACAGCAACTGCAAAGGGATGGAAGGCAATGAGCAGACAGACAGACAGAGAGCCCTGTCTGTCCTCCAAGGACAGACAGCACCTGCCTGGCCCTCAGGGAGCCTTCCCTGCACCCATCCTAGAATTCTGGGATTACTGTCTACTTTTTCTCCAGACACCCCAACTCCATGTGAGCTCCTCAATGCAAAACATGTTTCCCCTCCCCCAATGTGGGGCATTCCTGTTATAGCCCCAACCTCTATCCTTTTCTCTGTGGGCTGTCTTCCGGGGGAGGGGGCAGGGGCTATGTTGCTGGGAGGTATATCCTTTGTGCCCCCAAAGCCAAATACCAGAACACGGATGGGATTTCGGAGGCAGACCCTGTGCTGGGGCGTACTGGGTGGCCTGGCCTACAGGTCTGCTGTTGAACCACACAAGACTCTGAACTGTTGCAGAAGCTACAGGACAGAGAGAAGCTCACAGAGAAACCAGACACTAGAACACCCTTCACTGAACAACTGTTGTTCAGGCCTGGGTGCTCTGAAGCGAAGAAGAAAGAGATGTCGCAGAGGAAGAGAACAGGCAAAAGCCTGTGCCACGTATACAGCTGGAGATGGCTTTGGAAGCTTATACCAAGATCATTCATAGGGCCAGCAAGGCGGCACAGCGAGCAAAGGAACCTGTGGCCAAGACTGACAGGCAACCTGAGTTCAACCCTGGAAACCTACATGGGAGAAGGAAAAAAAACGACTCCCATTCCCACTGGTTGTCCTCTGACCTCCACACGTGCACCATGGTATATGCATGTGAACACACACACTTAAAATGTAACAAAATATGTTTAAAATAGATTACCCACAAATCAGTAACAAAAGGACAATTGGTAGGGCACAGAGGTGCACCACTTTAATGCCAGGACTCAATGCCAGGACTCGAGAGACAGAGGCAGGTGGGTCTTTGTGAGCTTAGGGCCTGGTTTACAGACTGAGTTCTAGGCCAGTCAGAACCACATAGTGAGATGATGTCACACACGCGCACATGCACACGCGCACACACACACACACCTCAATAAAATAATAATTGTAATAGTAAAAAAGACGGTTGGTCCCATTAAAAGACAGGCTCCACCCAAGCATGATGGGACATACTTGAAGTCCTAGATACTCTGAGGATTGAGGCAGGAGAATTGCTTCCACTCAGGAGTTTCCTGTCAGCCTGAACAACATGAACAACATAGTGAGGCCCCATCACAAGCCAACAACAATAAAAACTAAAATAGACAAAAATTAAGCAGGTTTTTTAACAACGATGCTACTTAAATGATTGATAAGTGCCTAAAAAGGTACTTAGTGCCACAAACCAGAAGAAAATAAAAGCCAGTGGTACACAGATTCTGGTGTTCCACTGGGACAGTGGCGCTTAGAAGGAGAATACCAAGTGTTGACAAGAATGTGGCTCAGTGCCAGCTCTCACATCCTACTGACAGGAATGGAAACACTGGAAAGACGCTTGGTGTGCAGATGCCTCCCCCATGGCTCTAAACTCAGGTATTCATCCGATACGTGTGCATGATTGCAAACTGAAACCAGCCCACATGCCCTGTGACAGTGACAAGATAAACAAGCCTTCGTGAACCTGTACCACACAAGCTATTCTGCAGTAAGAAGGTGGCCCGCTCATCAGCGGTCGCCACACAATGACCAGAGTGAGAAGCACAGTGCTCCCAGGATGGTGCCCCGAGGGAGTCTACTGACACAAGGGACCTTCTGGGATCAGAGGGGCTCTGCCTCTCCCTTTGGTATTGACCACCCTGGTGTAACCCTTCCTCCACCCCTTCATACCTGTCTGAATTACATATCTTTTTCTGATGGTCACTGATAAATGACCATTTATTCAGGAGGCTTGGTGCTGGGTGCTCTAAGACTCACAGGCCTGGACGACACCAGAAGACAAGACTTGAGTTAGGCCCAGCAGAAGGAGGATGCAGCCAGGATGAAAGGGGACCCAGACGCTGACTGGAGCTTGAGAACCAGAAGAGCCCAGGAGAGGATGGCGGTTGGCTCCACCCCTCTGGTAGGGAAGACCCAGGGGCCTGGAAGTTCTCAGGCTGATGGAGATATGAGCCCTCTGCCCCATTGGTAACTCCGAAGGGTGACCCCAGAAGGGTGGGAGAGCATGCAGAGGCTTGGTCATTGGTGAGGATCCTAGCTGTGGGAAGGAGGAGAGACCCGGGAAGGCTGGCCATCCAGAGAAGGCAGGAGATAAGTGATAACAAACTCAGCAACGCTTCCTGCTCTCCCCTGGGCCCCTGTCTGTCTGTCCTTGAAGAACGAGGCACCCCTGCCCCCCAGACATATACCTCATCCCATAAGGCACCCGCCCCTGAGGTCTTCTCAGCACTGACCCCTGGTGGCCCCAGTGGTCACATCTGACACTTCGCTGTGTTCTGGACAGCACCTCTTCCTCAGAGGAAAGCTGCAGGGGTGTTTAAGGATGCACTACAGAGCTCTGAGAAGCAACTTGCTGGGAACCCATGTCACCTCTGCCTGACTCAACAACTATACCCTCAACCACTCCTCTCAACCCTCCCTGGGAGTAAGGCAGGACCTCCAAACTGACTCATTGGGCTCCCAAACCTTCTGTGAGGGTGTCCCATCTTCCTCCCAATTCCCCCAGAACCCAGTGTCTTCAGGCCTGAGAAACAGCAGACAGGTAGACTGGTTTCTGTAGGTTCCACCACTAAATCTTTCTGTCCAGGGCTCCACCCAGCCTCCTCTCGAGGGCTAGACACAAAACTGCCTTAGAGTTCCCAGGCTAGGAGGCAGCAGGATGGTAAAGACAACTACACCACAGGCAGGGTACACAGATCTGAAAAGCTCCACAGTGAGATCTGGGGTCCCAACTCAGGAAAATAATCTCCTCCACGCCAGGAACGGTTTGGTTTGGTCTCCATGGAAAGGGGTCCCAAGATGGGGCTGCCGCCACATGCTGGGTAGGCAAGGGCAAACAAGGCACAACTGTCAGTCAGCCAACCAACAAATAATACTGAGTGCTGAGCAAACGGCATGACCCAGTTTGTCAAACCCAGATGTGGAGCCCTGCCCCCACGGGAGAAACCCCACAGCACCCCAGTGGCTTTCAAACTCTGGGCAGCTTCTGCAGGGGCCAGGCATGAGGAGAGAAAGGACCTTCACTCTGTCTCATAGCCTCATAGCTCTGGTCTTCCTCTCCTGCCTCAGGGGGTTCAGCATCCTGAAGGGACTGACCACACTCTGAGCAATCTGCTGGAAGCTCACACCAGGCCAATTCCTCACCCTAGAGCAATGAAGCCTCACAGACAGAGCTTCCATGTGTGTGACGTCACCCAAACCACAGCATTCCTGGGAGCCTCTGTAAAGTCAGGACAATCCTGCACCAATGGCTGAGAGTCTATGAGGGTTCCGTTAAAGGGACAGGCAGAGGCGCTGGCTGGCATTATCCTCATAGTTCCAAACCCAGGAGCCTGCCTCCTGCCTACTCTCCTCACAGACTTTACCTCGGCTAACTTGTGCCTCAGGATCAAGTTTCCTTTCTCAGCCCCTCGGGCCCCAACATTCAGCCCAACTCCTTTTCCACCCTGTCTCCCCTAGGTTACCATCCAACCAGGCCCTCTTCCTTCCTGGTCATGTCAAAATACTACAAATCCTGTCAAGTCAGATACAGGAAGCCTTCTTTCTGGGCCCCAGGTCCACTGCCACAGGTCCCTCCACAGAAAGCAGGCAACACTAACCTGTGCATCTCCCCAGTCCTGGGGAAAGCAGCCCAAAGGTATACTTGTAGCCAAAGAGGGCCAAGGAAGGGACAGGCATGGGTGGGACTTTCAAGTGGACCACTATGCCCTATAGGGGAGCAGGGCTCCCATAAGCTCTCCTAAGGCCTTGGGCCTGTGAGCCTCCAAAGACCCTGTTTCCTGGTCTTCAGACCTGACATATCCTTATTCCCTTTACAACCACTGGAAAAAAAATTACTAAAATCACATGGAACCTCTGAGGTGAGGGAAGCCATCATGGCTTCTCTCTTGGATCAGCCCCTTTAGAGGAAGCTAACTTGGGAGCAGATCCCCAGTCCTCTGTCCGGTTTGCATCTTCCTGGGCAGTCTGGCTACAGTTTCAGCTGACCCCAAACCAGAGCCACTAGGCCTGAGGGTGTGACCACTGAAACCGAGGGAAAGTTAATCAGTCACATGTGACATGGCAACCGACAAGGTAACAAGTACGGTGTCTCAGAAGTGTGGAAGAACTGGAGAGCTACACAGAGCAGTCATGGCCATTGGAGGCCCTAGGTCCAGTCACGCAAGGCTCATACCTGAGCTCCCTGGGCTTCGGGCCCAAGCATGTTATGCCTTCTTTCCCTCCTTCACCTTGGATTGGAGCAGAGTGTCTGACATATCTCCAAAAGACTGGTCTCTTTCCTGTTCACATGGCAGCCCTGCCTGTTCAGGAGGACCTAAAGCATCTCTAGTTTCTTGCCTCAGAGCCCCCACAGAAGGAGGTTTTCCTCCAGCAGATCCTCCAGTCCTTTGTCCCCTTCCTATCATCCCATGAGCTGGCCACTCAGAGGTGGCTTGCCAGCTTTGTGGTCCTGTCACTCTGCCTCCCTGCAGATGGATTTTCCCTGAGGTCCGAGGGGCATTCCAATGCTTAGACTCACCTCTTCCAAGCCAACTCCTCCCAGCCTGGGCTCAGGGACACACAGAGATCCCTTCCTGTCCAGGCTGGGCACATAGACAATGTTCTGGTTACGCCTTCATACCATAGGCAGACAGCAGGGTTTTCAGAGGGAAGGGACTTACTAGGGTCACGCAAGCCATGATGAGCTAAGGAAGAGCTGGGGCCTCAAGGCTCCAAGTCACTGGTGGTCCAGAAGGGTAAACTCCTGGTGGGCATCAAAGCTGCTCCAAATGTCCATCTCGCTAAACGGCATGCTTTCCCAAATCCAGCCTGATCCCTGCCTGTGTAGAAATGCCACACCTGCTGCTTGGCCTAGTCTCTGGAGAGGTAAGAAGGGAACCCATTCCCCTGATGGCTCCATGATCACCAGATGTCAGCCAGGCCTGAGAGACAGGGCTTTTGCAGAAGGAAGAGGGCAGCCCAGGTCACAGTGTGTTGAGTAACAGCAGAGACGCCTAAATGAACAGATGTGAAAGTAATGGCCCTGCCAACCAAATGTCTGATTTCCCTTTGAAAGACTTGGCAGTAGAGCCCCGCCAAGTGCTTGACCTTTCCTGTATCCAGCCCAGGATGACCTTGGGAGGGCAGAGAGGAAGACCACATCCCTTCCAACAGAGTCTGGGAAGCAACTCAAGCAAGGAGTGCAGCCCTGGGTTCACACCCAGCTCCACATAGAAAAAAAAAATCACACCACGTAGAAAAAAATTCAGAAGAAGATATTCTAGGCCTTAAAAATTATTAATGTATGTCAGAAATTAGCCTTTTAATTTTATTTTGCCTTTTAAGGAAAGGTCTCTCTAGCCAAGGCTGTCCTTGAACAGTCAGTCTATAGTGCCAAGTGTGACCTTGAACTCCTAATCTGGTGACCTTCTCTACCACACCCTGTTTACAATGTCCTGCAGCTAGAACCTAGAGCCTCCTGGAATCTAGGCAACCATTCTACTAAATGAGCCACCAGTGAGGCGGGCAGAGGGTGAGAGTCGCCCACATACATGCAGCAAATGAGAAATACAGCAGTAACAAGACTCATCTGAATCTGGGATTTTGCTTTGTTTTGGTTTGTTTGGTTTTTTTAAAGATTATTTTTAAAGACGTATTTATTTTATATATGTAAATATACTGTCACTGTCTTCAGACACACCAGAAGAGGGCATGGTTGCGAGCCACCATGTGGTTGCTGGGAATCGAACTCAGGACCTCTGGAAGAGCAGTCAGTGCTCTTAACTGCTGAGCTATTTCTCCAACCCTTATTTTTATTTTTTTGGGGGGGATGGGGTCTCTGTAACTATGTAACTCTGGCTGTCCTGAAACTCACTGTGTAGACTGGGCTGGCCTCAAAGTCATGGACATTCTGCCTTTGCCTCTGCCCCTCTGCCCCTCTGCCCCTCTGCCCCTCTGCCCCTCTGCCCCTCTGCCCCTCTGCCCCTCTGCCCCTCTGCCCCTCTCTCTCTCTGCCTCTCTGCCTCTCTCTCTCTCTCTCTCTCTCTCTCTCTCTCTCTCTCTCTCTCTCTCTCTCTCTCTCTCTCTCTGCCTCCCTGCCTCCTGCTGCTTGCCTCTGCCTCTGCCTTTCTCTCTGCCTCTGCGTCTGCCTCTGCTCTGCCTCCTGAGTGCCAGGGCACCTACAGCACAAGCAGTGGTGGCCACCTCAGTATTGGCTGGTTTTCCTGATAGAGCACATGAAACAGGACATTTGCATTATGAACAATAGTCCCCACACTGGGCCATTGATCTCCTGAATAAAGTGTTCCATCTAATTAAGAACTTGTCCCCTTTGACCTGCTGCCCCCCTTCTTCCTTCTGAGTTTAATTATTTTGTACCCTACAAAGAGGTGAAAGTGGGCAGTATTTGTGCTTCTTGGCCTTTCCTGACTATTGTGAATAACAAAACTTCTTCCTTTTATAGGATACATAGTACTTCATTGTGTAACTATGTAACAAATAGCTCCACCATGTATCTGCTGATGGGACCAGAGGCTGCCTCTGTGCTTCCCTATGGTGGTTGGAGTTGCTATAGACATGGGAGTGTTGACAGTGTCTCTTTAGCAAATTGATTTCAAGAGTTTTGGCTATATATCCAGTGCTGGCTCACGTGTTAGCTCTGTTCCTGGTTTCTTGAGATGCCTCCGAGACGCCTCCTCTTGGTTCGCAGTCATGACTGCACTGACTCCATCCCCACCAGCACTGTACAAGGGTTTTCTATCTCCACATACAGCCAACAGTCATCTGTCATCGTTTTGCTAATAGCCATTCTGACAGGTGTGACGTAGCCTCTCCTTGTGGTTTTGCCATGTGTGCTTCCCTGATGACTAACGAGCATATCGGTGTATGTCCGTCCTTCACTTGTAGCCTCCTGTCTGTGCATGCCCTCTGCCCGTTTTAAATAAGGTTCATTAGGTTTTTGCTATTATTTTACTATCTCAGTAACCCATTATTGGATGTTCACTTTGCAAATATTTTCCCTGGTTCACACACCATGTCTTCCCATGGCTGCCTCTTTGCCCATGCAGAAACTTTAGTCTGATATGATCCCATAACCCGAGATTAAAATCCAGATTTCCCAGAGCTCCCCCCACCGTGCTTTCTCTCTCTTCTTCAAGAAGTTCTGTCGTCTCAGGTTTTACGCCTCTAGACCTTTGGGCTGTGTGTGTGTGTGTGTGTGTGTGTGTGTGTGTGTGTGTTAGAGTCTAGTTTCATGCTCTTATAGGCAAATGCCTAGTTTTCACTGTCCTTGTTCCTTTGTGTATTTTTGGCATCTGGTTGGAACTAGTCATAATATACCATTTCACTGCTAGGCGTTCCCTATCCAGTTCCATCTTGCCAGCACCATACTGTTTTAATTTCATAAGCTTTGTAGCATAGTTTAAAACCAAGACATGAAGCATCTTCCTCCTAAATCTTGAGAAAGCTTTGGCTATTTGGGGTCAGTTAGTTTTCCATAGATTTTGCAGTAATTTTTTTTCCTATTTCTATGAAAACTGTCATTGGAATTTTTATAGAGGTTATACTCAATCTGTTGACCACCTGGGTGATTTGAACATTTCAAGTCCAATCCATGAACATGGGATATATTTCCATTTTTTTGTTTTGTTTCTTTCATCAGTCCTTGATACATTTCAGATAAAGTCTGCAGAGCTTCCATCTCCTTTATAAGTGTATTGCTAAGACTCCTCTGGGCTGTGATGCTATTACCGATGGGATTTATTTCTTCTCTGGCTGGGTCCCTGTAAGCGTGTAGGAACACCGCTGATTGCGGTGTGTGTGGAGTCCACAACCTGAACTTTACTGCATTCCTTTATCAGTGCTAACAGATTTGAGGGTCATGTGTGTGTTCCAGAATTATTATCTGTTTGTAAAACACAACAGGCTCCAACTTCTACGGATGAAGTGATCCGTTGTCTGGAAAGGGAAGTGTGTGGGCGGAGATGACTCGAGGCTAGCCAGGAATGTGTAGGCTGCGGATGAGTCTGTGGCGTGACCATATTACTCTGCACATGTTCACTTGTCCATAACAAAATGGTAAAGCACATCTCTATCAGAGCTCTGGTACCTGTTGTCTCACCCCAGTGACTTTTAGCCCTTTCTACAGGTGAGGAATGTGTGGTCCCGACAGAGAAGGTGGCTTAATAGAACCTCGGCCAGTCTGCCTTACTCCCAACTGGAGGGAAGACAGACCCACACAGCATCCTCCCCCAGCCTTCAAGACCCTCTTTCTGGAAGTACAGCAGGCTGCAGAGCCTCTGGCTCTTCATCACCTGTCAATCAGAGCACTACTTTCCCCTTGTACCAGCACCTCATCTGTTGGTCTTAGATTACAGGTTCCAGTCCTGACAGCATCTCATGCCTGTCCTGGCAGAGCCCTTCCTAAGGAGCTTCTCCTCCCTGCCTCATCTTCCAACCACAAAGGAGCTTACCAGGTAGCAGAGAGCCCTCAGAGCCTGCAATGTCCACACCCTAGACGTAAATTAGCATAAACCCACGTTTGTCTGCAGCCACTGCCATGTTAAGAAACAGTTAAGAAATTTTAACTTAGCCTATAAAGGGTTTCCCCGACGCGTGCAAGGATACGGCTGCTGGCCGTTTGAGCAGAGCTCTAACTACAAAAATACTGGAAAGGGGGCTGGAGAGATAGCTTAGCGTCCAAAAGTGCAGGCTGCTCTTGCAGAGGACCTGTGTTCAGTTCTCAGCATTACACGTCGGCCACCCACAATCACCTGTAACTCCAGCTCCAGTGGATCCAGTTCCACCTCTTGCCTCTTGCCTCTGTGGGCACCTGCACTCACATGCAAATGGCTCCCTCTCACCCCCACTACCACCACCACCACCACCACATACACATGAACAGAAATAGAAATACAAATTTGAAAAATATTGGGAACACTCTTAATATCTATCTCCAGGGGTCAGGAAAACCAGTAAACTCCCCTCCCCCCCTCCCCCAGTTGAATGCTGGTCTATCTGAAAACCCTTAGTCTCCCGTTCCCAGTGCCACAGAGAGCAGGGTCCGTGGCTAAGTTCTGATGCTCCTCCCTCCTCCCTCCCTATTTAACTCAGGTATGCCCTGAGTTTCATGGGGGTGCAACCAGATTCATCTATCATCCAAGGAAGGAGGGTCTAAGAAGAAATTGCTTAGTTGGCTATGCCCTCTGGTCTTTAGGTATGAGGCTGAGGCCTGTAGTCACGCCCTGTACCTGTGCTAGGGGACACAAACCTCTTTGGGAGGGGCTGCATTGCCCTACGTGACTGAAAATCATGGACCAATCAATGGAGGTCTTGGTCACGTGTCAGGAGCCTGGAGTCTGGGGGCGTGGCTGAATACCTGCTGTTGTCCCATTAGGGTCCAGGGTTCGAGGCCTATGCTCAACCAGGAACCAAGCTATCCTTGCACAGTCCCACAATCCATCACACAGTTCATATCATAAACATCCATATCTCGTTTCCAGTGCACTGCTGTCTTAACCTTTCCAGCTTTCTCAGTCCTGGGCTCCCATCCTGCTGCTCACTCTCAGGTCTCTTTCTTATCCTTTAGCTGGAGCTGGTCCATGGTCTTTCATTCTTATTCTCTCCATTTTACAGACGAGAAGCCTAGATCAGAGAGATTGCTTGCCTAGAGTCACACTACGTGAAAAGAGGAGTTGGGGGACTAAGCTCAAGAGGGATACCCCTCCAGGCTGTACACTTGTCTCCAGGCCTCAGAGTGCAAGCAGCAGCCTCTGTTGTAAGCATCTGGGCCTGAGCTCTCTCTGCGGCAGGTGGCAGCTGTGCAATGACATCTCACTCAGCAGGTGGCCATTAACAAGCATGTTTCTGTGCATAGTACCTGGGGTCCTGCTCAGCTCCCACACTTGGCTGTGGCCTTGGCCATGTGCCACCTCCTCATTCTGTGTCCCCAATTAGCCACTGGATGATAAACACTGTACTCAGGCAGAGAAGATTCCCACTGGGGCAAAGGGGACTGAGGAGAAATGGGTCCAGAGGTACCTGTCTTTTCTTGTTTGTGTGTAGGGGATATTGGGGGTGGGGTGAGTACATACATGTGCATGTAAAAGTCAGAAGTCAAACATATGTGTCTATTTCCCTTTTTTTTTTTTTTTTTTTTTTTTTGGTTTTTCGAGACAGGGTTTCTCTGTGTAGCCCTGGCTGTCCTGGCACTCACTCTGTAGACCAGGCTGGCCTCGAACTCAGAAATCCGCCTACTTCTGCCTCCCAAGTGCTGGGATTAAAGGCGTGCGCCACCACTGCCCGGCGTGTCTATTTCTCAGATCCACTTTGTTTTTTAAAACAGAACTTTCCACTGGGCAGTTGTGGTGCATGCCTTTAGTCCCAGCACTTGGGAGGCAGAGGCAGGGGATTTCTCAGTTTGAGGCCAGCCTGGTCTACAGAGTGAGTTCCAGGACAGCCAGGGCTATACAGAGAAACCCTGTTTCGAAAAACAAAACAACAACAACAATCAAAACAAAAAAACTCAAAAAACAAAAACAAGCAAACAAACAGAAAACAGAATTTCCCACCACCCTGGAACCTGGAACTCGGTAGTTAGGCAAGATTGGATGGCCAACAAACCTTAGGGATCTGTCTGTCTCTGCCTCTCTTGTGCTGGCTTTACAACTGTGTGTGACACATCGCTCAGCTTTTTGGTGTGGTGTGGTTTGTTGTTTTTTGAGGCAAGGTCTCTCAGGCAGGGGGTAGTGGTACACACCTTTAATTCCAGCACTTGGGAGACAGAGGCAGGTGGATTTCTGAGTTCAAGGCCAACCTGGTCTACAGAGTGAGTTCCAGGACAGAAACCCTGTCATGAAAAACTGAGAGGGGGTAGGGAGGTAGGGTGTGGTGGGCCTCAACATAGTCCTGTTGGGCCTGGAACTCCTCTGTAGACCAGGCTGACCCAGACCAGACATTCACCTGCTTTTGCCACCTGAGTGCCACCACACCTGTCCCATCCAGCTTTTCTAGTTTTGGGGATTAAATCAGGTCACCAAGTGCAAGCGCTTTACTGACTGGGCTATCTCGCAAGCCCTTGCCTTTTCTCTTCCTAGCACAGCAGCAGCGGTCCAGGTCACTATGTTCAAAAGGCAAAAGAGGATAAACACCCCAGAGATAGCACCTAAAGTCCCAAGAGCTCCAGACCATTTCCCTGACCCACAGACCAACCAGGCTGAAGGGATGCTGAGGCCATCTTAGAAGCCACGGCCCGAAGACTTCCGAAAACAGGCTAGAGATGTTCATACAGAGGGGGAGAAACACCAGAGCAAAGGCTGGGAGGGAGACAGGGAAACAGACATAACTGCAGAGAGCATAGGGGGGGTTCAGCCTGAAGTATCTGGGGAGAACAGCGGGAGTGGCCTAAGCCCACACATTCAGCTGCCTCAAGAGAGGACTGTGTGTCAGTGCCCAGAGCCCAGTGAACAGGGCAAGGGAGTCATCCCAGAACCTAAACCAAACTTCCACTCATCATTCTGGGGACTAGGAAGCACTGCCTCTCAAATGAAAGCTGTCCCTAAGCTTGCCACCTTCATCCTTGGCCTACAGTCCCCAGGAAGGAAATCTGCCTGTGGACAGTTATCGCCCCATCTACCCTCTGTCCAGTCTCCTCCCATCAGGGAACACAGCACACATCTCAGATTCTGCTATGCATAGCTCTACAGGCAGACCCTCGGGCTGGGCTTTCTGCCTGTGTCCCAGGTGTTTCTGTTGGGACCAAAACACCCCATGACCTCACTGTGGTGAGCTCTAGCAGATACACCGACTTCATGCAAAGCCAAGTGTCACATGCCTAGGACTGCTGTAGAAAACTCACCAGAATGAACATAGAAGGGACAAGATTGATCCCCTACTACGACGTTTTGAAAACACTGCATAAGACAGATAAATGACATCAATGAACTTCTCCAAAGATTCCTCCACAAAGACCACACTCCACAGATGAGCCAATCTGTAGTATAAACACAGGGGGCAGGACAAACCACCCTGCCTTCCCTATCATCCAGTGGCCTTTGGAGGGCAGGACCACCTGA
Source organism: Arvicanthis niloticus (assembly GCF_011762505.2). NCBI lineage: Eukaryota > Metazoa > Chordata > Mammalia > Rodentia > Muridae > Arvicanthis > Arvicanthis niloticus. The sequence goes on along the minus strand of NC_047675.1, from coordinate 15,721,942 downwards.
GACTAACTTAACTCACCCTTCTGCCCTGCTGGTAGGACCAGTAGGGTGACTGGGGTTCCTTCACTGCATTCAGGAAGGGAACAACCCAGGCCAACCCCCTATGCCCAGCCACCGAAGAAGAGAGATGCAGTGCATAGGAGGTACCAGAAGAAGGGAGAGGTGGCCAGGCAGGCATTGGGCAAGCAATATGGCCTTTCTCCCCTCAGATGATCTCAGGCCACACTGGAGACTCTGCCTTCGGGCATGGGAGTTCCGTTCACAGGTCTGACACACCAGCATCACGTCAGAACTAGATGAGAAGGCCAGAAGACTAGGCCTTACTCCTAGCTCCTAGCTTCACTTGCCTTGAGACTGGAATGGCCTCAGCCTTCCCAACTGTCAGTGGGGCTGCTGGTTCCAACCTTCCCTAACTCACGGTAAATTGGTACAAGGCATGTTCAGGACCCTTTGGTATTGGAGGACTCGGCCTCCCCCAGGCCTCATTGGTAGAAAGCCCCAGAAGATCATCTACTCCCCAAATCCCAAGGACATGGAACACCAAGATGACCTTTTATTCAGAACCACAGGAGATGGCTCTGAGATACCTGTCCACACAGACACTGACCCAGCTCATCCAGGGAAGGCCGCCTCAGTCTCAGGCTCAGCAGATACTTCCGACTGGGCCTGTCTCCTCACAGATCTAGGGACTGACCTCCAACCAAACTCCAAGTCACAGTATACAAGCTGCTCTACTCTGTGAGGCCCCTGTCACTTGTAATAGCAGCATGTGCTCGAGCAGTTTCCTCATCTGGCTGGCTACCCAGCCAGTCCCCTGAGCCAGTCTGCAGGCCAGGCAATCCTACTGGTTGTATCCCATCCTCTGTCCAGCATCATGGGCTCTGGACCTACTCTTTTCTCCAGCTTTGGCTCTGGGTCTGGCCTCTAGGTGAACAGCTAAATTGGATGTCTAGGCATCCAAGCGCTAGACAGGTCTTCAGCACCTTGTCATTTCCTTCCGGTGGAAGGCATGCGGAGCCGGTGGGGACTGCCACTCAGCTCACTGCGAACCCCAACCCGGGGGGGGGGGGCAGTGAGTGTCCCAGCTTTCTGAGGACTCCAGCTGGATGATGGTCTCAATGAGCGTGTCCCTTAGTCACTCTAAGCAGATCAGCTAGATCTCTAGCTAGCCCCCCCAGCCACAGAGCAGCTCTTCCTTGCCACCAAGAGCCAAGGGTGGGGGTGGGGGTGCGGGAACAGGCACCCCGGTGGTCCAGAGCCCCTCACCTCCCACGTCTCCCCCGGGCTGAGAAGAAAGCTTCAGAGGGAAAGCGCGGGTCGGAGGCCCGGCGCCCCGGCAGGAGAAGCGCGGGCCGAGCCTCCCATGACCACCCTGTGTGTCCTGTCCCGCGGGATCGGAGGCAAGGACCCCACAGCCACTCCCGTCGCCCGTGCCCAGGGGCGTCCTGGCCCGCGCTCGCACTCACCTGCCACCACCGCTAAGGGCCCGGGTGCTCTGAGTTCCCGCCGGCGAGCGCAAGAGCCCGGGCGCCCCCAGCTGGTCGCACTGACCGTACGGGGTACGGGCTGGGGAGCTCGGGAACGTCCCCACACGGTCCCCGCCTAGCGCTCCTCTGACCCTGTTACCTGCGGCGCTCGGCCATCTCCCGTGTCCCTGAGGCTGCAAGAGGGAGCCACGCCCGCAGCCTTAGGTCACCAGCCAGACCTCATCTCCGGGTTCCCAAAGTACCTCTCCCACGTGGTCCACGGCGCCCGGCCCATTCCCACCTCCGAGGAGACCAGAGAGTGATGTCTCAGCTGCTTTCCTCCAGATAGCGCCTGCCCTCTGACCACGCCCCTGTTTCTGGAAGACTCCAGGCTACAAATGCTTTCCTGCTAAAGGAAGATGTTCGAACCTTGATCTCCTAGGACCAGGACCATTTGAGGTGAGAACCAGCCATCCCTCTGTGCTACAGGCACAACTCTATTGACCTGAAGGGCAAAGCCAGCAGAAAAAAGTAGGTCTATAACTTCGTGGTGACCCCTATAACCTGGGGTGGGGCAGCAGAATTGGAAAGAAAAGAAAATCTACCCTGTTTCTGAGGCCGGGCAAACCAGGTGCTACTCTGAGCCACCATCAAGCCCACTCACCAGGTCATTCAGCTGTGAACCCTCCCCAAGCCTGCTGTCCCCGCATCCTTGTGTCCATGAATGGCTTTTCACGCTGATGGAAGTGCCAAGGGCATTTGCTGGGCTCGTTTTATTTTGGAGCCAACTCAGCCATGGTAGGATCTGCCCAGGGATCTCCTGAGGTTCTGGCTTCAAGCACACAGGTGATCCTGGAACAAAAAGAGGGGCGGAGCCTGTCTGGTCTCCTGGGACCAGGCAACCTTCTTATAGAAGAGGGAAGGGACTCCAACAGGTCACAAGTCCACCTCCCTTAGTAGCCTTGGGCCCCACGCCAGGGTCCCAGAGATTGCCCTGTTGGAATCATCTGAAAGATAGAAACTGACTTCCACTCCAGGTGACATGAGGTCCCAGCTGAGACTCATACTGCCACCTTCTGCAAGCCTGCCCAGCCTCCCTAAGATTGGCCAGGCATTGCTTCTGCCATGCCACAGTGACATGGCTAAGGTGACACTTGCTCTCTAGACTGGAGCCTACGGTTTTCTCACTAAGAGCCCTGGCCTAGATTCCCAAGAGATGAGCCCATGACAGTGGTCAGATGGCTGTCCCCATCAGAACCTCAGCAGTTCCACCCCATGAACAGAGGCTAGGATACAGGGAAACATCCTAATTGGTCCCAGGACTCTAAAATGGGGGAGGAGGGGTCGCTTGGTGCAGAGGTGGCATGTCCTCTGGCCTTTCTCCCAAAAGTACAACGGAAGCAGTCACTGGGTGGGGTGGGCCTGAGTTTCTTACTCAGCACAGCAGGGCTTGGGGTGTTTGGCTTTCTAACCTTTTAGAAGTTTTTTTTTTTTTAAGAATTATTCGTTTTATTTCATGTATAGTATACTGTAGGTGCCTTCAGAAGAGGGCATTACAGATGTTTGTGAGCCCCCATGTGGTTGCTGGGAATTGAACTCAGGACCTCTAGAAGAGCATTCAATGCTCTTAACCACTGAGCCATCTCTCCAGCCCCCAAATATTTCAGGTGTATGGGTGTGTTATCTGCATGTTTGTCTGTACTTGAAGAGGCCAGATGGATGCTGGGAATAGAACCTTGGTCCTCTGAAAGAGCAACAAGTGTTCCTAACCACTGAGCCATCTCTCCAGTCCCTGTGTATGTCTTTGAGTTTATGAGTTTTTTGTGTCATCTATGTATGTGCCTGCAGAGGCCAGAAGAAGGTATAAGACCCCCCTGGAGCTGGAGTTAGAATTGTAAGCTGCCATGTGGGTTCTGGGAATTGAACTCAGGACCTCTGGAAGAGCAGTCAGTGCTCTTAACTGCTGAGCCATCTCTCTAGCCCCCCACATAAATAAATCTTTTAAAAAAATTTTTTAAAAAAGAAATGTGTACACAACTTCTCAGGAAAAGTTAACCAAACACTCCTAAGCTCATGTTTGGGGCATTGTTTTTAGGAGTCTGTGAGGCCTGCCTGGCAGAAACGAGGTACAGGAGGTGAGTCTTGGGCATGGAGGTCAGAAGACAGTTTTTGGGAGTCAGTTTTCTTGCCCTCCACTGTATTCTAGAGCTCAAGCTCGGGTTGGCTGCTTGCAGATACATGCGGGTCATCCTGACGGCTCAGGTCCTTGCTGTCTCCCCACTCCCTTTTGGGATGGGAATATTGACTCTGTGACATTGAACATTAGAAGTTCATGGCACATGTCTTTGATCTCAACACTCAGAGGCAGGCAGATCTCTGAAAGTTCGAGGCAAGCATGGTCTACAGAGTGAGTGAGTTCCAGGCCAGCCAGAGAGAGCCTATTTCAACAACGAAGGTAAGTTTGTAACTTGCTGATTGTTACAGGGGCTCACAACTGAATTTGTCCTGAATCTCAGAAGATACTTTGGACTTTTGAAGAGTGTTAGGATTCAAAACAGTAGGAACTTTTGATGTTGTACTGAATTCCATTTACACTATGAGATGTCCACGAACATGGGGACTAAGGGGCAGAATGTATAATCTCAAATGCCCCTGACAGGCTCACATTTGTGGTATTTTGTCCCTGGCTGGTGGCACTGTTTTGGAAAGCTGTGGAACACTTAGGGGCTGGGGATGGGGAGGATGTGACAGGAGAAGGACACTGGGGGGGACCTTGAAAGATGCTACTCACTTCTGGTCCCAATTTGGCCCATGATCTGACTTCCCAGTTCACCAAGATGTAGCAAGCTCCCACTGCTAGACCTTCCTCATAGGATGGCTGAAACCAGAAGCCAACACAAACCTTCATCCTTTGTGACAGTGATGTGAGAAAGACAATACATCTTTTATTTTATTTTATTTTTTAAAGACAGGATTTCTCTGTGTAGCCCCAGCTGTCCTGGAACTCCTGTTGGTGGATACATTTTCTTAACAAGAAATATCAGGGGACAAAAAATAAAGACTTCAGGAAGAAAAACACGAAAGCAGAAATGAAACCCTCTCAGGAGGGTCAGCAACACAAAACAAAATGCCAGCGATGGAAAGGAGGGAAGGGAAATAGATAAATAGAGGCTGCCTGCCCAGGTCACCCAATATTTGAAGAACTGTGGAATTCCCGGGAAAGCAATAGAGATCAGAGTAAATGAGAACTCGGGTATCTTAAGGATATGAACCACCAGGTGGAACCTCCAGAATGTGAAGTATCCTGCATGGTAGAGAAGACTCATGTCCACGTAGTGATGTTTCAGAACATTGCGGAGAGGGGAAACTCCTAAAAGTCCTGAGAGGAAAACTTATCAAGCCAATTTGAGATCCTTTAAGACACTGAAAATAATGCTTTCGGCTTCCGAGAGACGCTTCCCAGCCAGAACTCTGTATCCAGAGAAACTTTCAACTGAACACAAACGCAGAGCCCTTTCAGATGTTTACGGCCTGTGCACTGTGTTCCTGGAAGCTACGCGGGTAGCCACCCAGCCAAGACTTTACGAAGAGGGAAATCCAGGAAACAGAGACGAGCTGCGGTGGACAAGTGAAGGCAAGCTTCCGGGGATCGGGGGATGTTCAGCCCAGTGAACACCTGCACTTCAAGTACACCTGGCCGAAGCCTCAGGCGACCCGAGGTCACTGGGATAAAACACCTGGTGCAGCTAGGTAATTTGCAGGGGTTTCACACACCCACGGAGTTTAGGCTCCGTTGCTAAACTAAAACTCCTGGAAAAAAATAAAGACACTTGTTCAGGAGAAGAAATCAGGGCTGAGGGTGTAGCTCAGCCGCATAGCATGTGAGTCCAGGTACAATACCCATGTCCCCTGCCTGATTTACTGCATCACCTGGCTCGGTGACAAGAACAGCCATTTAGAGTCATAAGAGACGGAAACACTGACCACTGACTCAGGAAACTACTCTGAGGAGGCACGGGCCCAGAGACTTGAGGGTGTTGGGAAGTGTCAACACTTAATTTCAAAACCTAAAACCTGAGAAGTGGCGGAAGCCTGTCACTGAGAGTCAGCAGTCAACATTTCCTCACCCCTAGGTAAAAACAACTCACCACCTTGGAAGTGGCTACCCCAGAAGTTGAGGGAGACATGTAGAATGTCTTGGCATTAAGACAACACTGGTACCCTACCCCCTGCCCCCAAGTATTTGCTTTTTTGCATCTTGTTGGCAGGGACCTAGACCCCAAACCCTCCCTTGCTCTCTGCCTCACTCCAGACAGGCCTTTCTTGTCTCGTCCCCTGTGGGGCCGTCCTGAGTAGTTAAGCCTGGTACTTGGAAGCACTGCTGTGTTGAAGTGGGTTTTGATCTGAGAAGCCTGGTGTAACCCTCCTTACGGTATTCTGAAGAGTGCTCAAGGAAAGCCACATTCCTGGCGCCCTAAGTGCAAGCTGGTGGTATGCAGCCTAAACTAGTGGTCAATCTTCTGAAAACTGATATTCCATTTCAAGAGGCCACTTCAGCTTTTAATCAGCTCCTCCTTCCCTTTTAATGTTAACATTAAACACTAAGACATCTTTCTAGAGGTTGGAGAAATGGCTCAGTGGTTAAGAGTGCTTACTGCTCTTGAAGGAGACCTGGATTCCTACCACCACAAGATAGATGGCCCACAACAATCACTCCAGGGCCAAGGGATCTGATGCCCTCTTCTGGCCTCATTGAGCATTGCATGAGCACAGTACATAACACAAACCAGCCAAAGCTCACCTATAAAAACTAAAATACATCCTTTATTTACAGAGGAAGGAAGGAAGGAAAGGAAGGAAGGAAGGAAGGAAGGAAGGAAGGAAGGCAGGCAGGCATCATTTATTTGTATCCATCCTTTGGGTAGTTCCTCTGAATTCCACAACTTCAAAAAGGCTTTCAATATACACACAATTTAGAATGAAATTAAATCTCTCTCTCTCTCTCTCTCTCTCTCTCTCTCTCTCTCTCTCTCTCTCTCTCACACACACACACACACACACACACACGGGTTTTACCCAGATGGGTTATTTCAGATCCCTAATTCCTTGGGTTTTAAAATGGTCTTCTTCTTAGACAAACAAGAAATTTAAAACATTTTACTTAAAAGGCAAAATGTTCTCAATTAAAAGCCAAAAATCTCACATTTCTTAGTTAAGTTGGTCAACCCAGACTGGCTCACTACTGAATGCCAGAAAAGAGGTATTACAGCAGAAACTCCAGCCACAAGACTTGAGAGTATGGCCCAAGGAAAACATCTTTTAAAATCTTGTTGTGCACCAGGAAGACTCTGGAATTCCCCACAATCAGATTGACTTTTGTTTTTCCCCCCCACAATTTATCCTCAAAAAACACACAGCAGCCTTGGCCCTGTCAGCTTCAAATAAATATTGTCGTTGACAGCCCTTCTTCCTTACCCTAAAACCTGAAATGTGAGTTCAAAGCCAGCCTGATCTACATGGTGAATTCTGGGACAGCCAGGGCTACAAAATAACCAAAGATGGAGTTTGGACAGGCAGATGGTAGAAAGTGATCACAGACCTGACCCTCCCCCTCAGTGTTGCTCAAAGCAAGGCTCCTTTTCTTAAAAATGGAAAATGGCAAAAAGGAACAGGGTGCTGTTTGGGACAACTGTGCTGCACTGACTCAAAAGATAGGCCGGGAACTTAGCTCAGCTGGAGAGTGTCTGCCTACTATGTACAAGAGCCTGGCTTTGATCCCCAGCGACCAGTTAACTGGGGTGTGGTGGCACATGTCTGAATCCCAGCATTTGAGGGGCAGCAAAGGGAATCAAAAGTATAAGACCATCTTTGGATACATACCAAGTTTGAGGCTAGCCTGGGCTACAAAAAAAAAAAAAAAAAAAAAAAAAAAAAAAAAGACCATACACTTCCCAAAGCAACTTACATTCTCTGGTAAGAATGTAATACCAAAGCAGGTATGGCACACACCTATAATGCTGACATGAGGAAAGAAGACAGGAAGACCCGAGTTTGAAGTCATCCTAGCCTACATAGGAAGACCATGTGGAAAAATGAGGGATTTTTTTTTTTAACCTTCTTAGGAAACTTGGTTCAGGAGTGTCATCATATCGACTTTCTGAAGCCTGTGCTTAAGGTTCACTGAAAGCTCCGGGCACTGCACAGAAGATCAGGGCATTTACCTCAATGATTTACCAAAGCAACTCCTACCAGCCAGTACAATATATGGCAAGGTCTAGCTCTGCGCATGTGCAGACCACATGGGAGGTACAGCACCGTCCGACCAACTGTAATGGAGGTACTGCCACACCCCAACAAGGCTGGTATGGGTAAATGCACAAAAAAAAAAAAAAAAAATAGCTTAGCCTACTCCCAATATTAAAACTTAGCCCTAGGATGACTAAGTAGGACAAAGGAGTCAAAGGAAAACTTAAGAAACCTGTGTTTCTTCACAATAGAGCACACATATGCACATTCAGTGTCTAGGTAGACTGGTAGAACTGCCCTGTGGTAGAATGATCTCATCCTGTCATTTACTGTGAGAATTTGTTCAGATGCTACTGAAAAGAACTCTAGTTTCTCTGGAGCTCTGAAGAAGTGAGCAGAAGGAATCTGTGGCACAGCTGGCTTCTCTTGGCTAGTCTATCCACTTCTGAGTAACCCGGCATCAATCAGTGGGGTTAGAGGCAGTCAAGGGACTGCAGCCTAGCTACTGCCTTGTGCAACCTTAAAACCAATCAATAACCCTGCCTCTCAGACCACCATTTCGGTCTCTCCCTCCATCCAGTAGTACTGAAGCTTGAACCCAGGACCTCTAGCACGCTGGACAAGTGGTCCATCACCCAGCCCCACCCACAGCCCTCTTCCTCCCTGCTCTGTCCAAACAGGCTGTGTGTGCCCTGCTCCACCAAACCTACAGCAGAGTAATGCAGTTCCTTACAGCAGTTAAGTTTAAGGAGCAAGATAAAACTGGGCATGGCGAGGCATGCCTTTGATCCCAGTACTTGGGAAGTGGGTTCTTGATCAGCTAGGGCTACATGGGAGACCCTATCTCAAAACAACCAAACCAAACAAACAAAAATGCCGGGCCACTATTGCAAATAACTGAATGTTTCCAGCTTCGCACTGGCTGTGGTGGGGTGTCTCTCACTCCTTTGCTGGCAGCCCTTGTAAGAACAAAAGGGAGTTTTGCCATCAGCAGCAGAGCAAGGAAATGTCCACTCGAGCTAACCGCAGCTGTATTTAGAAGTTTCCTTAAGTAGCTATTCCAGTTTTACGTAAACGCTCATACCAGCGGTTCTGAAGAGAGATGAAAGCATGAAGCCTTTATTGAACTGCAGACTGTGAATAATGAGCCCCGTGGGATGGGGTGTGTGCATAGAAGCGCAATTTATAAACTTTCAAGGCAAACAACTGACATCTTTGAAGACACTGTGAGCTTAAAAAAAAAAAAAAAAAGAAAAAAAAAAAAAAAGCAAGCAAGCAGGCTTCCGGGTGTGAAATTCACTGTTTTCGTCACTGGTGCCCAGTCACATGGCCTCAGGAAATGTCGAGATTTCATAAACCATTTGTATCAAATCTCTTTCTGGTAAATCCCTTTAGTGCCTCTGCAGCGGAAACTAGACAAGACTGGAGAGTTGAGGACTCAGACCTCCAGCACCTCATGAGCGTCTGCGTTGCTTAACACTGAAGGCAATGCTATCAAAGAAAAATAAACAGAGAACTAGTTAGACACAAACCAATGTCGCCCGACTTCTAAGCAAGTCTATAGGATATGCTACCACAGAAGCATTGATCCCAGTGGCCTTGCCCACTCAGTGTCCAAAACCAACACTGGTTGCTATGCTACCACTCCTTCCCCCTTTAACAATGCACACAGAAGCAGCGCTCCTTAGCAATGTGGAGTGTCACAGGATTGCTGAACTTCCAAAGACTTGAAATCTTCAGTGTAAGGCACAGGGAATCTTAAAAGCCAGAGACTAGGTTTAGAGACCAAGTTTCCCAACGAATTGCAGCTGCATGTATAAAATTGCAGCTACATGTATAAAACTGCAGCTGCATGTATAATCAACTGCAGCTGCATGTATAAACAACTGCAGCTGCATGTATAATCAACTGCAGGAATACGCAGCTGAGGGAGTGACAAGTGGCAGGAACTTAATAAATAGGAATGTCAGTCTGGCCCAGACTACAAAGAGACCCATTTCCTTATTTTAAAAAAAAAAAAAACCTGAAATGTAAAACTATTAATAAACAAATTCACTACAATATATGAGCTCCTGTTGCATCCCCACAAAGTCCAGGACGTACTTCAGCCTCACACTCCCAGGGCAGCCGGCTGAGGCCCCTCTGCTGCCCTTCTCTCGGTTGCCTCTCTTGGACTAGAGATTAAGGGCAAACCAAGTGGGCCTTTAGTAGGAGGCCAAATATTTACTCAAAACAAAAAGGCTCTGATTAGAGTGAACTGAGTAATTGGTTAATTGACCAGACTATCTTAAGTTTCCACAGAAAAGCTCCCAGGTCTGAGCTATGTGAAATACTGAGGGACAGCCTCGGTGTTCTTTACCCTTTCTTTATTCTAGCCACGGACACTTTGATACAATAGCAGGAAACCACTCTGCAGCTCTTGAAGTTCAGAAGAGACAAAATGACGATACTCCCAAGAAACCCTGCTCCCAGGTGGGCCTGCACCTTCTCAGTACTCAACTAGATGAACTGTCACTTGATGGAGATTAAAACTGACTGTAACAGGCCAAGCCGAAAAAAGCAACCCTACAGAAGCCTTGGCTCTTTAACTGCTTCCGGTGGATGCTGCTTCCTTATTAAGACGGTTTCAAGCCAGACATGGTGGCACACACCTTTAGCCAGCACTTGGGAAGCAGAGGCAGGTGGAGTCCCAGGACAGCCAGGGCTACCTACTGAGACACTGTCTCAAAACACACAGACCCATGGATGCACAGAAGTGCTCCCCCTCCACGACTGTTTCATGGGCTTGTAGATCATCAAGCCCAGGAACATTTCAGTATCTCTCCGTGATAACTGGGGTCATCTAATAGCTTAACAATTAATTCTGAAAGTTAATTGTATTAGAACCAATTCTCTGGTTCTGGGCAACACAAAACCCCAAGCAAATAGGACAAAAGAAACAGAGCAGTTCTTAACTGCTTACCAGCCAAACTCTGGGACTGCAAAAGAAAAAAAAAAAAAACAAAAAAAAACCCAAAACAAACAAACAAAAAAACAAACCCAGGACTTATCATGGGGGTAATTTCCAGAGAATATTCTTTGAGCCTATCAGCAGACATTGGAGAGGACATTCTTCAGACACAGGCCACAACCTCAGGGTCCCACGCTGCCTGTTTCCACCTTTTTGTCTGACTCTCTTGCCTGTCAAGCAATAACCCAAAGGCCACTGTACACCATACACATCCAGTGTCTCACAGGACGGAATGAGAAAAACACAGGAGACTCAAGATTCCAGAGCAAAAGAGACCATTCAAGATGCCCTTCTCAAGAAGAGCACAGTAACCTACACCTTTAATGCTGGCACTTGGGAGGTTAGGGCAAGAGGATCTCAAGTTTGAGGCCAGCTGGACTATATAGCCTGTCCTAAAATCTTCCCAGTAGACAAATCCTAACTCCACCCCACAAAGAGACATCAACAATGTATGATCCATGGGCATTATCCATGACTATCTGGGATGAATTAAACAACCTAACTCTTCCCAGTGTAGACTGAAGTAAAATGTCCTCTGAATAGGACAAATAGATACTGTGGTCAGCTGCTTGAAGACCGGAGGGAGCACACATGAAGGCCAAAAACCTAGGGCTGCAGTAATAACACAGCAGTCCAAAGAGAGCTTGCTGCTCTACTTAAGGGACCCATGCTCAGCTCCCAGCACCCACATGGTGGTGGTACAAACAGCTGTCACTCTAGCTCCAGGGCATCCACCGTGTTCTTCCGGTCTCTTTGGGCTCCTTCACATACATAGGACGCACATAGACTCGTGCAGACATTGAAGATTCTATAGATGAAAGATAGACTTGAAAACTAAGTGTAGAATCCTCAAACAAAAGCCACTGAAGAGCAGGGACCATCCTGGGCACACTGTAACTCCAGCAAAAAAAGAAACTTTCTTTCAGATGGATTTACCCAAACCACACTGGGACTCCCTGTGAATACCTCTCTAAGCCACCAAGCACTACAGCTACACAGTAGTCTTTAGTTGTTTCTTAGGACAGGTACACAAGGGTGACCACCAGATAAACCTAACCACAGGGAGGCAGCAGTTGTAAAATTCCCCTCTGAGAATACCCAGGAATGCTAGCAAGCCAAGGGACCAACCAGAACTGTTAAGATACGTTTCAGAGACAGCTACAAAAATCTTCATGCAAAGTACTGCAATTCAAGACAGATGGGAGTCAGATACAAAAGATACAATGCACAGAACAAACGAGCAGGCAAACTAAAAGTTCTTCAAAGTATTTTACTTCAGATTGAAAAATGAACAGCTCTGTGACTGCTCACTCCAGATACACAGTCTTCACGAATACAATGCTGGTCATCTGGGGAAATGGATACACACCTCAGTTCTCCTTCATGCTTTTTCTTTTAGAAAGATACTGTTTACCAAAAAGAAACGGCAGCAGTACAGGAAAAACTATTTTCCCAATAAATTTACGAAAACCTAAGATTCCCAATGGAATCAAGATTATCTTCCCGCTATCACCACCTTAATATAATCACATGCTTATTGGACACTAATAACCCACCTAAGAGTACATTTACTTTCAACAATGAGGGTGATTCTTTAAAACAAACTTCAGTGTGGTAAATGTAACACAGATCTCTGCAGGTGTTAAGTGTCTGAGATAGGCAGCTAATACTGGATTTAATATTATTTTATAAATAATTGTTCCCTTAGCAGTAAACATAAGTCTACACATTCACGAGCCCTACAAAATAAATACTGTGATTATGCACAATATGTTATGACAAACTAGTTTCAAAACAACAAAACTTCAACATCTTGATAAAAATTCTGATCAGAATAAAATGTGACTCTAAAATTGAAAACAGTCAAAATAACATCACATTTAAAATCTTCCACAGTTTACACAGTACTGTGAGTTTCCAGTTGTGGAACACATTTTTTTTTTCCCATTGTAAATTAAAATCTGAACACATTGAAAACTGTTAATTTCAGTGATGACACCGGTTTTGGTCTTACTTTACAGCATTATTCTCATTATAAAAAGTTGCACTAAGTGTCCATTAATGGTCTGATTGGTCTTCAGTATTTCCTAAGTGTATAGAAAAGAAATCCCTAAAAGCCAACAGTACTTCACACATATACATATAAAAGAATCCCATCTCGGAAATGGCCGTACTGAACAGAGCCACACACACACTGATGCTAGACATGAGGGCTTTCACCTCCAAGACCACTCTGATGACGAGCGGAGCGTGTACAATCCATTACGTTAAATACCCCACCTGAGTCTCAACTCAGCAGGCAGTGAGTAACAGGATTACACGCCTGCACTTGTAGCTGACCACAGCCAAAGTTACAGGATGATTAAAACAAGCCAGTGTTTACAAAGTTTTAATTAAAGACAGCAATTCCATTAAAGGAGAGGATAAAGAATGGGATGACAAGAAGTATTTGGTCTTAATAAGGCAATACAAAATCGATCCATTATCAAAGACCATTTAATTTTTAAAGATCGACAATACCAAAAGCATAAAGTGGAGTATAAGAAAATAGTTTTTTATAAGTATGATTTAATTAAAGCTGTTTACAGTTACTCTCTCCCACAGTAGTAAGCATGAACCTAAAAGAATGAGAGAGGACACGACAAGCACATGGGACGCAGGGTCAGAGGAGCCAGCATGCGAGCGAACAAGGGCTGTGGAGCTAGAGGTCGGTCGCACTGTGACAGGAACAGCCTAGGCCCAGGGAGGCCTTTCGTTTCCTTTGAGGAAGAAGAGGGAGGAGGGAAAGAAAAGACTGCTAGGAAACACACACAAGTCCTGCTAAGGCCCAGCGCCCAGGAAGACAGCAGCACTGTAGAGCAGGTGCGTTAACTCTGAGAGATGACTAGAGGTTGTTCAGTGTATACACAAGTACATAGTACATTTTTCTCTTTTTTTACAAAATAAAATAAACATCATTTGCCACCATAAACCTTTTCTTTAGAAAGGAAAGAATTTTGAAGCAGGTCACAAGGGTTCTATGAAGTCATTTCAATGCTGAAGAAAACAGACAGGACCAGAGCTAATCACTTCCCTGCATGTATTAGAATGACGACAACTCAGATTATTCTTCAAACTAATCCTGAGAAAAAAATCTGTTTACAATTCAAATAGTAATGTTATGTAAAAAGTATTAACAAATCCACTATTACAAATATCAATTTCCTATATGGTCTTCTATATATACACACAATAAAATGGCAAATATATGCAAAATTATTTAAAAAAAAAAAAAAACCATGCACAAATCCCTTTCTCTCTTGGAGTCTGACTTCCTATGAGATGCTCCTGTTGGCCTTCCCACCCGTCTCCTGGAAACCGCTCTCTGTTCCTATCAGCTACCCACACTGAGCGCTACTCCCTATACTCTGCAGAAAGCCAATGAGAAATCTATTTATTTTACATTCAAGCTTTAAATCTTAAAATGACCCTGTTATAGCACATGACTTATCACATAAGCAGCCTTTTTCCCCATCTTTTTGCTTGCTTTTTGTTTTTGCAGTTGTCAGTCTTCATGATCCATTCCGTGGCGAGCTGGGAAAAAACGCAGTTGCTAAATCAACGTCTGAACAGTGTGAGGCTCCTGCCGTCCCAGGAGTCCCTGTGCAACTGTCCTGAGCACGAGATCATTGCACACAGAAGACAGTCCGTCGCAGAGCGCCGACTATCTACAAAGCTCTGAGAGGGGCGCGTCCCTCTTGTGTCTCCTCTTTTTGCCATGGTAATACTGAGTATTGGATTTGCCTTGATGCTGTTTGCTTGTCATCAAGGCACCATGGCTGGTTTGAGCTGTACCTTGGAAGCCTTTGCTGGAAGAACGGAAGAGCCTTGCTGATCCATGCTGCAGAAGAAGAAAGCAGTGAGAAATACAGCAGAGCTGTCCACTGGCAAACCTGAATGCAGGGCAGCGCCCAAAACTAGAAACGGGCAGGCACACTACTTAACAAGGATCCCCCACCGCCACCTCTCATAGGTGCCAATTTGAGGGAGTCCCACACTGTGACCCTGGCCGATCTAGAGCTTTCTCTGTAGTTCAAGCTGGCCTCAAACACTCAAGAGACCTGCCTGGCTCCCCTCTCGAGTGCTGGGATTAAAGGGGTGCACCACCACACCCAGCTATCATAGATTGTTCTAGAGGCTAGACAAAGGACTAACAGGGTGCACTCTAAAGAGCAGCCACTAGCTTCCCTTCCTAACAGCATGTGTACAACATGAAGGCTTCCTCGGGGCTCCTACTGCTCACACAACACACTCAGAAGCACTACAGAAGAGGTTGTCAGACCTAAGCCATTTAGAGGCAGGTCGGGGCAGTGGCTGCTCCTTTCCTGTTCCCAATGCCAGCTCCTGTGGCTTCCTACTGGCACCAGTCTCTGGTTAGCCCTGTCCCTGCCTTGCATCTGCATTTGGTGCCCATGTTAAGGCTGTGGAGGTGCAGTGGACTGGGCAAGTCAAATCACAACCTCCAAGAGGCCTTTTCATGGTCCCTGCTACACCTGAGGATGGGAAAGAAAACTTATACCACAGACCAGTATCAAAAGCTTCTTCCCTGGCCTGATTCATTATTCATGGCTAATTAGTAATACTACTTGTCAACTAAAATTACTTAAGTCAAAGCTGATGTTAATCAATGGAACCTGTCTCCCAGCTACCTGGTGATCATCATCATCAGCTATGACCAGAGAGCTCACTGTTTCTGGGGATGCTGAAGACATTCCAAGCACAGCCAGGGCCCACTCAACAGCCTGCTCTACACTAGCTTCATCCTCAGCCCAGGGCTCCACGTGGAAAAGGGGCTTGGAGGGCACTAAGATCTATCTATGTTAACAATATCTTAAAAGGAGCCTCAGGACATCTGGTTTGACAAAACAGTTTGTTCTTTAACCGAGAGAGTTCTTTAAGTCCATGGTAGCAACTGTGCTCATGTTAGAAATTCTAACTATATGATATTTAATACACACCAAACCTTTCCTAATTGTTCTAAGCATTTTTATATTAACATAGTATTCATTATAAATTGAAAAGGTAGATTATGTCATCATTTTATAGATAAGGGAAGTATACAACTAAGGCCATCCAGATGAGAAAGTAAGAGAGGGGCTCCATGGGATGTTCAAGGCCACACCCCCACTGCTGAGGAACAGGAATCAAAACCCTGAGCCCATGCTATTAAATGTGATGCTATGCTGCCTCTTTATGATTCCTGCTTTTTCAGGTTGTGTTTCATTATTTATTCTTCCAATAATAGTAAAGACAAGAATTAAATTTTAATTAATCAGGATAAGTTTATGTGGTTTTCAATCCGTAAAACCACAACTGTTATATGATCTGTCCAGTAATAGTAAATACAGCAAAATAATGTTATTTTCTCAATACATTAACAAGTGCCAGAGAAAATTTGACCCTGTGAAATATTAGTGTTTAGTAAAGGCATGAGAATGTGTGGGTCTGATGGAGCTTATAAACATGGAAAGAAGCATGCCCTGGAAATTTTAAGTCTATCAACTCTAGTAGATATGGACAGGTTATTCATACTTGTTATAAATGCCTTAATAAATACATTTTAAAATTAAAAGAGAAAAAAAGAAATTCTAACTATCTGAAACTGAACACTAACAGTGACAAGCACAGATTCCACCCACCTGTGATTTGTTGGTGTTGTTGGGTGTGTTAGTGGTCTGGGTGCTCTGCATTTTTCCAACTGCCTGAGAGACCTCCAAGGAGACATCCTGTGAGACTACCCGGTTGACAGTGGGTGGACGGCAGAGCAGTTGTTTGGGGGTTTTGCATGGCGTTGCATCAGAATCCTAGCACAAGTCACACGGGTAAAGCAATATATTAGTAATTTTCATATTCAGAACTCAGACAGGCAACAATTTC
This sequence comes from Arvicanthis niloticus, assembly GCF_011762505.2. NCBI lineage: Eukaryota > Metazoa > Chordata > Mammalia > Rodentia > Muridae > Arvicanthis > Arvicanthis niloticus. Next base: position 15,705,307 of record NC_047675.1, on the reverse strand, counting down.
AGCTAAGTACTCTCTAGTCTAAACAGCCACATCTGGGAGCTGAGGCTTTCCTTCCAACGCTGTGTGTGGAAAGGTGTGCGCATCCAAAGCATGCAGTCAGAGACCAGACAACAGTTTTTGTCTTCCTCTAATCCTCCACTTTATTTTTTTGAGACAGAGTCCCTCACTGAATGAGAAGCTTCTGCATCCGCTTCCAAGAGTACAGCTGCTGGCAACCACAGCTGTGCCTGTTTAAAGGGACACTGGTGTTCACACGCAGGCCCTCTTGCTTGCACAGCCAGTATTCCTTCCCCGAGTCCTTCCCAGCCCCTCCTCTACACATTCGAAGTGATCTATTTCACCATGTGCTTCTATTTATCGCCAAGTCACTGACCACATCTAGCTGGGTTTTAAATCAATTGTGAATGGGCCTATGTAAGTTCCAGCTGAAGTGAACTTTTATTTACAGCAAGTTATATAAACAATGGAAGACCACCATAAGGACGGAGGGACCTAGGACCCAGGCATGGTCCAATATCCTCAATCAAATACAAAATGGCAGGTTTAAGGGGCACACCTGAACGTCTAGGGCAGAGATCCTTGTTCTAAGCCCCACCTGGTTTCTTGGCTGCAGATGCTGATACACTCCCTGACATGTCAGTCATAGCGAAACTCTTCTTTTCAAGGCAGTCTCTACCTGGGACATCTAGCTTAGCATTCATTCCGTCTCCCAAAGCACCACTCCAGAACCCACAAACACAAGGATCCAGGACATCAATATTTACAACTCGATAACAATATATCATCATTCATCAACAATGAAAATTACATCTTTCTTTCCTCTTTTGTCTTCAAGACACAGTCTTATTTAGTCTAGGCTGGGCTCCAACTCACTATGTAATGGAGTGTGTCTTTAACTCCTGCTTCTGCCGTCCCTAGTACTGGGATTATAGGTATGCACCATCAAGCCTGATTTATACAGTGCAGGGTACCAAACCTAGGGTACATGCAAGTACCTCGAAGACCCTAACATTTTATAATCACATATTAAAGCTGAAATTCAAAGAAAAGACAAATCTACCTTAAGCTTTAAGTAGACTCAAATTTTTGACAAAAAAAAAAAAAAAAAAAAAAATTAGCATGAGATGTAATCAATAATAAGAGACAGAAAGTAGACCAAAGGTTATGGAAAAGGGGAGCCAGGAGAGGCTGCTAAGTAACATGGGTATTTCAGGGGAGGGAGGGGGTTGAGACACCATCTCTCTATATGGCCCTGGTTGAAGACTGTCTCCCTCTGCCTCCCTGAGTGGCACTGAAGACTTGTGCCACCATGCCTAGCTGGAAATATCCTTAAATCCACAGTGAGAGTATCTGTGTGACACTGAATACATTAAAACTCATGCACCGAGCCTTTAATCCTGGCACTTGGGAGGCAGAAGTAGGTGAATGTGGTTTGAGGCCAGCCTGGTCTACATAGTGAGATCCACAACATGCATGCACGCACACACGCATGCACGCACGCACGCACGCACGCACGAAGACCTAGAGTTACAGGCAGTTGTGAGCTGCCTGACATCATTGCTGGGAACCCCGAATTATACTTTTATTAAATATGCAAATTTTATCAATTAACAATTCAATTAAATTAGGAATCTCAAAAACAAGTTAAAAAAAAGTGTGAGAAGGTGAAAGCTGCCTTATAAATAATATTCTATACCATGGGATCACAGTTCTATGAACCCCTACATGGAAAAACTGTGATACAGAAAATCCTTTACAAGAACAAGGGTGCCCTCTGGAGGTGAGACTGGGGACTGTTGGTTAGGAGGCATCTCCCGGAGTGAGAGGACATTCTCTCTGAGTGACATGAGTGTGGTGATAAAACTTAGTGAGATATAAAGAATAACCAAGCCATCTAAATCCAGAATGCATGCTACTGAGTCTGGGGTGAAGTGTGACCTGCCATCTTTGAGACAGATCGAAGAGGAAGAGGAACTACCGGACAGAGGGTTAGAAATAAGCAGATAAATGGTAATAGAGCATGGAATGCCAAAGATGTCACTGACAGGTTTCTACCTTCACTAGACTTTGAATTTTCTTTTAAAAAATGTTGAGGGAAAAGTACAAGAATGAAAGGTATTGAAAATCTCCCTGGTGCCTCTGAGTGTCCCCAGAGAGCAGGCAAGCAGGCTGGGGCAGCATGTGTCATACTTACAACATCACTAGAGCTGGACTGCGTGGCAGAGGAGGAGGACACTGGACCTGATGAAGAGTTTGAAGAGTGTTTACTAAGAGATTCCGAGGCTTTACTTCTACATTTTCCAAGGGCTTCATTTTCTTCAGACAGATTATTATTACATTTATCTAACTGCTGAGTATCTACTATCAAGGTAACACCATTTCCTGAAAAAGTGGCAAAAGATTGGAAAACGTTTCTTCCCATCAAACACACACAACATAGAAAAAGCCTCTAAGACCCAGTTCACCTTCAAGGAAAAGGGCTTACCGTTGCATGATGGCTCGGGCCTATTCTGCAAGCCCCACTGTTTTGATATCCAATCTCTGTATGTGGCAACTTCATCCGTCACTCTAATTATTCTACCTAATATGCTGCACAGGTTAAAAAAACAAAAGAGGTGTACATTAACTTGAAGATAAGAAGTACCAACCACTCGACACAACAGGCCGGCTGGGCTAGACTTTTACCTCTCTGTCTCATTGTTGGGATAGTACTTTGCAATCGGCGATACTGCATGACTCAACACCACATAGGCATAATCAAAGGCCTGCTTCACCTGCATGGCCCCATAGGAACTCCGCCCAACATCATTACCTTTAAAAGAAACGGACACAGAGAAGTAAACCTGGCTGCTGCTTAATATGAACGAAGGCTGACGAGCCCTTGTCCAGGAACAAGGGCCACAGCTGCTCATGGGAGAACCATCACGAGTGGGCAGCCAGTCATTTCGTTGGCCCCCCCAGCCTTTGGACATCGACACAGTGTTTTACTATGGTACACCCACCCACTACCTGCTTCAGCCCAACAAGGATTCTCCTATCACATATACAAAGAAACAGCCGGCTATTCTCTTCTCGGAATAAAGCCAAGCTACACTGACAATAGGAAGGAAGGAAGGGTGCTGTCTGCCTGTTCTTTGTCTGTATTAGCTATGAGCATACCTCTCCACATCATAGGCATATAACTTGGTGAAAGTGAGGAAGAAATTTGCACTCTGTTCACTTTCAAGCCACTCCCAAAGCTAGTACAGGAGGGCCACACAGAAGAGAAAGACGCAGTCAGAACATAATATGAGCAATCTTCTGGAGCCTTTCTGCCCATGCTCACTGCTGTCTGAAGACTTCCACCTTACTCCTTAAAGCCTTGCTGACAACTGGCTGGAAATAACAGCCCACAGAAGAAGAAATGGCTACAAACCCACCCCAAAGTGAATTCTTTTCTGCTTGGCTTTGAAAAAGTCAAGTGGATACTGCCCCAACTTATGTGGAAGCCCGCAAGGTGCCCCCCTCCGCCCAGATGCCTCTTTTAGTATGATAAGAATATTTTGAACAAGTATTAATTAGAAAGCATGCATTTTTCAAGTGAGCAGAGTAAAGCATGAGTGGATGGTGATACTCCCTCTGAAACCCACACATTCACCTAATCTCAGTACCTGGTTGTAAAGGATCTTCGATATAAAGCATCGATGGCCGGTAGCCATCAAGCATATTTTTCTGTACTTCATCTTTGGCCACATAGGAACCACCATCCTTTATCCGGATGCCAGTCTTTAAGTAATTGAAGTGCCGTCCATATAATTCAAAAAACTCTATTAAGAGAACACCATAGTTTGTATTGGGGATGCAAGCATCTTCCCTGGGATGTAACTAAAACAGAAAAAAAGGAAGAAATTATTTTGGATTTTCTGTTCTGAAGGAGAGGATATAAGTGAGATCCCAGCTCCTATGAGCACTCTACTACCATCACCATGATTTTGTACCAGTTGACAGCTACGCTGATGCTACAAAAACCATGCAACGCACCATGGGTATAGACCAGGCAGATAAGGTTGAGTGCGAACCACAGCAAGGAATTCATCTCACTCAGCAGTCTGATTATTGGGAACCACTGACAAACAGGCAAAACTAGAACTTTTAACCAAAGAACATGTCTCAATGATAGCTCAAATTACATGGCTAACTGCTTTAAGTGCATTCTTATTTTTGGTGTGTGTTTGTATACATGCGTATCAAAGGCAGTAGGTGATGAGATGTGCCTTCCTAAATAATTTCCCACAATATTAATTTACTTGTGTGTTTGTTTATCGAGACACAGTCTCACTGTGTAGTTCTGGCTGTCCTGGAATGTATTATGTAGACTAGGCTGGCCTTGAACTCACAGAGATCTGCTTTCCACAACATATGGCCACCATACCTGTATTTTTTAGGTAGCAGTGCTAAGGAATCAAACTCAGACTTTATGCATAGTAGGCAAGTGAAAGAGCGTTTGTCACTGAAGTACAGAACCCAGTGGGATAGACTGGCTAGCCAGCAAGCCCTAGGGATCCCTTGTCTGTCTCTCCAGTGCTGCTGCATCCAGCTTGTTTGTGAACTTTAGTGGTCCAAACTCAGATCCCATGTTTGCAATGGCAAGTACTTTACTGATTGAGCCATCTACCAGCCCCTTTGTGTGTGCCACTATAAATGTGTGCTGTGTGTGTGTGTATGTATGTATGTATGTATGTATGTATGTATGTTCAAGCGGTGTGTGTACTTGTATGTGCAAATACATGTCTAAGTACAAGTACAGAGGCACGCGGGATCAAAGGGCTGCTGCTGACATCAGCTGTCTTCTGTAATCACTTTCCATCTCATACTCTTAAATAAGGTCTTTCACTGAACCCAGAGCTTGCTGACTGACCAGTGAGCTCCAGACAGTCCTATTTTTTGGTTGTTATTGCATTCACATTTATAGAAAGCAGGCCAAACATTACATATTACCATATCTAGTACAAAGTCTCAATCTCTCTCCTAGGAATGTTTAAACACTAATTAGCTAAATTATATGAAAGGTACCCAGTTTAAAGAGAAGCACTGTAAAAATTCCTGATTTAAATTTTCTTCCCAAATGTCTCTGCAAGTAGTTTATCGTTTTTCCAGTGTACACTGATATAGCACACCCACACAACTTACCTGAAGGAAACTGACTGCCATTAAAAAGAGACTATAAGAACCAATTCCACCTGTAAATACTTCATTAAGGTCCCTCTGTAATAAGAATTGTTTCAATACTAAAACCAAGTATGGCAATACAGGATATTTCTGAAAGAGAAATGAAATTACATTTTCAATGAATTCCTATATTTTAATAGCCCAAAGCATCACCAGGGGCATAAACTGGTCCTTATAATACAAAATTTGGTAGATAAATGTAATATATTCAATTTTCAAAGTAACCTTTCTAAGTAATGAAAGGCTTTCTCCTCATGGTGACATAAATAATGGCGGCCACATGCTGTCTGAACAGACATACTAACCATCTAACCATATTATTATGATCACAGAATGGTCTCTTATAAACAGACAACAAAAATAGCACAAAGGCCAAAGCACCTCAACATTTAAAGCACTAATCCAGTAAAAAAAAAAAGTCAAGAAGTCATTTCTAAGTGGCCCCCCTTCCATTCTGCAGCTACCCGAGCATACAGTGTCGCCTGCTATCATCTAATGGACAGACCACCACCCAGGACTTCTCTTCCTCCCTACTCTAAAGAAGACAGGGCAGGGCTCTTAGAGCTGACAGGTATAACCCCTCTAGAACTTTTAACACTCCAGACACAGAACACAAGACCTCCTACAGTTGATGGTCACGGCTTTTCATGTCATCTTCTATTGCTTGTTATTAAGCAAACAATTTGAAACTTCTAGTTTCTTTTTATGAAAAGCTATACACATATACATAACCCCTGCAAAAGAGATATTTTTCTTTTTCTATCTTTTTAAAAAAAAGATTTGCTGATCTATATATATATATATATAAATAAAAACAGTATTCTGCCTGCATGTATCCTGCAGGCCAGAAGAGGGCATTGGATCCTATTACAGATGGTTGTGAGCCACCATATGGTTGCTGAGAATTGAACTCAGGACCTCTGGAAGAGCAGTCAGTGCTCTTAACCACTGAGCCATCTCTCCAGCCCTCTATCTTTTATATTCTTCCATGTCTGATGGAGAAAGGGAAGCAAGGTTCAGCAGGCAGAAAGCCGCAGTAGGACACAACTATGATCCCAACAATCCTAGATACTATCTAAAAAGATTAAAAGCTTGAGGCCAATCACATAGTGAGATTCTGCCTCAAAATAACAAGCAAAAGCAAGCAAAAGACTGGGCAGTGGTGGCACATGCTTTTAATCCCAGCACATGGGAGGCAGAGACAGGAAGATCTCTGTGAGTTCAAGGCCAACCTGGGCTACAGAGTTAGTTCCAGGACAGCCAGGGTTACACAAGAAACCCTGTCTCAAAAAACTGAAAACAAAAAACAAAAAACAAAAACAAACCAAAATACAAAAACCAAGATGACAAGGAACTGGAGAACTGCTTAAGAGCTGTGAATGCACAGAACAGAATGCTTTCAGCTCTGGGTAAGCCATAGCCACTGTCCGATCTATAAAATGTTCCGAGTATGATGCTGGCAACTTCTTCATTTTGGAACCAACTGAAATAAGCTAACATTACCTCAAGATAAAGTAGTAAGACTTGCAGGCATCTCCTGACAGAGAATTTGGGATTTAAAAAAGGCTCCCTAGGAAGGTTCTAATCTAAACTTGGAGATTAAAAACTGGCAGGAGTCACCATGGAGCACCATCTGAGCTCCCATGTCACTCAGCCTAAGAAACCAGAGCAGAGGTGGTCTTCAAAAGTGTCCACACCTTTCATAAAGTCAGTCACAGGAAGCACAAGAAATGCATGCACACATGATAGCTGAGCAGAAGACAGCCCAGCCCAGCCCAGCCCAGCCCAGCCCAGCCCAGCCCAGCCCAGCCCAGCCCAGCCCAGCCCAGCCCAGCCCAGCCCAGCAGTCGCTTGAGACAAACTTTCTTAATAGCTTTGCTATACAGACTGTAGCAAGGCTCTGACCTTAGTAAAATCTTTAATGAGGTCTGCTGCTCTCACGCCATTCTGGACATTAAAGCTGATATCAACTTTCACTTCAGTAAAAGAATCTGTTAATTTAATAATAGGAACCTAGAAAAAGAAGACATAAAAGTTTAAAATAGTCTCCCAAAGTAAGTGGCAAAATTAGGACACACAGTTCACTAGCTAGGCCTGTGATCTCTATGCTTCTCATGAAAACACAAAAACATGAAGTGCTCTGAGGACCAAGCTTGACAACCTGAGTTGGACTCCCAGCCCACAAATTAGGGAGAACTAACTGCACCACGTGTCTTCTGACCCCCACACCTACAGGGCCTGAGTGTGTGTGTGTGTGTGTGTGTGTGAGAGAGAGAGAGAGAGAGAGAGAGAGAGAGAGAGAGAGAGAGAGAGAGAGAGAGCATGCACATACCATGTGTCTTCTGACCCCCACACCTACAGGGCCTGAGTGTGTATGTGTGTGAGCATGCACACACATAAGTAAAATGACAAAGTTCACAAAAATCAATACATACAATCCATTTTATTTAAAACATTTTTTGATACAGAGGCTTTTCTGTGTAAAGCATGACTTCAGAGGCTACAGAAATGGCTCAATGGCTAAGAGTCGTCACTCAGAGAACCTAAGTTCAATTCCTGGCACCCACATTATGGCTCACAACTGCCTGCAGCTCAGCTCCAGAGGACCCAAAGCCCTCTGCTGTGCCCCCAAAACAACACGCACAAAATAAAAGCATACCTTTAAAAAAAGGCCTTGATTTACAAGATTGCAAATGCAAAATAAGAGAGCAATATCTTCTGCTATAACTAGGGGCTATTTAACAAAAACAAACTCACACTGTAGACCAGGCTGGCCTCAAACTAAGAGATTGCCTGCCTCTGCCTCCCAAGTGATGGGATTACAGGCCTGAGTCACCACTACCTGCTAGTATTTGTATTTTTATACTGAAGTCCAGACTGTATTATGCATGAAAAATTGGCTATTATTCTTAAAGAAATGTACAGCCAGGACCAGTTATTTTAATTCACTAATAACAGTCTTTATGCATAGTCACTGTGACATTCACAGAATAATTCACTGAGTCACATCCCAACTGTGCTATGCAAGATTAGAGTCCAAGTTTCTCATACAGGTAATAAGGCTTACAAAGACACAATGCTAAGAACTTACCGTTGCTTTGTCTAGAACTTTCACAGAATCCTCGTCAGCGACTTTGTGTTTCCGAAGGGCTTCTTCCAGAGTCCAGAGAGGCAGGTTCTCCCACTTCCCAAACACCACAAGATCGATGTCACTGTAGGGACACATGTGAGAAGGTTTAAGAAGCATCAGTCAGGTCCCCATTGTAGCTGACAATTATGTTCACCAACTTCAAGTCAGGGCAGTGAGAGCCCCTTCTCCTCTCTGCTTCAGACATCAATGTGCTGATGGAGTCAGGGCAGTGAGAGCCCCTTTTCCTCTCTGCTTATCAGCACTAAGTTATGGAAGGGAAGTAGAGGAGAGGAGAAGCAGGGAGTGTCGGTTTTAGTGACTTCACATCCTCAGCTATTTCACAGATCTCAGGCCCCAGGCCCCAGGACAATGTTGGCAGAAATAAAACCTTAACAGTATTAAATCAATGAATGGTTTTTTGGTTGGTTTGTTTGTTTTTTCCTAAAGCTTTCTGGTATTAAAGTTCAGGTGTGCTGTCTCAATAGGAATGTGATCTGAATATTAAGCTGCATAAGCCTGACTACCAAGCCCTCTCCCAATGTGTAAATACACACATTTACTTCCAATCTCATTAGTTAAGTGTCTTTTCCATATCTCAATTATGATAACTGTTCTAATCATTCCTCAGGACAGCCCAGACTATACAGAGACCCTGTCTCAAAAACAATAAACAAGCCCCATTTCTACTCGGACATTCAATAGCTCAGTGTGCAGTAATTCTTTCAAAGCTTCATAAATATACTAACCTAGTAGGTAAATACAGGCCAGTTTTAAAACTTCCAAATATCTGGACCTAGAACAGGGAGAAAAAAAAAATCACATCAAAGTGCCTATAGAGAAATGTGTGTTCCTTTTGCCCTCTTATTGGTGTTTTAGAACGGCAGGAGGTCCCCAACCCCAATACAAGGCTTTCCTAAAGTAGGGACACCATGCCTCACAGGCACTCAGACCATCTACACCAGAGACCTTGAGTCCATAGAGACGGCTCAGCAGTTAAAGATGCTCACTCTGCAAGCCTGATGCCCAGAGCACATATAAAGGTAGAAGAAACCTGACTCTATAACTGTCCTCTGACCCCCACACACATGCCTACACATATATGTAATAATATACATGTGGTCACATTATACACAAGTTTCACAAACTATGTTCCAAAGGCTAATGTTCTCTTACAAAACAAAGAGGGTCACAAATCCTTAATTCTGTTCTCTCTGCAAGAGTTCCCTCATGAATTCAGAATACTTCAGCTGCTGACCATGTACTGGTGTGTAGGTCGGTGCAAGAGAGTATCAGGAGCAGTCTTTACAAGATCCTGACGTGCAATCAACTGAGAATCTCGGCCCACTGAGAACAGTGGCACCCAATTTTACATGTGTCTGTAAATTAAGTCTAGGATAATGCTAAACCCTTTTGGTGGAAAAAAACTGGGAACCTCACCATATCCTTGCATTTCTATTTGTATGAACACAATTGTCTACCTCAGAAAGGTGGAAAGATCATGGCATCTTAATCTGGGGCAGGTCCTTCCTCCCAGTGCTGGTCACTGCACTGCCAGCAGCTTCCCTTTCTACCCACTAGATGTCAGCAGTGCTTACTGAATCATGCCAGGCGGAGCCATCTCTGCTGTGCTCCAGGGAACAGAACCAGTTGGGCAGGGGAGCGATCACAGTGCATCACAGTGCGGTGAAGGACAGCTGCTCACTGAACAGCTGTATCTCCCTTCTATTCTTTACCTACATTTGAACCTCTTTCTTCTGCCAAATGGACAAACCTCCTCCTGGCTGCCCTTACATCACTTCAGGAAGGTCTAAGAAAACTATGCAACAAGAAGCCAGTTACTCTTTGAACAGCGAGGATTCTAGAACAGACCTGAAAGAATCCCTAAAAGGTGAAGTATGAATCCAAATAATAAGAGATACACACAAGTGGAGATCCAGGCAAAAATTCTGTTCATTGACTGAGGAATCAAAAGAAGTTGGCCAGGGGTACAAAGAGTGGTTTGCAATGAGAGGCACACACTTGCCTGCATTTATTTGCCTGAGACAATCAAGTTCAAGTAGCAAAAGAAATGCCGTCGGCTCTTAGCAAACTGTAATGTTTACACTGACAGGCTACAATAAAAACAAAGATGAAGCCTTGATAAATGCCTTCTAATAACCAACTACTGTACTGAGGCTGGCCGTATCTTTCCCTTCCATTAACGAGCTTAAGTTCCGTCCACTTTATTAGGTGCTACTCAGAACTAAGAGGAACAGGTTTACGGTAAAGCATCTGAGTGGAAGAAGTCATCAACAAACCCCAAAGTGTAAAGGCTGTAGGACACTGTCTGCCTTTAAGATGTGATTTGACCAAAGCTGGGTGTGCCATGTGTCTGGGAAGCATAAGGAGGCTTGAGTTCAAGGCTGGTCATGGCTCCGACATGGTAACAGCCTGCTGCCACATAAAGTAGACCAGCCCTAGCAAAGCCCTTCCAGCGAGCGAGCCTCTACACGCGACAGTCTGGGGCAGGCTCTGCCTCCAGCCCAGGTCCAGAACAGGTACTCACGTCAGCACTGGGCCACAGCTCCTTAATCACACTCTCGATCCTGCTCACTACCTCCATCCGCATCTTCTCCTCCTCGGGTCTGGGGGACATGTACTCATAAAAATCACTGATCTCTTCATGAAGACTGAAGAAAAGAGCAGAAAGCAAACGTGAGCAGGGCCAAGCCACAAGAAGTTAGTTTCTCCAATAATCTTAAAAGTCTTATATTCAGCTGATGAATTTATACTTGCAAATTTTTGCCTTCATTTTAATATTATAATCACACAAGTTAAAATGGTAATATACAGAATTTAATTAAAAGAAAGTAAGAAATCCCTTGTGTAGTCCTCTACTAAGCTGTAGGTGAGTTTTTGCCTTCCTTTTTCTTTTTAAAACCGAAGGCATGCAGGCCAGGTCTCGGACTCTGCAGCCACAAAGTGGGAAGGAAGGCCCTGAGCCCAGGCAGCAGAGCTTCCTGACCATCCCACCTCTCCACAAGGAACAAAACAATACGGCATTTGCTTAAGGAATTAACTGTCAAATGAACAAGCTAGTCAGGGAACCCCAGCAGTGCCCCAAGAAGAATGGCAGGCAGAGACTCCAGTGGGCAAGGTGTGAAACCAAAGGCACAAGCACATCAAACAG